>NC_138732.1:43298106-43355606 GCF_965113295.1 Leuciscus leuciscus
CAGTCTGGGAGAGGTGGGGGTACAGGGCTTCTCGTTTCTAACAATTGCAAATACTCCGCGCTCTCTTCTCTATGCAACAACAACTCATTTGAATATCATGCTATTACACTTACAACTCCCATTAAGATCCATTTTGTAGTCATTTATCGCCCCCCAGGTCAGCTGGGTAACTTTGTAGATGAGCTGGATGTGCTGCTGTCCACTTTCCCTGAGGACGGCACCCCACTTCTAGTCTTCGGTGACTTCAACATTCATCTCGAAAAGCCACATGCAACAGACTTCACCTCTCTCCTAGCCTCTTTCGATCTCAAACGACTCATCACCGCAGGTACTCACAAATCAGGCAACCAACTGGACCTGGTTTACACACGCAGCTGCACCACAGACAACATCTTGGTGAGACCTCTCCACGTTTCAGATCATTTCCTCATTACTTTCAGTCTACAACTCTCTACCCCTGCACCACCACCCCCACCACCAGTCATTTTCAGACGAAACCTGCGCTCACTTTCCCCCTCCCATCTTTCCTCTGCCGTGTCATCCTCTCTTCCCCCACCCTCACAATTCTCATCTCTGGATGTGAATACCGCAACGGACACCTTATGCTCCACTCTAATCTCTTCTCTAGACATTATCTGCCCTCTCTCCTCCAGGCCAGCACGCGCTACTCCCTCTAACCCCTGGTTATCTGAGGTTCTTCGGGAACACCGGACCGAACTCAGGGCAGCGGAGAGGAAATGGCACAAATCAAAAGACGCATCTGACCTGAGTATGTATCAATCTCTCCTCTCTTCCTTTTCTGTTGATGTTCATGCTGCAAAATCTTCATACTTCCACAACAAGATCAACAGCTCCTCCAACACACGATTACTCTTCAAGACATTCAACTCTCTCCTCTGTCCACCTCCACCACCACCCGCCTCCTCCTTAACTGCTGACGATTTTGCGAACTTCTTCACCACCAAAACAACAGCTATCAGCAGTCAGTTCTCAGCTCCACACACACAGGAACCCAGACCGACCCCTTCCATAGCCAATATCCCTCTGTCCTCCTTTTCTTCAGTAACCGAGGAAGAAGTATCTACACTTCTCCTCTCCAGTCACCCTACCACCTGCCCTCTTGACCCCATCCCCTCACACCTTCTACAAGCCATCTCTCCCACACTTCTACCATCACTCACACACATCATCAACTCATCCCTCCATACTGGCACCTTCCCTACAGCATTCAAGCAGGCTCGGGTTACTCCACTGCTCAAAAAACCAACGCTAAACACATCATTTGTAGAGAATTACAGACCTATCTCTCTCCTACCATTCATTGCGAAGACACTTGAAAGAGCTGTCTTCAACCAACTAACATCCTTCTTGTCTCTAAACAACCAGCTGGATGTCAACCAATCTGGCTTCAAGAAAGGGCATTCAACTGAGACTGCATTACTGTCAGTCACAGAAGCCCTACGGATCGCAAAAGCTGCTTCCAAATCTTCAGTCCTCATTCTCCTGGATCTGTCTGCTGCCTTCGACACTGTGAATCATCAGATCCTTCTGTCCACCCTCTCATCACTGGGCATCACAGGAACTTCACTCCACTGGTTTGAGTCCTATCTCACAGGTAGGTCCTTCAAGGTCGCATGGAGAGGTGAGGTATCCAGAGCACATCAGCTGACCACAGGTGTTCCCCAGGGTTCAGTTCTTGGTCCCCTCCTCTTCTCCATCTACACCACATCACTGGGACACATCATACAGGCACACGGTTTTTCCTACCACTGCTATGCTGATGACACGCAGCTCTTCCTCTCATTTCAACCAGATGATCCCACAGTAGCTGCACGGGTCTCAAGCTGTCTGGCGGACATCTCCACATGGATGAAGGAACATCACCTGCAGCTCAACCTGGCAAAGACTGAGCTTCTCGTCCTCCCTGCCAATCCGTCTCTACAGCACGACTTCACCATCCAGCTAGAGTCATCATTAATCACCCCATCAAGATCGGTCAGAAATCTTGGAGTAACGTTTGATGACCAGCTGACCTTCACTGATCACATTTCAAAGACAGCTCGATCATGCAGGTTTGCACTGCACAACATCAGGAAGATCAGGCCTTTCCTAACTGAGCATGCAACGCAACTTATCGTCCAGGCCCTGGTCATCTCTAGGCTCGACTACTGCAATGCTCTTCTGGCTGGACTTCCAGCATGTGCGACCAAACCCCTACAGATGATCCAGAATGCTGCAGCTCGTCTTGTCTTCAACGAGCCCAAGAGGGCCCACGTCACTCCTCTGTTCACCTCCCTGCACTGGCTACCTCTCGCTGCTCGCATCAAGTTCAAGGCACTGACGCTTGCTTACAGATCCATCACAGGCTCAGCTCCCTCCTACTTTCACTCACTCCTACGAGTCTACATCCCTACCAGACACCTACGATCGGTCAACGAGCGACGTCTCGTGGTTCCATCACAGAAAGCCACAAAATCACTTTCCAGAACATTCTCATTCACAGTTCCATGCTGGTGGAACGCTCTCCCCACCCTCATCCGGAATGCAGAATCCCTGACAACATTCAAAAGACAGCTGAAAACCCATCTCTTCCGTGAGCACTTAACCTTATAAAAAAAATTAAAAAAATAAAAATCCTTTCCCTTTGAAACATCACTTATCAGGCTTATGCTACTCTGAATAATACCTGAACTTCGTATTTTGAGCACTTCTTGCGTTGTTGTTGTTTTTGCCTCTTTATGATGACTCGCTGAATTTTTGTCCTAATTTGTAAGTCGCTTTGGATAAAGGCGTCTGCTAAATGACTAAATGTAAATGTAAATGTAAATGTATTTACTCGCCCTGGTGTTTTTCAGATGCCTTTATCAGACCATGAACAGATAAATGTAATAACGTACAGAGAGTACATGCCTCTTCACACTCGCAGTGTTGCTCAAGTTAACCAGCCCATAGAAAATAACTCAATTCTGATTTCATGGCGACTTTAATGCTGGAAAATGTAGGAATGGTGAGTTTGGAGGAGAACAGAAACTCACGTAGAGTATGATGGACACAGACTCATGTGTGTCTTCAGACTCTGAATCATCCAGAACAAACAATACAGAATAAAGAATAAAAAAGGTACAGTCCTCCCAGTTCTGAC
Organism: Leuciscus leuciscus; assembly: GCF_965113295.1. Lineage (NCBI taxonomy): Eukaryota > Metazoa > Chordata > Actinopteri > Cypriniformes > Leuciscidae > Leuciscus > Leuciscus leuciscus. The sequence continues at coordinate 43,301,249 of NC_138732.1, forward strand.
TTTATAACGCAGTTTTGAGATATAAAGTCAGAATTTCATGATATAAAGTCCCAATTATGAGAAAAAAGTCAGAATTTCAAGTTTATATCTCACTATTCTGACTTTATAACTCGCAATTGTGAGATAAAAAGTCTCAATTACCTTCTTCTATGTTTTATTCTGTGGCGGAAACAAGCTTTCATAGATATCAGACATGTTTGACATCATGAGCTGATATTAGAACACATTGTATAGCAGTGAGGAGTGTGTTTCTGCGTGAGTTAGTTGTGTATAGCAGTGAGGAGTGTGTTTCTGCGTGAGTTAGTTGTGTATAGCAGTGAGGAGTGTGTTTCACAGGGGTGGTAGTGGCGCAATGGATAAGACACATGCCTTTGGTGTGAGAGACCCGGGTTCGAATCCACTGTGAGACACCAATGTGTCCCTGAGCAAGACACTTAACCCCTAGTTGCTCCAGAGGTGTGCGACCTCTGACATATATAGCAATTGTAAGTCGCTTTGTATAAAAGCGTCAGCTAAATGAATAAATGTAAATGTAAATGTAAATGTTTCTGCGTGAGTTAGTTGTGTATAGCAGTGAGGAGTGTGTTTCTGCGTGAGTTAGTTGTGTATAGCAGTGAGGAGTGTGTTTCTGCGTGAGTTAGTTGTGTATAGCAGTGAGGAGTGTGTTTCTGCGTGAGTTAGTTGTGTATAGCAGTGAGGAGTGTGTTTCTGCGTGAGTTAGTTGTGTATAGCAGTGAGGAGTGTGTTTCTGCGTGAGTTAGTTGTGTATAGCAGTGAGGTGTGTGTTTCTGCGTGAGTTAGTTGTGTATAGCAGTGAGGAGTGTGTTTCTGCGTGAGTTAGTTGTGTATAGCAGTGAGGAGTGTGTTTCTGCGTGAGTTAGTTGTGTATAGCAGTGAGGAGTGTGTTTCTGCGTGAGTTAGTTGTGTATAGCAGTGAGGTGTGTGTTTCTGCGTGAGTTAGTTGTGTATAGCAGTGAGGAGTGTGTTTCTGCGTGCGTTAGTTGTGGAAGTCTGGTAGTGTGTGATGCTCAGTCTGAGGTGTATGATAACGAGTGTTTGCTGCTGTTGGAGAACAGTAGACATGATTCGAGCTTCAGTGTCTGCTTCTCATGATGCAGATTAACACAGTGATTCTGCATTTTTGATACATGTTTGTGGCTGTTGACTTTCAGCAATCTGATGAAATGATGAGAAGGAAGACAGTGTGTAATGGCTGATATGGTTCCAGTTCATCTACAGCACTGGGAACACAAGCTCAAGTCAGATTATGTACTGCTCATCTTGACAGCTGTACTGGAGGTATACTGAAAATGTGTTTACTGTACACACTACCCACATGATTTACTGCAGCAATAGAAGAGTAGTGTGTCAGTGAGCTGTAGTGAACAGACATTGATACGGTTTCACACTGAAACTCTCCAGTTCAGTGACTGGATCTCAGTCTGGAGAACAGAGGGATGTGGAGAAACGAGAACATGTGCAGTCGTCAAGCAGCACCTCATGAATAATTCAGTTCACTTCTACACCGCATTGGAAAGGTTTTGTCTCGAATTAGAAGTCCAAAACAAGAAATGTTAAAGAGAATTGTGGGAGGATTTCGATATAAGAGAAGAGGAGCTCGAGTTTGTGGTCCAGCTCTATTTGTTTGAACCGCGAGAGGCGTCAAAGCTGCCGGAAGCTGGTTATTATGGCTAAAGTTAAAAAAATTCTTACACAAACGCATGGCTTCGCTTTAGAAGGCCTTTATTAACCCCAGCAGAGCCTGTGGAGCACTTTATGATGAACAGATGCACTTTTATGATGGATAGATCCACTTTTATGATGGACAGATCCACTTTTATGATGGACAGATCCACTTTTATGATGGATAGATCCACTTTTATGATGCATAGATCCACTTTATGATGGATAGATCCACTTTTATGATGGACAGATCCACTTTTATGATGGATAGATGCACTTTATGATGGATAGATCCACTTTTATGATGGATAGATCCACTTTTATGATGGATAGATCCACTTTATGATGGATAGATCCACTTTTATGATGGACAGATGCACTTTTATGATGGACAGATGCACTTTTATGATGGACAGATCCACTTTATGATGGATAGATCCACTTTTATGATGAACAGATGCACTTTTATGATGGATAGATCCACTTTTATGATGGATAGATCCACTTTATGATGGATAGATCCACTTTTATGATGAACAGATGCACTTTTATGATGGATAGATCCACTTTATGATGGATAGATCCACTTTTATGATGGATAGATCCACTTTTATGATGAATAGATCCACTTTTATGATGGACAGATGCACTTTTATGATGGACAGATGCACTTTTATGATGGATAGATCCACTTTTATGATGAACAGATGCACTTTTATGATGGATAGATCCACTTTATGATGGATAGATCCACTTTTATGATGGATAGATCCACTTTTATGATGGACAGATCCACTTTTATGATGGACAGATGCACTTTTATGATGGATAGATCCACTTTATGATGGATAGATCCACTTTTATGATGGATAGATCCACTTTATGATGGATAGATCCACTTTATGATGGATAGATCCACTTTTATGATGAACAGATGCACTTTTATGATGGATAGATCCACTTTATGATGGATAGATCCACTTTTATGATGGATAGATCCACTTTTATGATGAATAGATCCACTTTTATGATGGACAGATCCACTTTTATGATGGACAGATGCACTTTTATGATGGACAGATCCACTTTTATGATGGATAGATCCACTTTATGATGGATAGATCCACTTTTATGATGGATAGATCCACTTTATGATGGATAGATCCACTTTATGATGGATAGATCCACTTTTATGATGAACAGATGCACTTTTATGATGGATAGATCCACTTTATGATGGATAGATCCACTTTTATGATGGATAGATCCACTTTTATGATGAATAGATCCACTTTTATGATGGACAGATCCACTTTTATGATGGACAGATGCACTTTTATGATGGATAGATCCACTTTATGATGGATAGATCCACTTTTATGATGGACAGATGCACTTTTATGATGGACAGATGCACTTTTATGATGGATAGATCCACTTTATGATGAACAGATGCACTTTTATGATGGATAGATCCACTTTATGATGGATAGATCCACTTTTATGATGGATAGATCCACTTTTTATGATGAATAGATCCACTTTATGATGGATAGATCCACTTTTATGATGGACAGATGCACTTTTATGATGGATAGATCCACTTTATGATGGATAGATCCACTTTTATGATGAACAGATGCACTTTTATGATGGATAGATCCACTTTATGATGGATATATCCACTTTTATGATGGATAGATCCACTTTTATGATGAATAGATCCACTTTTATGATGGACAGATCCACTTTTATGATGGATAGATGCACTTTTATGATGGACAGATGCACTTTTATGATGGATAGATCCACTTTATGATGGATAGATGCACTTTATGATGGATAGATGCACTTTATGATGGATAGATCCACTTTATGATGGACTTATCCACTTTATGATGGACAGATCCACTTTTATGATGAATAGATCCACTTTTATGATGGATAGATGCACTTTTATGATGGATAAATGCACTTTTATGATGGATAGATGCACTTTTATGATGGATAGATCCACTTTATGATGGATAGATGCACTTTATGATGGATAGATGCACTTTATGATGGATAGATCCACTTTATGATGGATAGATGCACTTTATGATGGATAGATGCACTTTATGATGGATAGATCCACTTTATGATGGATAGATGCACTTATGATGGATAAATGCACTTTAATGATGAACAGATGCACTTTTAAATTGTAGGGTGGGTCTTGGTTCTGTGTGCCGGTTGTTGATTGGCTGTTGAGATGTGGGCTTGGCTCAAGGTGAGCTTGTGTTTAAGAGGAATAAATGACAGGAGAAGACCTGTGTTCGTCACCAGAGAGAAGCCTGACACATTCTAGCCCCTTTCACACAGAGATTCCGGAAAATACACGGATAAAGTGACCCGGGATTTCATGTTTTTCTTCTTTTTTTTTTCGGTTTGGTAATTTACAGATCATTAAAACAAATCATTCGAAACATGAAACACAATAGATGACCAGGTGCAGGCAGAAGCTAAAGCTTATTATGCCTGCCCGGGATTTGACCCGGGTTCGTTTGATTTTGGTTCATTCACACTGCCAGTGATTTTCTGGAATCAGAGAGTGCGTTCACACACAACCCGTAAAAATGGTGTAAACACGTGACATCGATGTGACTTGTAATCTCAGCAGCGTCTTAAGTTTGCTTATGAGCTGCGATCATAGACAGTATAAGAAGATCTCTCTGTGCATTTTTTCTCTGATTCGATCATAAACTTGCGCATTATGTACCGTTTCTCAGCTGGAGAACGATCCAGGCTTCAGCGTCATCACTACGACACGGCATTATTACGGCTTTTGTTCACACAGCGCGCGTTCCGGGACTGAACACGGCAATGTTACTAGGTCCCGACCCGGCATCGATCCCGGCATAAATCCCGGGTCGAGTTTGCGTTCACACAGAAGGCGCTCTGGCAATTTGCCGGCAATTTCCCGGGTTCAAAGCGCTGTGTGAAAGGGGCTTCTGACTAAACATTACAGGGTCAAAGAATGAAGTGTATGTATGCGTGGATGAACTTAGTGAGGCAAGTTGTATTTAACAGCGAGTAAGTTTGGTTTTCCCACTTGTAGCCCTTCAGGGAGGTTGTAATGTCAGGATCTGGGAAGCTTGTATAAACGGGATCTCTCCGGTAGAGAAGGTAATGACCCTGGCACTGGAGTGAGCGCTGGAGCAAACCTTGGGAAAATGGCACAGGGACGGATCTGTGTGAGCAGCAACACGACACGCAGGAGAACGGGCTCAGGAAACACACACACACACACACACACACACACACACACACACACACACACACACACACACACACACACACACACACACACACACACACACACACACACACACACACACACACACACACACACACACACACACACACACACACACACACTCTCAGTCAACATGAGAGAGAATGAGCACACTTTACATGAAGCAAACACTGAAGTTTCTACTCGCCTGATTCCCTGTCTTTGCTTTAAATGGGGCAGATAATGAAACACAGGATTTAAAGTGAGTTTGATTTGCTTCTCTGCTGCCAGAAGTGGGTCATTCAGAAGGTTATGGTGTCAGAACTATCAGCACATCGACCTCCCAGACTCAGTGTTCAGTGTTGAGCACTCGCAGTGCTTCTGAAAGAGAAGAGGTTAACCAATCACAGCAGAGGTCATGATCCCGTCTCACAGGAGCAGAAACACTCTCATGCTGAAGACACACGCTAACGTTCAGATGCTGTTTATATCAATCAATAACACTTTACCCCTAAATTAAAGCTGCCGTCGGCAAGATGTTTTTGATCATATTCACTGAAACCGACATTATTCTCCGACAGAACAACATAAATCAGCCGGATTCAGAACCCAATTCTGGTCCAATCAGCACAGGGCTGTGTGAGATCTGTCAATCACAGGTCGTGCACACGCCACAGATCCCCCCTCCCCATAATATTATATATATTTTTTGTAAGACATAGAACCATTTAAACTAAATTGTTATACCTGTTGCTTTCAGGTCTGTTTTGACCCGGAAATGAACTGTGGCTTTACACATGAAATTATGCTGATTTCTTTATTTCTTTATTTTTGACATCTATTAGATTTGTCTTAATTTCTGTAAAACGCATCTCTTCTACACTCTCACACACATTTTTTCAAACAAAATATATTCATTTTAATGAAACTTGCATAAACTCTTACAGAGTAATACTGATGTTGAGCAGTCATGAGTTTTAAGTTCAAATTAATTGAAGTAAATCCATTGAAGTCAATGGAGTTCATACTGGTAATTCTCACATTATGTTTTTAATATAAATTTGATTTAATGATATATTCAAATAAAAATAAATGATACAAATATAGGGTGACCAGACGTCCCGAAAAATTCGGGACAGTCCCGAAATCTAAACTGTTGTCCCGAATCCCGAATTTGGCCCTAATTGTCCCGAAAATTATACTAAAGCAAAATCTTATTGTCTTATAAACATTAAAAACTGTCTGCGGAGGTTGAGGCCGGCGACACACTGGCTGCGTGGCGTGTCCGTTTTTATTTCGGCTCCCTGTTAACAGGTTAGAGCTTGCACACTGCCTGTGTGAGACACTCACACAGGGTCTCAGGCGCGCCTCGAGCCGCGCGGAAAACGCGTGCATGCTAGAAACAGAACCGACGCCTATTTTTCACGCGACACGCAAGCCTGCAAAATAGCAGGCAAAATAGAATAGGAAAAGATGTTTGTATGTCATTTTGACATGAAAACATATTAATAAATTACATTTTGATGTTTGAAAGTTTAAGTTTTTACATAAATGCAGATATAAATGTAATAAAAAAAAATATATGATCGATTTTCAAATATTGCACCTGTCAATACAGAATAATGACAGACTGTTGATCTTTGAATAAAAATATGTTTGGTTCAGGTTTGAAATTCATTATCTTTTATTATAGGCTACGCAGTCTGATATCATAAGCCCCCCATCCCGTCACCCCAGATCCATAGATCCGACTGCATGCTATAATTGTGCTGAATGCAGGCCCTGTTCCAGATGCTGTAATAGATGTACACTGTAAAAAAATGCTGTTAAATTTATAGTAAAAAAAAAAACTTATTTCATTATGATGAAAGTGAAAGTGAAAGTGATGGCCAAGTATGGTAACCCATACTTGGAATTTGACCTCTGCATTTAACCCATCCAAGTTAATGCACACACATTAGGAGCAGAGTAGTGAGTAGTTAACACACACACACACACACTGCAAACGTGGATACACACACCCAGAGCAGCGGGCAGCTTTTGTGTGGCGCCTTGTGTGGTTAGGTGCCTTGCTCAAGGGCACCTCAGTCATTTCCCACCGGTTCTGGAATCGAACCAGCAACCTTCGGGTTACCAGTTCAACTCCCTAACCACTAGGCCAGGACTGCCCTAACATTATCTGATGTAATGTTAGTTTATCCACCTATTGAAGTGCTAATATCTGTTTTGCACCATTGTAATACACTGACATCCACCAATCACAGTGGAGATGAGTCACATGATCAATCAAAGCTCATCATAAGCAGCTTTTCCACAAGAAAGTTAATACTAATATACAGAAGCTGCACAGTGTCATTCACACACACACTGAACACCATCATGGTAACACACACAGGACATTTAAAAAATGCAATAAACATTAATTTAACAACATTACATGTAATCTAAAACCCTAATGTACACAACTGATTAGAAAAATAGTGAAGAAACGTAGTTATTTCAACAAAAATACTTCAAATGTAAAGTGTCACGCAGGGATTTGTGGGAAATTCAGTTTACGTTTTTTCACTGTAAATTATACAATGACTTGTTCTTTTTCACTTCCAAAAATGAAAGTTAAAGGTGTCTTACTGTAAAATTACATTAAATGTACGGTTAGATCTATTACAGTTATTCACCGTATATAGTACAGAAACTTTTACCGTTAAAATCATGATTATTTTTGCCAGTGTATTTGCGTTGTGGATGAAGTCCATGACACTGAAGGGTCTCGATCTGTCATGTTTAGGAGCTGAGTTTGCACAGAACTGGCCCTGATTCAGATCTGCTCCTGAACTATAGGCTGTTACTGTACGAGTTTTACTACGACAGGCTTTACACACTGCCAGATCGACATCTCTCAGCCACACATGACCTGCTTTTCATCATGAATCAGCCTGACATCGTTTCACTCGTATCCTCCGGCTCTCGCTGGATTTAATCAATAGTTTTATTCTATTATTTCTATAATAGTGGAGACCCATTTAACGACACCATACTGAGACACACACATACTGAGACACTCACACTGAGACACACACACACTGACACACACACACACACTGACACACACACACTGAGACACACACACACTGAGACACACACACACTGAGACACACACATACTGAGACACTCACACTGAGACACACACACACTGACACACACACACACTGACACACACACACACTGAGACACACACATACTGAGACACACACATACTGAGACACACACATACTGAGACACACACACACTGACACACACACACTGACACACACACACTGAGACACACACACACTGAGACACACACTGAGACACACACACTGAGACACACACACACTGAGACACACACACACTGAGACACACACACTGACACACACACACACTGACACACACACACACTGAGACACACACACACTGAGACACACACACACTGAGACACACACACTGAGACACACACACTGACACACACACACACTGAGACACACACACTGAGACACACACACTGACACACACACACACACTGAGACACACACACTGAGACACACACACTGACACACACACTGAGACACACACTGAGACACACACACACTGAGACACACACACACAGAGACACACACACACTGAGACACACACACACTGAGACACACACACACTGAGACACACACACACTGAGACACACACACACTGAGACACACACACACTGACACACACACACACTGACACACACACACACTGAGACACACACACACTGACACACACACACACACACTGACACACACACACTGAGACACACACACACTGAGACACACACACACTGAGACACACACATACTGAGACACACACATACTGAGACACACACACACTGACACACACACACACTGAGACACACACACTGAGACACACACACTGAGACACACACACACTGAGACACACACACACACTGAGACACACACACTGAGACACACACACACTGAGACACACACACACACTGAGACACACACACACTGAGACACACACACACTGAGACACACACACACTGAGACACACACACACTGAGACACACACACTGAGACACACACACTGACACACACACACACTGAGACACACACACTGAGACACACACACTGACACACACACACACACTGAGACACACACACTGAGACACACACACACTGAGACACACACACTGAGACACACACACTGAGACACACACATACTGAGACACACACATACTGAGACACACACATACTGAGACACACACATACTGAGACACACACACACTGACACACACACACACACTGAGACACACACTGAGACACACACACTGAGACACACACTGAGACACACACACTGAGACACACACACACTGAGACACACACACACTGAGACACACACACACTGAGACACACACACTGAGACACACACACTGACACACACACTGAGACACACACACACTGAGACACACACACACTGAGACACACACACACTGACACACACACACTGAGACACACACACACTGAGACACACACACACACTGAGACACACACACACTGAGACACACACACACTGAGACACACACACACTGAGACACACACTGACACACACACACACACACTGAGACACACACACACTGAGACACACACACTGACACACTCACACTGACACACTCACACTGACACACTCACACTGACACACACACTGAGACACACACACACTGACACACACACACTGAGACACACACACACTGAGACACACACTGAGACACACACACACTGAGACACACACACACTGAGACACACACACACTGAGACACACACACACTGAGACACACACACACTGAGACACACACACACTGAGACACACACACTGACACACACACTGAGACACACACACACTGACACACACACACTGAGACACACACACACTGAGACACACACACACTGAGACACACACACACTGAGACACACACACACTGAGACACACACACACTGACACACACACACACACACTGAGACACACACACACTGACACAGTCACACTGACACACTCACACTGACACACTCACACTGAGACACACTCACACTGAGACACACACACACTGAGACACACACACTGAGACACACACACTGAGACACACACACTGAGACACACACACTGACACACACACACTGACACACACACACTGACACACTCACACTGAGACACACTCACACTGAGACACACACACACTGAGACACACACACTGAGACACACACACACTGAGACACACACACTGACACACACACACTGAGACACACACACACTGAGACACACACACTGAGACACACACACACTGACACACTCACACTGAGACACACTCACACTGACACACACACACTGAGACACACACACACTGAGACACACACACTGACACACACACACACTGAGACACACACACACTGAGACACACACACTGACACAGTCACACTGACACACTCACACTGACACACTCACACTGAGACACACTCACACTGAGACACACTCACACTGAGACACACACACACTGAGACACACACACTGACACACACACACTGAGACACACACACACACTGAGACACACACACACTGAGACACACACACACTGAGACACACACACACTGAGACACACACACACTGACACACTCACACTGACACACTCACACTGAGACACACACACACTGAGACACACACACACTGAGACACACACACACTGAGACACACACACACTGAGACACACACACACTGAGACACACACACACACTGAGACACACACACACTGAGACACACACACTGACACAGTCACACTGACACACTCACACTGACACACTCACACTGAGACACACTCACACTGAGACACACACACTGACACACACACACACACTGAGACACACACACACTGAGACACACACACTGACACAGTCACACTGACACACTCACACTGAGACACACACACACTGAGACACACACACTGACACACACACACTGAGACACACACACGCTGAGACACACACACTGACACACACACACTGAGACACACACACACTGAGACACACACACACTGAGACACACACACACTGAGACACACTCACACTGACACACTCACACTGACACACTCACACTGACACACTCACACTGACACACACACACTGACACACACACACTGACACACACACACTGAGACACACACACACTGAGACACACACACACTGAGACACACACACACTGAGACACACACACTGACACACTCACACTGACACACTCACACTGACACACTCACACTGACACACTCACACTGAGACACACTCACACTGACACACACACACTGACACACACACACTGACACACACACACTGAGACACACACACACTGAGACACACACACACTGAGACACACACACACTGAGACACACACACACTGAGACACACACACTGACACACACACACACACTGAGACACACACACACTGAGACACACACACTGACACACACACACTGAGACACACACACACACTGAGACACACACACACTGACACACTCACACTGACACACTCACACTGAGACACACTCACACTGAGACACACACACACTGAGACACACACACACTGAGACACACACACTGACACACACACACTGAGACACACACACACTGAGACACACACACTGACACACACACACACACACTGAGACACACACACACTGAGACACACACACTGAGACACACACACACTGAGACACACACACACTGAGACACACACACTGACACACACACACACACTGAGACACACACACACTGAGACACACACACTGACACACTCACACTGACACACTCACACTGAGACACACACACACACTGACACACTCACACTGAGACACACTCACACTGACACACTCACACTGAGACACACACACACTGAGACACACACACACTGAGACACACACACTGACACACACACTGAGACACACACACACTGAGACACACACACACTGAGACACACTCACACTGAGACACACTCACACTGAGACACACTCACACTGACACACACACACTGAGACACACCACACTGAGACACACACACTGAGACACACACACTGACACACTCACACTGAGACACACACACACTGAGACACACTCACACTGAGACACACACACACTGAGACACACACACACTGAGACACACACACTGACACACACACACTGAGACACACACACTGAGACACACACACTGACACACACACACACACACTGAGACACACACACACTGAGACACACACACTGACACACACACACTGAGACACACACACACTGAGACACACACACTGACACACACACACACACACACTGAGACACACACACACTGAGACACACACACTGACACACTCACACTGACACACTCACACTGACACACTCACACTGAGACACACTCACACTGAGACACACTCACACTGACACACTCACACTGACACACTCACACTGACACACTCACACTGACACACTCACACTGAGACACACACACACTGAGACACACACACACTGAGACACACACACACTGAGACACACACACTGAGACACACACACTGACACACACACACTGAGACACACACACACTGAGACACACACACTGACACACACACACTGAGACACACACACACTGACACACTCACACTGAGACACACTCACACTGACACACTCACACTGACACACTCACACTGAGACACACACACACTGAGACACACACACACTGACACACACACACTGAGACACACACACTGACACACACACACTGAGACACACACACACACTGAGACACACACACACTGAGACACACACACTGACACACACACACTGAGACACACACACACTGAGACACACACACACTGAGACACACACACTGAGACACACACACACTGAGACACACACACACTGAGACACACACACACTGAGACACACACACACTGAGACACACACACACTGAGACACACACACACTGAGACACACTCACACTGAGACACACTCACACTGACACACTCACACTGAGACACACTCACACTGAGACACACTCACACTGAGACACACACACACTGAGACACACACACACTGACACACACACACTGACACACACACACTGACACACACACACTGACACACACACACTGACACACACACGACACACACACACTGAGACACACACTGAGACACACATGGAGGACCGGAGTGACTGGTTTACATGTTTAAATAGAAGTGAATTCAAGAGGACAGAACATCATCATATCAGCTTTCATCAGTAGAAGTCAGTGAAGAGCAGAGTGTGTGTCTTAACTGTGTTAATGTGACGTGTGTGTGATTCCTTCAGGACTGAGGCGGTGTGTTTTCATGAGGAAAGTGTGTCTGGCGTTTCCTTCGACGAGTGTGTTTGATTAGACCTGAGATTTCCTGCGGTGGACTAAAGGTCACACACACACACACACACACACACACACACACACACACACACACACATCACACATCACACATCACACATCACACACACCACACATCACACATCACACACACCACACATCACACACACCACACATCACACACACATCACACATCACACATCACACACACACACACACACACACCCACACAGACATCCTCTCACATGGACACACACACACACACACACACACACACACACACACACACACACACACACACACACACACACACACACACACACACACACACACACACACAGACGTCCTCTCACATGGACACACACACACACACACACACACACACACGGTCTCTGACGGGAACAGGCTGGTATTGTGTATTGGAGCTGAGCAGCAGGGGATTCTGGGATTTATGGAGTGTGTGTGTGTGTGTGTGTGTGTGTGTGTGTGTGTGTGTGTGTGTGTGTGTGTGTGTGTGTGTGTGTGTGTGTGTGTGGCATCAAACAGTGGAGAATACTCTGTTTCATGCATGTGAGAGGTAGAGGTCGACCCATAGTGGATTTTACTGATAATGATATCAGATTAATCAACCAATAGTTTTCAGAATGGAGACTGAGTGAAAACAAACAGTGCCAAAATAGTGATGAACTTTATTACAAAAATTGAAAAACAAATGTATTAGTAAATGTTGAAATCAACAAATGAACAATACTTTTATTAACCTTAATGTTACAGATTCTCTTATTGTAAAGTGTTATAATTGTGTATAAATCCAAACACTCGTTAAAGACGGCCATCTTTACACATCTACACAAAGGCCATAGCATTAGTTAGACCCACATGTATAGTGTATTGTGTGTGTACTCTCACTAGCCGCGTTTCCATTACAGATTTGCACAAAACTTCTAAATGTCGATAACTTTGGGTATTTTGAAATAAAGTTGAGATATTTCCAACTCTAATCATGAATATACGGTGTATGATGACGTTATTGTGTGGACTGTGCCACAGGGTTTCAGGAGGCTGAAGGATGAGTGTGATCGTTCATGAACACACACCTCAGGACAGTGTTGTACAGCGCAGCGAGTGACGTGTTCATAACTCAGTGTGTGTGATGATGATGATGATGATGATGATGATGATGGTGATGGTGATGATGATGACTACACATAAGGGTTGTGTACTGAATTACGAATAGATATAACGCATGGCCCCTTTAAAGGTACAATATGTAAGAATTTTGTAATAAAATATTCAAAAATCCCTTGCACAGTGTGATATATTTCCTGCAGTTGTGTACTTACAGTATCCCAAAAGTTCCCAAAAAATAAAAATTTCAAGAGTAATTCACAATTTTGAATAATGGCTCGTCCCTGTTCACTTGTCGCCTGTCAGTGACGTAATATCCACGTTATCCCTGGTTTCCGCTCGTACTGCCATAGTAACCATGGCAACAGACGAGGACGACTGCGTTACGTCTAGCGGCACGCTCACGCTGTTGTTGTTTCTGTTGATAATTCTTTATTTTTGAAAGCCGATAACCGTTATATTGGCCGATAAATCTAAATCCAATGTTGTATAGAATTTTTTTAGAGCCCGATTACAAAAACAAAAGTCTCACCATTAAAACCCATGTTTCAAGCACAAAATTACGTATAATGTTCTCATTATAATGTTATGTATCCGATATGACAGACTTGTGCTGCTCGTGTTGCACTGAACTGTATTTCCTTTTTTGAAGTGATTCCAATCATATTTCAAGCTATTCAAACCCATCATGTTGAACAGTGTATCTGAAGTGTCTCAGCTGAAGGAAATGATACATTATTTATCAGCTTTAATAGATCGGCAAAATGTTCTTATTGGGTCATTACCGATAACATTAAAAATGAACTTCAGCTGATACCGATATGGTGGCCGATATATCGTGCATCCCTACAAAATATTAAATGCAGTCTCAGACGTACATTTACTGAGTAATCCACTATTTTGTAGAGGGGGTCAAAAGGACAATTTTTACCTGAGATTTGGAGCAAAATTACAGGGGTGTAAAAATTACTTTAGAAAGATGGAAGCATCATTATTTTATTTGTTCACAGAGATTAGTAGATACAATATTAATGAAATCAAAAAATTTTAGCTGGGGGAGGATTCCAAAATTTGGTTGATTTGACACAGAATTTAATTTAGGGTTTCGTGACTCTTTAAGCAAGTGAATGTGCGAGAAGAAGATAAATATTTTAGCAGCAGTTTTCATCTGTTCTCCATTAAATTCACTGAGGAACATACAGAAATCTTCGCTGTGATTCATCTTTTTGTGGTGATATTATATTACAATACATTTATTATTAACTTATGAGAAATGAGACACATAACACTACTATTGACTATTTTCTCAAAAAAAAAAAAAAAAAAGAATTCTGGATTTTTTTAAAGATACAGCCGATATATTGTCAAGAATCATTGGTATGTTGCCATGGACAGTGATGAAATGCCCAGTTTAGCATCATTATGCAAAAATATCTGACCTCTCAAAGCTACAACTGACCAATCAGAATCAAGTATCCCAGAAAGAGAGTCCTAATATTGTCCAATATCAACCTAATGATTAAAATGGCCTATAGTGTCTAATTCATATTCTCCAAGGTTGTGAATCATCTGAGCTGTAATGAGAGTGAATACAGTGTGATGATGGCTGAGTAATGCTGGGCTTTATGTAACGTGTGTGTGTGTGTGTGTGTGTGTGTGTGTGTGTGTGTGTTCACAGGGAATACTGATCAATGGCAGGTTGTTTCTTTGTGTCTGTATTTCTCAGTTTTAGGGTTCATACGGAGCAGATTGTGCTGCTTGTGTACACAGGTGTTCTCCTGTCATCATGAGATGTGTGGTTATGGAGTCACAGTGTGTTTGTCCAGTAATGATGACAGCGCTGTCAATCCGTGAGCGTGTGTGTGAATGTGTCGTTCTGTTCCTCAGACATGTGTTGAGAACCGTGAAAGATCTGGATTATTGTGCAGTTCTAGTCTCTCTGTAGGTTTCATCTGTTCCTCAGGCGTGTGTTGAGAACCGTGAAAGATCTGGATTATTGTGCAGTTCTCGTCTCTCTGAAGGTTTCATCTGTTCCTCAGACATGTGTTGAGAACCGTGAAAGATCTGGATTATTGTGCAGTTCTCGTCTCTCTGAGGGTTTCATCTGTTCCTCAGACATGTGTTGAGAACCGTGAAAGATCTGGATTATTGTGCAGTTCTAGTCTCTCTGTAGGTTTCATCTGTTCCTCAGGCGTGTGTTGAGAACCGTGAAAGATCTGGATTATTGTGCAGTTCTCGTCTCTCTGAAGGTTTCATCTGTTCCTCAGGCGTGTGTTGAGAACCGTGAAAGATCTGGATTATTGTGCAGTTCTCGTCTCTCTGAGGGTTTCATCTGTTCCTCAGGCGTGTGTTGAGAACCGTGAAAGATCTGGATTATTGTGCAGTTCTCGTCTCTCTGAGGGTTTCATCTGTTCCTCAGGCGTGTGTTGAGAACCGTGAAAGATCTGGATTATTGTGCAGTTCTCGTCTCTCTGAGGGTTTCATCTGTTCCTCAGGCGTGTGTTGAGAACCGTGAAAGATCTGGATTATTGTGCAGTTCTCGTCTCTCTGAAGGTTTCATCTGTTCCTCAGACGTGTATTGAGAACCGTGAAAGATCTGGATTATTGTGCAGTTCTCGTCTCTCTGAAGGTTTCATCTGTTCCTCAGACGTGTGTTGAGAACCGTGAAAGATCTGGATTATTGTGCAGTTCTCGTCTCTCTGAAGGTTTCATCTGTTCCTCAGGCGAGTGTTGAGAACCGTGAAAGATCTGGATTATTGTGCAGTTCTCGTCTCTCTGAAGGTTTCATCTGTTCCTCAGGCGTGTGTTGAGAACCGTGAAAGATCTGGATTATTGTGCAGTTCTCGTCTCTCTGAAGGTTTCATCTGTTCCTCAGGCGAGTGTTGAGAACCGTGAAAGATCTGGATTATTGTGCAGTTCTCGTCTCTCTGAAGGTTTCATCTGTTCCTCAGGCGTGTGTTGAGAACCGTGAAAGATCTGGATTATTGTGCAGTTCTCGCCTCTCTGAAGGTTTCATCTGTTCCTCAGGCGTGTGTTGAGAACCGTGAAAGATCTGGATTATTGTGCAGTTCTCGTCTCTCTGAAGGTTTCATCTGTTCCTCAGGCGTGTGTTGAGAACCGTGAAAGATCTGGATTATTGTGCAGTTCTCGTCTCTCTGAAGGTTTCATCTGTTCCTCAGGCGTGTGTTGAGAACTGTGAAAGATCTGGATTATTGTGCAGTTCTCGTCTCTCTGAAGGTTTCATCTGTTCCTCAGGCGTGTGTTGAGAACCGTGAAAGATCTCGATTATTGTGCAGTTCTAGTCTCTCTGAAGGTTTCATCTGTTCCTCAGACGTGTATTGAGAACCGTGAAAGATCTGGATTATTGTGCAGTTCTCGTCTCTCTGAAGGTTTCATCTGTTCCTCAGACGTGTGTTGAGAACCGTGAAAGATCTGGATTATTGTGCAGTTCTCGTCTCTCTGAAGGTTTCATCTGTTCCTCAGGCGAGTGTTGAGAACCGTGAAAGATCTCGACTACTGTGCAGTTCTCGTCTCTCTGAAGGTTTCATCTGTTCCTCAGGCGTGTGTTGAGAACCGTGAAAGATCTCGATTATTGTGCAGTTCTCGTCTCTCTGAAGGTTTCATCTGTTCCTCAGGCGTGTGTTGAGAACCGTGAAAGATCTGGATTATTGTGCAGTTCTCGTTTCTCTGAAGGTTTCATCTGTTCCTCAGGCGTGTGTTGAGAACCGTGAAAGATCTGGATTATTGTGCAGTTCTCGTCTCTCTGAAGGTTTCATCTGTTCCTCAGGCGTGTGTTGAGAACCGTGAAAGATCTGGATTATTGTGCAGTTCTCGTCTCTCTGAGGGTTTCATCTGTTCCTCAGGCGTGTGTTGAGAACCGTGAAAGATCTGGATTATTGTGCAGTTCTAGTCTCTCTGAGGGTTTCATCTGTTCCTCAGGCGTGTGTTGAGAACCGTGAAAGATCTGGATTATTGTGCAGTTCTCGTCTCTCTGAAGGTTTCATCTGTTCATCAGGCGTGTGTTGAGAACCGTGAAAGATCTGGATTATTGTGCAGTTCTCGTCTCTCTGAGGGTTTCATCTGTTCCTCAGGCGTGTGTTGAGAACCGTGAAAGATCTGGATTATTGTGCAGTTCTAGTCTCTCTGAGGGTTTCATCTGTTCCTCAGGCGTGTGTTGAGAACCGTGAAAGATCTGGATTATTGTGCAGTTCTCGTCTCTCTGAGGGTTTCATCTGTTCCTCAGGCGTGTGTTGAGAACCGTGAAAGATCTCGATTATTGTGCAGTTCTCGTCTCTCTGAAGGTTTCATCTGTTCCTCAGACGTGTATTGAGAACCGTGAAAGATCTGGATTATTGTGCAGTTCTCGTCTCTCTGAGGGTTTCATCTGTTCCTCAGGCGCGTGTTGAGAACCGAGAAAGATCTGGATTATTGTGCAGTTCTCGTCTCTCTGAAGGTTTCATCTGTTCCTCAGGCGTGTGTTGAGAACCGAGAAAGATCTGGATTATTGTGCAGTTCTCGTCTCTCTGAGGGTTTCATCTGTTCCTCAGGCGTGTGTTGAGAACCGAGAAAGATCTGGATTATTGTGCAGTTCTCGTCTCTCTGAAGGTTTCATCTGTTCCTCAGGCGTGTGTTGAGAACCGTGAAAGATCTCGATTATTGTGCAGTTCTCGTCTCTCTGAAGGTTTCATCTGTTCCTCAGGCGTGTGTTGAGAACCGTGAAAGATCTCGATTATTGTGCAGTTCTAGTCTCTCTGAGGGTTTCATCTGTTCCTCAGGCATGTTGTTTCTGTTGTTTATGCTGTTCTGGGTATTAGTATGCAATCGAGTGTGTGACATGTGTCTTACCGCAACATCTTACATAAAAATGTTATATAGGGCCCTATGATATCTGTCTTATTGTCTTGATGGTGTTACACAGTTGCTGCAGATTTGTCTGTTGAACATCCATGATGTGAATCTCCTGTTCCTCCTCATCTTAAAGCTGCTGTCCTGGACTGAGATCTGGAGTCTGTGGAGACGGTTGAGTTTAGTGAACTCGTCATGATCAAGAGACCAGTCTGAGAGGATGTGAGTTTAGTGACGTGTGTGTTATCCTGCTGGAAGTATACATCAGAAGATAGTCCACTGAGGTCATGAAGGGATGGACATAGTCATCATCAATACTCAGGTCGGTTGTGGCGTTTAAATGATGCTCGACTGGCACTAAGAGGCTAAGAAAGTGTGGCAAGAAAATATATAACACTCCATTATACACCACTACCAGCCTGAAGCACTGAAACAAGGCAGGATGATCCACGTTTTCATGTTGTTTACACCAGATTCTGACCCTTCATCTGAACGTTACAGCAGAAATCCAGACTCATCAGTTTCTCCAGTCTTCTGTTCTCCAGTTTTGTAAATCGTAGCCTTAGTTTTCTGTTCTCATCTGACATGTTGTTGGGCATGGTGTGCGTTCAGAGATACTCTTCTGTAGGCCTCGTTTGTAATGAGTGCTTATTTGAGATACTGTTGTCTTTCTATCAGCTGAACCAGTCTGGTTATTCTCCTCTGACCTCTGGCATCAACAAGGCATTTTCTCCTACTAGATATTTTCTCTTTTTCGGATCATTCTCTGTAAACCCTAGAGATGATTGTGTGAAAATCCTAGTAGATCAGCAGTTTCTGAAACACTCAGACCAGATCGTCTGACACCAACAACCATGACACGTTCAAAATCACTTAAATCGCCTTTCTTCCCCATTATAATGCTCAGTTTGAACTTCGGCAGATAAATTATTTGTATGATATGTCAATAACATCTACTGTAGCTCCTAGTCCTAACTATGCACAATGTGTAAAGTTTCCAGCATCAAGTTATATTTCTGTCCTCACTGAACACTTGTACAGCTTGTGAATTTGTGAATGTGAAGCTTGATTTTGTACCTATAAAATGTAATTGTGAGTTGACCTTCCCAGCGAATACAAAACAAATACCACTAGTTTGAACAAACACATTAGCTTCACTCTCGGAATAGTTTTAGTGTGTTAAAGGATAATGACAATGTTAATGTATTTGATTATGGCAGGAATAGATCGGCTACATAATGCCCAGTGTCAGATCGAGACCACCGGGTTACAGTGTTGAGCAAGCGAGCTCATTGGCTGCAGATACACCAGAGGCCAATCAGCTTGTGCCATGTAATATACGATGTGATCTCTACATATCAGGGATCTATCAGTACCATCAGGAGTTCCATGACTGCGCTGATTATTATAAAACATTTCTGTGTAGCTTTATTGTAGACATAAAAGTATGATGCTTAATCTGTATATATTTCGTAAAGGTTAGCCATTTGGGAACTCATACATTTCTGAAGAGCATTTTTTTAAGCCCAAAGTGGGCGGAGCCGGCCGTCGCAATCTTGGCAGCACGTCACTCCCAGATAAACGAAAGTGGGCAAAGAGGCGGATTAGCTTATGGTGACGTGACGCTAACACACAGCAGACCACCTGTCACTCAAGTGGCCACGCCCCTAATTATGCAGAACTTTTAGGCTTAATATAATTTTAATCACCCCCCTCACAGTTTACACGATGGGCAAAATTAGCTTTATAGACCAAAACCACTTTTTGCACCAGGCTGTAAACACGTTTTTATTTGCTGTAAAGTTGGGCATTTTAACATGGGGGTCTATGGGATTGAGTCTCTTCTGCAACCTGTCTCTAGTGGCCAGTCGATGAACTGCAGTTTAAGTCACTTCAGTGTTGGATTCAAGAGAGAGACGGGAAGGTTGCCGCTTAGTTTGATCGAGTGAATAACTTGACTAGATGGGGATGGAAAGCCTAAGTCATCTTCCTTGACACACTGATTCTTCCCCTCGAGAAACAGAAGTTGGATTTCTTATTAGTTAAGAACTTTTAGGTAAAACATTCTTCCTGAAACCTTGAGATAAAAATACCCATTGTTACGGACAGGAACTGCTTCAAGTGTTTGTATAGAGTGATAATTCTGTTCTTTGGGGAAGGGGAGCGCAGATTCCTCAGGATAATACGCTAGTAATAGCTCGTCGTCATTATCTGTCATTACTTGTCAGGGTCACTAACAGACTTCTATTGTTCGGCCTTGCCAGAGTTTGTTTGTTTAAACTCCTGCAGCATCTCCTGTTCCTGTCAATCATGCTAGGACACACACCCCTCGGCGACACACACACACACACACACACACACACAGGTGTGCTCGGGTGAATCTCATGTAAGCTGTGCACATCTGAGGTTATTCTGGACTGGCTCTGCAGATCTGAGCGACTCTAAAAACAGAAAGTGGGGCAGAAATCCTCCAGTCTGTTCCCATCAGCCCCTGGGGCAGCGCCGATCTTCTCTGGCCTGCTTTAGTTCGTGCTCGTGGTGAGAGCATCCATTATTCATCGGAGCGCAGAGAGTGTGTAGGTCACTGTAAAGTTTCCTGTTCTTCTCCAGCCACTTTCATGTCTTTGAGGAGAAGTGGACACATTTACATGTGAATCTGAGCAGTTCGAACTCTTGTCACACAAACATAGGGCCGCCATCACCCGTTATGGTATTGTAATGTATCCTAGGCTAAAACTGGGCCTTGTTTTATTGACCAATGTCATTTCGGGAGAGATCCTTTGCTGGTTTAAAAGAGTGTGAGTGCCGTTGACGGATCCAGACTGTCAGACACTTTGAATTCACGTGCATGGCATCAGGAGCTGACTAGCAAAAATACTAAAGTCAAAGTTTCTATACGCCGTCACAGAGAAAACACACTAGAGGAATTTTTATGTTTTTCCCCTTTCATTTTAGTGTTACTGTGTTTTTGTTGTAATGATACTGTTTGTCATTCGCAAACAGTGGGAGAATGTGTTGCTGTAAATAAATTACTGAACAAATTACTGCAAACAAATAAAATATATAAATAAATACAAATCATGGCCAAAGCTGTGATAGCATCCTTTACGGAGGAATTAGAGATGGTCCAGATGACCTTTCGTTCTTTAGGTTAAAGTTTAACTAATATAGACATACAAGTAAAAATAATCAAATATGAATTACAGATGTTGTATAAATAAAAATATTAGGAATCATATTTTTGTCAAGTGGATGGGGGCCTAAATGTCCAGAACCGGCCCTGAAAATAAGACAAAACAGAAACTAACTAACTAACTAAAAAAAAAAAATATTATATATATATATATATATATATCTAACTAACTAACTAAAAAAAAAAATATAATATATATATATATATATATAGTGTATGTTTGTGTGTGTGTGTGTGTGTGTGAGACTGTATCTGTATAAAAACTTGTAAAGATATTAACCTATATCTAATAGGTTAAATTAATTAACCTATAATTAATATTAACTGATCTTAAAAAAAAAATCACATTATTTTCATCTGAATATTCTATTTAACTCATAAAGATGTTATGTCAAATGTATTGAAAGTATATAATTCACGTGGGTAAATATTCCAGAGTAAGTGTGATAAAATAAGTGCTTGTAGTGTTGCCAGATCAGAAGATGCTGAAGACGTCTGGACACCGACACACACTGCCATCAGTTCCTCTCTCTCACAGGAGAGAATCGAGCCTGAGCTCTGAGACGGTCGAGCCTCTAACCTTTGGCTGAACCGCCGGGATCCTGGAGCTTCTCAGACCGCAGGAAGAAAGAGAGCATTCTTCTCCTCATACACTAACCCTGCTGTCTGACTCTCCATACTCTATAACCCTGCTGTCTGACAGATCCTCAGCTCAGAACAGTTCACAGCAGTAACACACATCAAGTGCCTTTACCAGTGTCTTTAAGAACACTCTGAGAATATGCCATGGGCTTCTTCCCTCTCTCTTCTTCCAGTGCTTTCTGTCTGCCGGTCAAAAAACATTAATTGTATGAATAACGCATAACATTCTCTGTCACACTGAAGGTCTAAAGGAGCCTCAAACTAGATTTTGAACATGGACAATAAATAAATGCATCGTGATTCATGGATCAATTCCATTTCTTTCTGAATGCATCACGCTTTTCTCTCGAATCGATTCTGAGCTTAGTTTTTAACAGCAGATTGTGCTCTAGGCTAGTTTTTAACCACACACTCAAATGCTCACGAAGAACAACACTTGGCTGTTGTACTTGCACCTCAGAACGCTTTTATGACGCGAGATTAATGTAAACATCCCACTGCAAACAACCTTTTCAAGCTTAATGAATGATTATTTTATGGAAGATTCAAGAGGTGTGTGTAAAGCATTGGAAGCCAGCAGATTACGGCTGTTTCTAGAGCACGCAGTGCCATCAGCTGTTAAAAACTAAGCTCAGAATCGATTCAAGTGAGAATCACGATGCATTCGGAAAAAATTGGAATCAATCCAGAATAATTTCTCGATTCATGATGCATCGATTTATTGTTATTTTCCTTCGAGTTTTCAGTGTACAGACGACACCATTGTCAAAACAATCCCCATTCACATGGATCCGCGAAAACAACTAAAAATGCTGTATTCTGCTGCCAGGCCAGTAGATGGCGATGATACACTATAGACTAAACACGGTATATGCATGTGCATGACGTCATCATCTTCAGAGTTTCGAGTTTCTGTTGTTTACATGAAGACCGTTTTCAAAAACTTGCACTTTGAAATGCGTTTTCAAAAGTTTGTGTTTTCAGGAGCCCAAAACACCGTTGTGTAAATGAAAGGCCAAAGCGCATAAAAAGTTTTACATTTTTAAAAACGGTGTTGTGTAAACAGACAGTATCGATCTTCTGTTGGTCACATGTGCTGTAACACTCAGCTCAATCGGTTGAGTTACAAGAGTTAAAAGTCCGTTTGCACCATACCCTAAAACAGTCCATAAGAATCCTGGCGTGTTGCTAGTCCCAAAGTGAATGTGAGATTTGTCCACCGGTGTATATACAAAGTCCACGGAGGTGATGATCCAAATTGTGCTGGAAAGGAAAGTCCACAAAGGTAACTCCACATCCAGTTTGCTGGTGATCGCCCTTTGGTCGTAGTGTGAGCAACAACCATGTTTCCATGCCATGCTGCCTCCTTTATGCTGTCTATTTCCTGTTTCCTGTCATGTGATCACTCACATGACAGGCAGACCTATAATCATTTAAAGACATAAACACATAAAACAGATAAGAGGAAACAAAACTTGACTAAAATGACTAAGACAACATGTAAACCTAATTAAAACATTATAACTCTAATAAAGTCAGTCAGTTGGATTATTGTCTGATGGCCAGGACTGCACATGAATGAATGATGCCCATTTTCTGATCTCACAATACCTCCTCATGAAAACTGTACAGTAATTAAGTGTAGCTGGAAGCATGATAATTGCTTGAAGTAGCAGACTTGATGATGGTGTTTAGACTCGATGTGGTTTTCCTTTCAGATTGCTGGTTTACGAAAATGGTCTTGAGATCACCATGGTAACAGGTTGGGTCTGTTTCTGAGGGTTTGCTTTGGTGCTGTTGGTCATTTTCATTGAAGGTAATTCTCACTTTCACTGAGGCTGGCGTTTCTGTTTCCATTCAATTCTGTGTCAAGTATCACATCTTATAGAGAACGTTTGAGTAATTCGTATCGGGGGCTTGTTTATTTCATGATAATGACTTTACATCATCCAGTTTGTTATATGGCTACTGAATAAATAAATTGAGATGAAGTTGAAGTGATTGTATAATGTGAGAAGAGAGGGAGTGAAAGAGAGATGAAACTAGTGGTCATTACACAAAAATAACACTCAGTGCCTCGAGTCATAATCAAATATTCTAGAGAATCATGTAATAATCTTTAATAATAAAAATAAAAGTATTCTCTTTAATGTATGGTGAAATTCTAAGAAAATTAGCTTATTTTTTTTTTTACAAAAAAGGCTGTGTAAATGCTATAGTAAAAACATGTTTACTGTAAGTGATTTTATTATATATAGTAAAAATTGTAAAATCATTGCAAAACTAAGTTTAATATTGCATTGTCATTAAAAAAACAAACATTTTTGCAAGTAAAAATAACTATGAATTACTACATAATTAATGGAGAAACAGTAGATGAGCAATCCAAATGAGAGAACAGGCACATAAACAACATACAGGAATGCTCAGAATTGAAGCAGAAGCCAACACGACTTCACATCGTTGGCTAATGACAACCAGCTGTTTTCAATGATGAGTCCGAGCAGAGGATTGTGGGATATGGAGTCCTAGAACCAGGCAGAGGTCAGAATCTAGGGAAGTGGATGTGTGATTTTTTTATTTATTTATTTATTTATTTTTTTCTCAAACCCCAAATTTCATTGGCTAAGGTGAAGGGTGGAGCTGGAGATCAGTGTTTGGTGTAGGCTGTCAACAGTGTGATTGGCTTGACCAATGAAATCTTCAGAATCGGCTGCTGGGTGGAGTTTGTGCTGAACTGGTTTGGGGAAACAGGAGAGGCAGTGAGTTTGACATTCCTTCAAATCACATTCAGTTTTATTTAAATATTTTTTCCCCCTATTCAAGTAGAAGAATTTATTTTCCTTATTCTTCTCTTTTCTATTCCATTATTTTAGTTGTTTGTCGCTCTAATGGTCATTATTCATAGAAGTGCTAGTTTTTATCAAGTTTAATTCATCATGTGGCAAAGCAGATTGTATTTGCCAGTGGTTTGGTACAGTATATTAACATTACATCACTTATATGTTCAGTTATAAACTGTAAAACCTCCACCGAAACATCATCATCATTTTACAGTCGTCACCTTCAGGTTTGGAGAGAGACGCTTCACTCAAACATCTCCTGCTGTTCAGATCATCATCAGCTTGCTGTTCTTCTCATGAGAAAATCTCTGCCTTGTTTTTGCTGTAGTAACTTTTCTGTGTTGTGCCATACTGGATTCCTCCTGTTGAGCACAACAAAGCGGGGGAAGTGGTAAACTTGGACATGGATGCGTGAGAATGGGCTGTTGTTATGTCATTAAAGCGTCCGACGGGAGCAGAGCCACAGAAAAAAGGAAACATCTTTTGATTGTTTAGGGAAACAATGCGGACGCGCACTGGGACGCATTCCGCGCGCAGCAGCATTCCAGCGACTGATGGAGCGGCCCGGGGCGACCTGCGCCGCGCTTTCCATTGTGAAGTAATGCCATGTGTCTGCCAGAAGCTACTGTGTGTACGGGTTCATGCTGATGCTCTACACCACAAACAGCTGTTCTTATGATGGACAGCTCTCTCGTAAATATTCTTTATATGTGTTCGGTTGAATGGTTTATCAGGCACACTAAATGTTCCAAATCTTCCACAGACCTATAAAATACTGCTGGCCAGTTCTAGAGGGTTTTTATTAATGTTCCCAAATTTGTTTAAGGGTTTCAGAGTTTGGACTGGACAGGGTCAGAATGGGTTTCTTAGGTAGTTCCATGGTATCAAGAGTGAAGGTACCAGACAGTAGATCAAACAGTTTTCATGGTATTTCAGCACTTCACAAATGCCCTATAATCACTTGAGTTTAACCTGACTCTGTAACTCGAATTCAGTCCTCCAAATGTCCATCAGTAAGGCCTGTTCTGTGTTTGTTATGAATACAATTCATAGCTGAAAATGCAGATTCACACATGTAAGTTGAACCAAAAAGACAGGCAGCTGTGCACATATGAATGCATTTCTCTGGGTCAACAAGTTTTCTAAAGTCTGTTGCCCCCTGATGGGCTTTGAGGTTAATGTCAGTTTGCAGAGGGAGAGACTCCATCTCAAGCTCACTAGGAACCAGGTTAAATATGCATCACTTAGTTTCTCAGAAATGTGTAAAATGTCCACTTGCATGAGAGGATTTGCAGTGAAGGACACACATGGTTCCAGCTTATCAAAGTCACTGAATCTGTCCTCAGATTTTTGTCCAAGCCTGTTCAAGAGTTCAAAGTACTGATGTAATGCCCTGTCAAAGACCTCAGATGCAGAAGCATCGACTGCATGGATGGAAAGTGAGGCAATTTCTTCCTCTGTAAATACGGCTGATTTTGGCTTTGAATGCTTTTACAGCACTGATCATGTCACTGATTGTCTTCACAGTTCAAATGATTCAGTTTCCCAGTGATGTGAGTTAGGAAGAAAAGATCCAGTAGTCATCAGTTGTTACCAGCTTTTCAAATGGCACGTTCTTGTCCATTAAGTACTTCTTCACCGCATTATAAATATCAACACTCCTCATTGTTGTCTTGAAGGGGAATTACTGTCAGAAATTCCTCTTTCACGTAAAACCATTCTGATGAAAACCATGAGCTGCTCCACAGACTCGTCACACTGGATGGAGAACCATCCGTCAAGTCTTTCTCCAGCTGCTCCATTACGTTCGCTGACAGCCATGACTCCTCTTGTTATTGTATTATCTGCGAGTTGAACATCGGAGAGTGCGGACATTATTTCATTTCCACTCTTGTGCTCTTTAAACAGAGAGTTTGCTATCACAGTCATTGCTCCCTTGACATCCCAGAATGTTTTTTTGTGTTTCGTCCAAAAATTAGCAACTCAAAATGAAGCTTCAGTTGCAGCTTGTGACTTTTTTTTGCTGCCTGCTAACTTTTTCTTTCCTCAGTAATGCACTGGTTGGATAAGGCCACTGAAGGTCTCTTGGGTTGTGGTGAAATGTCTCTCCACACTGCGTCTCTTGGCTACCGCTCCACAGATGAGGCGTACAGCTTGATCTTTGACATTTGTGAGGAGGAATTCTGTCTCCCACTTCTCCTTAAAGTCTCGTTTTAGCATGACCTGGTGCATTATCATCCATGATTAATCTTTTCTGTTGTTGTTGTTGTTGTTATAGTTGAATTCACCTTATTTATGCCGTCAGACTGCCACCAACTCACAGAATAGCCTACAAGAAGCATAGCGTACCTCAACGTACATTGATACACACAAACTTCTAAATATTTAAAGTCCCTCTGTGGTGAAAATCCAGCTTTTAATGTTGTTTATGTGTCTATATGGTGTTTTTAATATGCTTTAAGTCAAACCATGTGTAAATTCATAAGTCGACAGCATTGCTGAGTATTTTCTCCTTAAAACTGCAGTGAACCAAAGACAGTCTCAAAAATACAGTTTGAAACCAATACGGGCTGCGTTTCCCGAAAGCATCGTTATCCAACTATGGTCGCAAGCTCCGTCGTTATCAGCAGTTCAACGAGTCTGTTTCCCGAAAACATAGTTCAAACAAACATTCGCAAACAGCATCGCAGAGTTGTGTAGTTGGACCGACAGATCTCGACCTGTGGTTAGAAGAAGAATTTCTTGTTTGCATGACATGTGGACTCCTTAAATCCTTATCTTGAGCAAAATAAGAAAGCTGACATTCAGTGCAATCTATATCTTTTATTTAGAATACATACAAATGTAATTTACGTCTTTTAGTTTGTCAAGAGATTTAAAGCACTGTTTTTGAAGAGTGCGCATGTGCGAATGAGCTCTAGTGTGTAAGAACGAGCCTATGATTGAATCTGGAAATAAAGCAAAATAACTGAGAAAAATTTGAAATATTCCTCAGATGTTATATACGTAATTTATACCAAATTATCTAGCATTAATTCGATCTCAAACAGATTCATTAAAAGAAGTTATTACTCCACCACCTGCGTGACATCATTAACCAACGCAGTTGAACGACCAATTGGCAATAATATTGTTTCGGGAAACAGTCGTGACTAGCTAGTTGATTTCTTCAACGATGCATCGTACTATGATAGTGAAGCAGCGAGTTACGGCGATGTACGGGAAACACACACCTGGTCAACGTGTGATCGTCAACGTGTGGATCTCTGAGCTGAGTGAGTGAGTGGAGGCGGGGCTCATTTGCATATTCATAGAACCGCGTATACTAAATGAGGCCAGGGTGTCGAGTTACATTCAAGATATTTTAAGGCATGGAGACATTTTTTCAAGGAAAAAAACTTTTAAATATGTAATTTTGGTGATCAGAGATGAGTTTAAAGGGATATAATTATTAACTACAGTGGGACTTTAAATTGATTGTTATCAGAATTGATGGTATCACCACATTTTTTTTTATTTCAGTACAGAATTGGTCCCGAAGCACCGGTACTTTTGACTACCTACGAACAGGTATCAATATACAAGCCAACACTTCTGTTGAAGCCAATCAGGCCAGATAATGTTTAAATGGAAAATACAGTGATGTATTTTTTTTGGCCGAGCCGGTATATAATGGTCTATCGTCTGCTCTAGTAACTTTGCTAAATGAAATGATTGGTATTTGAATGTCTAATAAACATTTTATTCCACATACCTCACAAACTTTGGCAAATCTGCATTTAGATCTTGTGAAGTGTTCATTTGTATTCAGTATAAATACATTTGTAGAGTCCAGCTGTTACTGGACCAGCTTTACATTAGGGCTGTATACCTTGGAGAACCTGGCGATACGATACATACCTCGATACACAGGTCACGATTCGATACGTACCTTGATACAGAGCTGTCTCGATACGATTTGATACAATGTGACACGATTCGATACGATTCAATAAAAATACATGGGCCAGAGCCAATTAGTTCATGCTGAACACATTTACTCAACAAAAATTTATTAAAGACAAAAGTGCATTATAACAAAGTGCATTTTGCTTAAATATTTGCAACTTTAAGTGCTCTGATTAATTGTACACAAATTGTATTAATCTGGAAATTACCACAAGTCAACATTTAACTTTCCAAGGGTACAG
This sequence comes from Leuciscus leuciscus, assembly GCF_965113295.1. Classification (NCBI taxonomy): domain Eukaryota; kingdom Metazoa; phylum Chordata; class Actinopteri; order Cypriniformes; family Leuciscidae; genus Leuciscus; species Leuciscus leuciscus. The sequence continues at coordinate 43,331,502 of NC_138732.1, forward strand.
TCTGAGCTCACACAAGCACAAAATCTTCTTATTATTCTTATTCTTATTATTAACTTCTTATTAAATCTTAAAAAAGGTGGATATCCGTCTAACACGTCCCAATAAACGAGCGACAGCAGGAAGCTTCAATGCACGCTGCGAGGCAAGGTTTAAAGTGTGAGCGAAGCACCTGAAATGCAACATACCGGCAAGCTCCGCTGCGACGCTCATATTTGCGGCGTTGTCAGTCACAATAGCTGGGTCTTTGGATACGAGGTCCCACTCCTCCAGCGCCGCTTTCAATAACTCTGCAATGTTTGACCCCGCATGGCTCGCGTTTGTAAAACGTGCGACATCAGTTCCCACTCCTCGTTAACGTAATGGGAAGTGATTGTAACAAAAGCTTGTAATAAAATCTTCGACATTTTCCATGAGTTTTTTGAAACTCGCGGGCGCCGCCGCGCCGCCTAATGGCTGGGCGGAGTATCGATACTAAGGGCTAGAATATCGATACTGTATCTTTTTTTATTATATCGGTATGTATCTAAGAATCGATATTTTGAGCACACCCCTACTTTACATCCTTGATCTCGAATGATGCTGCATTACATTCATGTCATAATCATGGTGTCATGATCATTTAGCATTACCTGGTCTTTATGAGACCAGTGCACACACACTCACACTGATCCTCTCCTTCTGCTCATACGTGTCTGTGGATGATTCTGTACAGTATGAATCAGCAGAAGAGAAATGACTGAGACTACAGTGTGTTTAATCTTGGCCAGTGTCATTTTTACTAAATTAATTTGGCATTATTTAATTCATGTAAAGAAGTGCAACAAATGCAACAAAAATATTTATTTTTATAAAGAGAATATCAATATAATAAAATAATTTCAGATATAATGTTTCCCTCATTCCACAATCAGAGACTTTTATTTTCACACATGTGGTTTGTTGTTCTTCTTCTATTCACGGTTCCTGAACGACTGTAGTGGACACAGACACTGCTTAAGTATAGTGTAATTTTAGCTTTGTTTGTTGGGAAAAGCATAACAAATTATATATGCCAGAAACTTGTATTTCGTGGAAACTGCTATTGTGGTGTCTTTGTCTTTTCCTCAGATCCGAGGCTCAAGTGTGTGACTCCAGCTAATCTCCTGTCAAGTTGTTCTTTCTGGACTATAAAAGCGTTTAGTAGATCTCAGCTATTTTGAGAAGGATTGTAAAGTGCACTTAAATAAATGAGCTGCTTTATTATGTAATAATTCTAGCACTATATAAACTGTGTATGTGTAACCTGCTTACGGTGCCTCTGCGGGAGGAAAACACGAGCGGCACACAAGGTAAATCCCACATGTCATCAATAATTAGCATGACACTCGCCTGAGAAAGAGATTTTAGCCGGAATGACGGCCGCTTACTCCAAGCCTGTTAGAGAGAGAGAGCGGGACTATTTTTCTCTCTCTATCGTCTCTCTCTCTCTCTCTCTCTCTCTCTCTCCTCTCTCATCTCTCTCTCTCTCCTCTCTCTCTCTCTCTCTCTCTCTCTGCTCTCTCTCTCTCTCTCTCTCTGACTCTCTCTCTGACCTCTCTCTCTGACACTCTCTGCTCTCTCTCTCTCTCTCTCTCTCTCTCTCTATCTCTCTCTGCTCCTCTGCTCTCTCTCTCTCTCTCTCTCTCTGACTCTCTCTCTGACACTCTCTCTCTGACTCTCTCTCTGACACTCTCTGCTCTCCTCTCTCTCTCTCTCTCTCTCTCTCTCTCTCTCTCTCTCTCTCTCTCTCTCTCTTCTCTCTCTCTCTCTCTCTGCTCTCTCTCTCTCTCTCTCTCTCTGACTCTCTCTCTGACTCTCTCTCTGACACTCTCTGCTCTCTCTCTCTCTCTCTCTCTCTCTCTCTCTCTCTCTCTGCTCTCTCTCTCTCTCTCTCTCTCTCTGACTCTCTCTCTGACACTCTCTCTCTGACTCTCTCTCCTGACACTCTCTGCTCTCTCTCTCTCTCTCTCTCTCTCTCTCTCTCTCTCTCTCTGACTCTCTCTCTGACACTCTCTCTCTCTCTCTCTCTCTCTCTGACTCTCTCTCTGACACTCTCTCTTCTCTCTCTCTCTCTCTCTCTCTGACTCTCTCTCTGACACTCTCTCTCTCTCTCTCTCGCTCTCTGAAATAAGCAGTGGAATAAGCTTTGATTTGCGCTGTGTCGTAGAAGGTCATTTCCTGTTGTGTTGTTGATTTCTATCTTGAATTTCCTCTATTGTAATGCCAGAGTCTTCTCTGAGAAACGCTGGTATAAACACTGAAAACTGCACACCCGTGCTTTTGACTGCTGTGTGATAAACACGTTGTGTGTGTGTGTTGCAGGCGGTGACCGGCAGGAGTTTCTCTGACAAGGACTTCAGAGCTGGACCTCGACAACGGCATCTTACTGTGCGAGTGAGTAACTCTCTCAAAACACACACACACACACACACACACACACACACACACACACACACACACACACACACACACACACACACACACACACACACACACACACACACACACACACACACACACACACACACACACATACATTTAAAGGGGCAGTGTTTAATTCTGTCATCATTTACTTACCTTTTCATATGTTTGTGAATGGTTTTTAATGCTAATTTTTAAATGTGTCTTCTGGAGTTTGTCTTGTTCTGGCAGATGTGGTTTTCTTTAGCAGGAACACTGGCCTGTCCTGAGAGTTCGATCCTCCGTCATCTGAGAGACACAGTACAGTAAACATGACTGTCTTCAGCTCTGACAGCTTTAATCAGAACTAGTCTTATAAGTTCTGGACTTTAGACATGTTTAAGGCCGGTTCTGGAGTTGTTCCTTTGGTTTGAGATGATTAGTACAGTAGGTGTGGGATCTGATCCCTTCTCACTACCCAGAGGAATATTCACTCCCACTTTATATCCGGTGTCTTGTTGTATTGTGAAACACTAGTGCTGGTATTGAGGTGGATACGGGATTATTATAATTTCACTCAGAAATGAAAATTCAGTGAAGGACTTTGAGGTCTAATGATGTTTGACCCCAACGCAGAAGAAACCAGTCATACAGGTCTGGAATGAGTAAATGATGACAGAAGTTTTGGGGAACTACCCCTTTAAGTAATATCTTTTGATATAATATATTAAAATGTATGGTGCTGTCCTAAACTTATTTACGAGCATTGAAATAGACGCAAATGTTAAAAATAAAAGCTGTAAACCGAATGTGGACCGCATATAATCTGCTCTGTCTTGGTATGTTTGAGTTCATATTGATCTAAATTTTTTTTCTGGCCAAATCCAGTCACTGTTTGAGACATCGTTGAGTCGTTGTTGAGATCTCCAGGAGTCACATGTGTGAACACTGGCTCTTTTTCTCAGGGCGAAGCTGCAGGAGACGTCTCATTTCATATGTGTAGTCTTGTTTGAGTAGAGCAGAAGCTTTGAAAGCTTTCATCAGCGTCGGTTTCCATTAGACTAATTGTTAACAGAAGTGTTTGTGTTGGGAGTTTTAGCTCAACACTGCTTCTCATTAACAAATATGTACATACAGACAATCCCCTTTCCATAAACACACACGATACCTCGCATTGTTCTTAATGCTGAAGATCTGCTCGCTCAGACAGGAAAGATCAGTCTGACTGACATGAAAATCAAATCAACCAATCACAGTTAGACACTTCAGGACAGGTGGATCTGAAACACAACTGGATCCAGCTTACAAGCTCATGGTGTTTTCTTGAGCTGTCAAGAAGCTGATCTTCTGAGGAACTCTTGTGAGGACAGTTTCCCATCACATTTGCATTGTCTCACACAGGAAAAACAAGTAATAAACATCTTAGCCTGTGAACAGCAGTGGAGAAAATGAGCTTCTCCAGCACAGAGACACACGGATAACATTCTGATATCATTTCTCGTAGAGCTTTGCATTTCCCCCCACCATATCCAGCAGATCTTCATTTGATGACATGTATGACACTAACAAGAGCTGGATATACAGATGTTTCCACACTAAAGCACACGCCATCATCTCTCATCCCCTCAGCCTCACAGTCGGACCGTTTTCTAGATTCAATCGCGTTGTCAAAACTATCCCTGTACACTCGGATCTGTGACAGCGGCTGTAAGCGCTGTATTCTGCTGTCAGGCCAGTAGATGGAGATGTCACCTGTAAAGAAACACTACATGCCTATAGACTGAACACACATGTGCATGACATCACCGTTTCCACAAGTAGTTGTTTTATGCACGGATACGATGACGTCATCGCTTTCAAGAACTTGCACTCTGAAACACGTTTTCAAAAGTTTGCGTTTTCAGGCCCTCAAAATGCCGCTGTTGTGGAAATGAACGGCCAAAACGCATATAAAGTTCTCAGTTTTGACTTGAAAACGATGTCGTGTAAACCAGTGGTTATCAAACTTTTTAGCCAGCGACCCCTAAACTAACATTGACGAGAACTCGCGACCCACTACCACAGAATACACAAACCAGAGAGCTGCACGGGTCCGATTTTGTAAACCCGCACCCGCCCGTACCCGCAGTGCTTAAAACCGCATCCGACCCGTTTTCCGACAGCAGCACTAATTAAAATCCGCAACCCGACCCGACCCGCTTAAAATAGAACCGAGAACCGACCCGCACCCGAAATAAAATCAGTTTAGCCAATCACATTATAGACACACTTTTTTCACATTTTTATTGCCTTTGGCGGCTTGCCTTAACACAAGGACAACAGCCGAAGCTGTCAAAAAGCCGATAGCCTAAAAAGAACATGGCTAACGTTACCACAAAACAATGCAATTTCGTCTAGCACATCAGACAATTTCACACCACACATAGGCCTACTTAACAGTGTTAAATTAGACAATAACAACAGTGTAGGCTATGTGATACTTTTAAATGAAAGAAAAGTCCAGTTGTATGCGAATCCTAAACGCTATACATACACCGGCCGGCCTGTGCATTATGCTACTTAACTATACACAGCCTTACAATTAGGGCTGAGACGTGAAACTGTCCCGTTTATGAATCCAGTGCGAGGTGATTAGATCCTATTTGTGGTGTTTTAAATTGCTGTGTAAAAAAAGCACATCGTCCACTGTTGACGGTTTCAGCTGACTCCTCCGCTCTTGGATAACGTATCTAGCACAAGAGAAGTCTCGCTCACTTGCAGCGCTGGATGCAGGGATGGCGAGGATAGACCTCGCAATCTGGGCAATATTAGGGAAAAGGTGAGCATGGTCTTGCCACCATGACAAAATGTCAAAATGGTCATCTTTTGGCGATTTGTGATCGATGTAAGCAGCCACTTCGTCCTGATACTGCGGGCCCTCATCACTGGAATCTTCCACGTCAGATAAAGTGTCCGCCGACACTCGAACTCGCTTCTGCGGTGGGGGGTGGTGGCACTGCTCCTCAGGACTTCCACGCTTATCCTTAAGGTCTATAATAAATGTAAACAAATATTGTAGTGCAAAAAATTGTATGGACGTGACATTTGCAGTCAAAACTGCATTTTATGAATGAAAATAAAAATGCATTTAATACCAATATATGGAAACGTCTGTTTATATCTCCATACTCCCTTAATAAAGGAAAAATATCAGCCTACACATGCATTTTATATTTAATATGAGGGAAATACACAATGCCTACGTGACACAAAAAATCTGTAACTTTTAGGTGGCAAATCATTTTTCTTTCGGCCAAATCCCGCTCCGACATAAAAATTATATATAGGGTAGGCTACTGTAGGCTATTAGGCCTACGTGTGGTAGGCTAGTCATTAAAGAAAACATTTAGTTTCACAATTTTATATACATTTATATATTATTTCATCAATGTTGATTATATGAGAAGTGAAAAGCATAGTAGCCTAAGATCATAAGTTGTGCAATATGTCGGGAGACAGAGTGGGCAGACATTATTGACCACTTCATTAAGTTTCTTATTGTATAAAGCCTTTCTTTAAAGTGAATTTCGTTTTGTATTAATTTTATCTTAATTTTAATCAATGTTTTACAACCAATTGTCTGAATTTAAGAAATAAGAAATAATAGCAGGCATCAGGACACGCCAGAGCGCGGAGGCAACGGCGCATGAACTGGAAATTAACGAAACTCAGCGTATAAGCTACATGCCTCACAGACCACCTGAGAAATGTATAGAAAGCTTGAAATGTGTACTTTTAAACAAAACAATTCAAAACGAAAGAAAACAGACTGCTCTGTCTCCTGGCTATATTTGACATATTCAATAGCCTAATCATTAGGCTACTTTTGCCGTTTCTTTGTGACATTTTTCATGAACGCGTCATCACCTCTCAATAGTTAATGTTCTGGTGTGTCTCTACAATTTTGATCTAGATTATTTGTGTTTAAATACAGAACTATTACTCAAATGTATTGTTATTTGGTGTTCAGTTTATACAGGTTTTCAAATGTTATTTAATAAAAATATTATTTTTTTCCCCTGTGGCTGTATTTGCATTAATACTGACCTTTCACAAGGCGCCGCATCTCACTGTGCACGCTTGCCACTTCACTACTGTCAGCAAGTAGCTTCATACTTTTCAGTTTAGGATGCAGGAACATTGCAAGTCTGTGTAAATGATGAATTTCGAACTTGTCCTGGAGAATACTGAGGCATTTCTCCTTCAGCGAGGACATGGTCATGCTATCATTTGAAGAAGCTCGCAAGTGGCGTCTGATGCGCTCCTACCAAACAATGGTTAGATGGAGGGTCTGGGTTTTCGATGCCTCTAACGCTTTAGTGGCTTCCTTAAATCGCTCCAGGAATGCAACAAAGTCGGAGAGGACCTCTTCATCCAAATTTGTGAGGCGGTCAACTTCCCCTCGCTCTTCCAGAAGTGTGCGGATGTCTTCATATTGACTGCTGATAGACTCTAGCATTGTATGCAGGGAATTCCAACGTGTCTCTACAGAGTTTTTAAGAGTCTTTTTCAGGCGAGCCTGGAGGTTGGTCTGCTTGAAATATGTCACCAGTGACTTGGCCGAGTCAATCATTGCAGTTACTTCTTCCCCGTACATATCCTCCTGGGACGGTTTGAATGTAGTGTACAGGACAGTATTAAAAATATGGGCAGCGCAGCTCAATCTGGTCACTGTACGCAGGGCTGCAACAATATTTGCGCCCCTATCTGTCACATACACGAGTTTGGAGTAGAATTCATCAATGCCAAATTTACGCAATGCGCTGATGATGGCTGGTTTAATGTTGTCAGCCGTTTTACGCAGTGAACTGTCCCACTCAGAGGTACACAGCATTCGTTCGATAAGCTCCCACTTATTGTTAATGTAGTGCAGAGTAACACAAAGGTAGCCGGTTTTTCTGTAATCGTCAGTCCACATGTCCAAAGTAACAGCTCCATTACTCCCCTCCAACTGCATTTTAAGTTCTGGGATTAGTTTTTGGCGAATCTCCTCTGCATATTTGTTAACACCACGAGAAACCGTCGTAGGGTCAGGCAGTAGTTGTTTAACATCCACACGACCAGCCCGAGCACCAACATCTATCAACCCTTGTGCTAATGCAAAAAATCCCTCGCCGTGTACTGCATCAAAGGGTCTAATATCATTGCATACAAAGTTCACAGACAGCCTGGTTATGGTGTCCTTATCATCTCTACGAGGCACCTTCAGTTCTGTCCCCTTTGAAAGATACTGTTCGATAGAACAACTGGTGCTCGGTATGTTACTGCAGGTATCTGCGTGCTTCCTCAGCGACGAAGTTCCATATTTTCGGCTATCGAACACGAAAACTTTAAGGCAGGTTTTGCACGCAGCAAAGCCTTTCAAAATGTTGCTTTCTTCATCAGAGATGACCCCAAATTTCTCCCAAACACTGGACTTGAGTTTCGATGAAGTATTGTCGACAACTTTATAATCTCCTCTAGCTATTTTTTTTTTAAACTCCTCACTATCCATCTCGACGACTCATGCAGCAGTTTGAGTGGTTGTGATTTTTTAAAAGTGAATGTAACGTTAGGCCTAGAGACTCATGGGAGGGCGCGGGCTCAAATAAAAAAAAAAATATATATATTTGATCAACTTGAAATACAGGCATAGTTTTGTAGATGTGTTCCTAAAAATATGCATTTATTTTTACATTTGCACGTGACTGTTTTGAACCCGTGTTTAGACCCGCGTTTCCCCCGTGTCCGACCCGACCCGCACCCGTATCCGACACAGTTGGATATTTTTCACTCGTTTGACCAAAATTTGCGGGTCACCCGAACCCGTGCAGGACTCTGACACAAACAATAAACAAAAAAAGTTGTTTTAAATCCACATCCACTTCCTATGGAAGCTTGTTTCCACCACAGAATAAAAAATAAAAAAGGTAATTGCGACTTTATATCATTTATAACTTTATAACTCGCACTGCAAGTTTATATTTCACAATTATGAGAAAACAAGTCAGAATAGCGAGATGTAAACTCGCAATTTTTAGATTAAAAAAAAAAAAAAAAAAAAATCGCAATTATCTTTTTCAAATATTTTCTTACGTGGCGGAAACAAACTTCCATAATATTTACTGTATATAAATTTAGGCTTACCTTTCAGTGGGATGGGTGCACTTGTTTTTCGGTGCACAAAAGCGTAATCTGTGGCCTGATGTTGGATACGGCTACTCGCAGATCATCCTCAACATCAAGACGATGTATGTAACAGCGGAAAAAGTCTGCTCGCACAAATAAGTAGAGCCAAACGGAAGCAGTACATCCATTGCCACACCAGATAACTCTCTGTATTCTTCTGCTACTGCGATCCAAAATTCAGGCAGTGTGGAACTGGAAAATAAAGTTTTTAATGTTCGATCACTGGACAGCTCCAGCAAAGCATCTTCCAGTTTTGTGGGGAGATTAGTCCTAGTTTCAGTGAATGGTTGCCGTATCCAGTCATACAGTTCTGGTTGCGTCTCTTTTGGAAAATACTTATGGAATTGTTCCAAAAGGCCGTGGAGATGACCAGTGATGTGTGTTTTCAGGTTGCCGAGACTCAGTCCATTCTCCTCCAGATGTTCATCCAGTTCAGGAAACATCTCCACATTACCTTGTTCAACTCGCTCAGCCCATCTTTCCAGCTTTTTTACAAATGCATCAATTTTCTCATTCATTGTCAAGATGTTTGTGTTTGGACCTTGTAATGAAAGATTAAGCATGTTAAGCCTTTCGAATACACAGGCCAAATAAGCAAGTTTTGATAACCAATCTGGATCTGTCAGGTGGTGCGCGAATTCAGATTTAGATTCTTTCAACAACGAGTGCACTTCCTCACGCAGTTCGTAAAGCCGGCTGAGTGCCTTCCCGCGAGATAACCACCGGACTTCGGTATGAAACAGCAGCGCTTCGTGCTGCGAGCCCATCTCGTTGCAAAGGGTGGCTAGCAGTCTACTGGTTACTGGATGTGATTTTATGTGATTTACAATTTTGATTGCACCTTTGAGAACACTGTTAAGCTCACTATCAAGTGCTTTGCTAGCAAGAGACTCACGGTGAATTATGCAGTGCGTAAACTTAACATGAGGAGCCACTTCTAAAACCTTTGCCTTGAGTCCCTTGTTTTTACCTACCATTGCACCTGCACCATCAGTACATACGCCAACACAGCTATCCCATGAAAGTCGCATCTCTTTAGTCTGGTGTCCAGCTTGTTGAAAATGTCACTGCCGGTACAAGTCCCCTCCAGCACTGAGCAGAAAAGCATTTCCTCGTGCATTTTTCCATCAAATGTGTATCTGATGAATGCCAGCAACTGAGAAGAATTAGACACATCGGTAGATTCGTCGACCTGTAACGCATATTTCTTTCCATTTAACCTGTTAATCAATTGACTCTTAATGTCTTTTGAAATATCATGAATACGACGAGCTATCGTGTCATTCGACAATGGGACAGTCATAAGCTCACTTGCAATTTTCTCACCATGTATGGCCCGACACATAGCCACAGCTGCGGGCTTAATCAAGGTTTCCCCGATTGTGTGTGGCTTTTTGGACTGTGCTATCAGGTATGCCACCTCATAAGATGCCTTCAGAGCATTAGCAGTAATTTGGGTTTGTTGTGCGAGTGTGCGTTTTTGAATCTGTAATTCCTTCTCTTTTCTGCGAAAAAAGTCTATAGGTTTTTCAACACAAGCAGGGTGTCTTGTCTCCAAATGTCTCTGCATTTTTCCAGGCTTCATACTTTCATGGGCAAGCACTTCTGAACAGATTACACACTGAGGATGGTCCACATCGTTGACAGTAGAGCAAGTGAATCCATACTTTATGAATTCCTCTTGATATTTCCGACGTTTCCTACATTGGTCAGAAGGGGTCTTGCTCTTGTGTTTTGTAGAGGTACACGGTTCAGATGATTCAGGCAGACTGTCCACAATTTCCTCAACATTTTTAACCTTGCGAATTACAAATGTATCCATTCTTGCAGTTGCAGTTTCCACGTGCAGTTGCGTGCTGTATTGATAACTAGCGATCAGTCGCCGCACGGTGACGTCATATCTTAGAGTCACGAAATATTATTTAACATTTTTTTTAAACCTTCTAATCACTTCTGTCTTTAGAAATCAAAAAATATTTATTTGTAATCTTAATTTTTTAGTATTGAAAAATATTTATTGTAATCAGAAAATACAGAATTTTTTCAAACCAACTCGCGACCCCGGTCGCGACCCCAAGTTTGAGAACCACTGGTGTAAACGGCCCTTAAGCTTTTTTAACAACGGAGAATTTTGAGGTCACAGTATCCGAATCTGAACTCATTGGTCAAAAATAGATGTGTTTCCAGTCTTTTTTCAATATTACAACAATAGCTTATTCTGATGGTTATCACACTTCAGCTCTGATCTGACTCTATGCTGCCTCTGTTATATTAGAAAACAATGGAGGCTTCATAGAGAGGTGTGTGTGTGTGTGTGTGCTGAAGGTTAGGTCAGATGAAAAACGCTCCGGCCCAAATCCTCCTCAGGACATCAGCAAGTTGATGGACTCTAGAGTCACACACGGTTTTAATTCTGACGAGCTGCTCTCCAGTTAGTGATGTTTTCAGGTCAAGGCTACTATATAAGCATGATGTATGATCTTCAGCATTAATGTGTGTCCTCAGCGTGACTTCTGTGTGTCTGGCCCGTGAAAGCCCTCATGTCTGATTCCTTTCAGACGCTCCAGGTGTTTCCTTAAACATTTCTCCAGCGCGACACCAAAAACATACAAACTTCCTGAATGTTTTACTATAGAAAGGCGTTTATTTTGCTCTCCTTCCTGAAACTTGACAGCCATGTTACTGCACATTTAATGGTCTATCAGATCATGTTGTGTGTGTGTAGTCTTCAGTCCTTCGGGATCTTTACACTGTGGAGTTTAGTGTGCTTGTCTTCAGTCAGAGCCCCTAAACTGCACATTAGCTTTTTCAGCCCATACTCAGTAAAATAAACTGTGTTTTAATCTACATGAACAGTCTGATCATCTGTTGAGCACTTCACGTCTGTTGTTCTTCTCATGCACTGGTTGAACAGCCAATCAGAATGATTTCTGTCAACGACAGGCTTTGCCGCCAATTCAACACACTCAATCGCCCAAAAACCACAGATGCTGGTCCAACTGGTGCCAACAGAAACTAGGCCAACAGACGGCTGAAGGTCAGCATGCGTTTCATGGCCTTTACTCCAACAAGAATAATATTTAAGGGTCACATTATGACTTTATGCCAGTGGTCTCCAGCATGGAGCCTGTGAGTTTCCCGCTAAGCACATTAATAGCTCCAACTTTCCATTAGAGATCCGCTGTAAATCAGGGCTCCAGACGGTGACTAAATGGTATCATTTTGTGACCTTTTTTTGTGCCGGTGGGACTAAAACTATGTACTGGTGCTACTACAAAGTTACCCAACTCTCTTTGATTATGTGCTGTCATTTGTGTTGTGTATGAGAAACATCGGATAGCAAACGCTTCAAAAGCGGAACGAAACTTATTTGAAGTGTGTAGCGTGGAGCATTTATCCGTTTGGCCCAGTAAACAGCGAGTGAGTCCAGAGCAGTGCTGGCAAAGCCACCAGAAGCCAAGCCTGCAACCTTTAACCAAAGAAGCTGACGGCTAATGCTAACACTGGTACACAGGGAAGGAGAGCAGAGGCCGTTTGTTTTGATGGATGCAGGCTTCACTACACTGAATAAACCGCTTTTGTGAGGAAGCACCTTATCATTTAAAGTCCCCCTGTGGTGAAAATATTTCAGGAATGGTTGTTGAATAAATTTAAAATGCTTGTAAGACTGAACCAGGGTATAAAGATGTTTTATTATTTCCCATATGATGGTGATTAAAAGTAAAGTAAAAGTAAAAGCACACCACCATGTTATATTCATAATTAATTGAATACTGTTGAGTATATCAAACAAGTAGCCGTCTAGACTACTGTATCCCTCGAGGACACCTTCGCTCACAAAAGGATAATCACATTTACACCTTTTTTTCTGCCTAACACTCGCTAAAGAAATCTTACTCCAACACAAGAAAAGGAATTTGTTTGGAACTTTTAATATCTCTTTGGAATGTTATCAGTATCTGAAGAGCGTCTAGTGTGAGGAAACCTGATCGTGTGTGTTGCTTGTTCATGCAGACAGATGTGGAAACCTCCATTGATCGTGACTCTCTCTCTCTTCTCTCTCTCTCTCTCTCTCTCTCCTCTCTCTCTCTCTCTCTCTCTCTCTCTCAGACTGCTGAGCTCGATCAGACCGGGTCTGGTGAAGAAGATAAACCGGCTGCCCACTCCTGTAGCTGCTCTGGTAAGGGTTTCTAGTTTCTGCCCTGTGTCCAGTTTGTCCAGTTGTCCAGAGTTTTGCACTGTTAATTAACAAGACAAAGAAACATTAGTGCTTTTGACACGTGATCTAGTTAACTCTAGGTAAAGACACACATTGCTCATAATTTACCTGGGGTAAACAACTAATCATGGGTATTCATACGTTCTCATTTATTATATATCTATAAAGGCTCTAGTGTTATGCACCTTGTATTATATATGAGCAGTATCACAGGAGTAGCAGTGCGATATGGCTGTATATCAGCACGGCTGTGATTCGGCTGTGGGTAATCACTGATATACAGCGAGTTGAGCCCAAGCCTCCGTTACTAATTCTGAAACATCACTTTATAACTAGTAATGAAGGAACGCTGAGTTGCTTCACTAATGCTTGTTGTATTATGTAGAGTACAGTATTGTGGTTTTATGAGATAGAGATCGACTAAACGAGTGTGTTACCTGCATCTGATATAGCATTCATTCTTCAGGTCCATGTCCATTATATCCAAAAAATCAGTTTGAATGTCCGCTGAGGAAATGTTCGTCTTTGTCCTTCCCATGACAGACAGCACTAAAACAACTTCCTTGTTCTGACTCACTCAAAAAGTCAGTCTTTGCCTCTAATGGCGTAATAATGTAACTTTCACTGAAATCCATATCACAATCCTTTCTCAATAGCAAATACGACATATTATTTATATAAAATAAAATTCATTGAATAACAATATTTAAATGAACAATATAGCCATTATAAAAGACAAAAGGGAAATAAACCCAAGCAAATAATTCAGTCAAACGTACAAGCAGCACTCTTAGTAAAGTTACAGGATTCAAGTGAAATAGAGCCTAAATATAGAGTTATGATTAATTTTATTCTTAATTTTCCCCTTAACCAAAATCGATTTGCTCTGGAACATGTAATAGATTAATAAGACCAAAGATTGCCCGTTTGAAATACCACAAATGAATTATACTGAACAAAATTATAAATGCAACACTTTAGTTTTTTCCCCCATTTTTCATGAGCTGAACTCAAAGATCTAAGACTTTTTCTATATACACAAAAGGCCTATTTCTATCTACTGTATCATACTGCCAGCAATAATATCCAGCAACTTCGCACAGCCATTGAAGAGGAGTGGACCAACATTCCACAGGCCACAATCAACAATACAGTAAAACTGCACATTTTAGAGTGGCCTTTTATTGTGGGCAGCCTAAGATACACCTGTGCAATAATCATGCTGTCTAATCAGCATCTTGATATGCCACACCTGTGAGGTGGATGGATTATCTCGGCAAAGGAGAAGTGCTCACTAACACAGATTTAGACCGATTTGTGAACAATATTTGAGAAAAAATGGGGGCAAAAACAAAAGTGTTGCGTTTATAATTTTGTTCAGTGTATATCTCATGTTTAACCACTCTCTACATGCCATCTGTAAATTCCTGAAGGACTGTCCGAAATGACGCTGTTCTCTGCGGGAACATGAGCACTGAACAACCGCTGACGGCCTGGAGCTCGCATCGGCAAAAGCGTATCAACAGATTGTAAAATAGGCAGTATGATTATATATTAGTCACATATTTGACGTCTAAATAACTACATTCTCGCATAATTTTTTTTTAAACTACATTTCGTGACTTTATTTTTTTATATGGTGGATTTGCTGGACCGCCGTGACAGTCGCAGACGGGAGTGATACAAACGGTGAAACGGTTCCAGTTCTGATACTGGGAGAATATTGCACTGCTGGAAAAGGCTCTCAGCCAATCAGATTCGAGAACCAGAAAGAACTGTTGTGTAAATAAATATATATTGTAGACTGCTATCAAGTTTTTACTGAAATGGACTTTTCAGACTGTAAAGGTAAAAACTTACTTCACTCCAACTGATGCATTTTCCTTTTTTCTCTCCAATGTTTTTCTGTGGCTGAGTGAAGTGTGTGAATATGAGGTGCTGGATTTGGTGTTGGGTGTTAAATATCTAGCTGTAACAGCACATCAGCGATGATAACATGGGGTTAAGCACTGTGTGAAAAGCCCTCTTATGATGTAAAACGAAGAAGAAATATACACAATTCTGCTCTATTATTTGTGACACTGATCATGTGAAATGTTTTCCTGCCACTGACACACAAGATGCTCTTATCGGAACATTTTCAAGTTAAATCTCATGGTAAATCTGCCTGGAAACATGTGAACAACACTTTACTTCCTGGCAGACTGGTGAAAGTGTGTTCACTGACTTCAGCTGCTGTCAGATTAGAACTTCAGGCAGTGCTTACATTATACATTTTACTTCTTGAGAGAAATCAATACTTTTATTCATCAAGGATGCATTAAAGTGATCAAAAGTGACAGTAAAGACATTTATAATGTTACAAAAGATTAAAATAAATGCTGCCCTTTTCAACTTTCTATTCATCAAAGAATCCTGAAAAACATGGTTTCCACAGCAAGCAGCACAACTGTTTTCAACATTGATAATAATCATAAATGTTTCTTGATCATCAAATCCTCATATTAGAATGATTTGTGAAGGATCATGTGACACTGAAGACTGGAGTAATGATGCTGAACATTCAGCTTTGATCACAGGAATAAATTACACTTTACTATATATTCACATAGACAACATCTGTTTTACATTGGAATAATATTTCATAATTTGACTGTATTTTTGATCAAATAAATGTAGCCTTGGTGAGCAGAAGAGACAGAAACATTAAAAATCTTACCGACCCCAAACTTTTGATGGTACATGAATGCTTTGTGGAAATATTCTGTTGGTTTAATCTCTGGCTTTATGAAGTGGGCTGCTGATCATGGCTGTGGTGGGTTCAATTCATTTTTCCTTCTGGAATATTTTATTTTTATTGCTGAGAATATACAAATAAAAGTAAATCATTTTGCTGTTAGGGTGCAGTTCCTCAGTGATGCCTCTCAGACACAAATATCTGGCTGTACTGTGATTAATATATAAATGTTTCTGAAAACATTTGAAAAGTTTACATCGTTCACAGAATCCCTGGGAAAATCACTTGATGTTAATGTTTGAGATAATATAAGATACGTGTTCCCTGAATGGTCAGATAATCCAGCGTCTGAGTCAGTGTGGCCTTCGAGAGCGTTCACGTTCCCCTTTGACAGAGATCAACACATCTGCAGGGAATCTGATGAATCTTCTTGAGTTGCTTCATGGCACAGGTTTGGTAGCTTGATGTTGCCAAAGCTTTAAGGTCATCGTGTGCTTTCGGAGTCAAGCTGCAAGCGGATATTAGTCAGAATGTTAAACTTTATATTGGGTTAAAATCACGCTGAGGTTTCAGGCTAATGAATGCACCTCTTGTTTTCTTTAAGGGTGTTCTTTCAGTTTCGCCCTCCACCTCCTTTTGTCCTCTGACATCAGTGCCGAGTCCCGTGCGCTTCTCTGAGTGAATGAAAACAAGTGTGCACTAGAGAGGGCGGCGACTCTGGCATAATAGAAAACTTAATAAGAGTTTGAAGGAAGACATTGTAAAAATAACAGGTGTTAATCAGCCAGCGCTTAGAATGAGTGTTTTGAAGGAAGTGTGGTTTGGCTGGGCCGTCTTATCTTCGCCGTCCACCCCTCCTATGGCTCGTAACAGGCATGGGTAATTACACCCCAGCATTCCTCAAATCTGTCTCTCTATCGCTCTCTGCCTGGTTTCCCCCGTGTCTCGCTGTGATCCCAGAGCTACAATTACACCACAATATCTTATTGCACATTAAAGCCCTGGAATGCTTCCTCTCGCCCGTTATATCAGACAAGATCTCTTGTGTTTGCATTACATTAACTCTGCTCCAATCTATAACCAGTCGCCTATCTGGATACCTACTGTATGCATCATATGCACACTGCAAAAGATGTTGCAAATGGTTGGCAGCAACATTATTACAATATATTTAAGTCACCATGAAATCAAAATGGACAATTTTTTTTTTTTTTTAAGGAATCTTGCCGTGTTTATTCTATATGATTTATCGGTGCACATAATTATTGTGTTAAATTCATGTTGAATCAGAATAACTTCCCCTCACTCTTGTGGCGACAGTAGTTGGAGACAAGTGACTGTGTTTATTTGAATCATTCAATGAATTGATTCTTTCAGAAACACTGATTCATTCAGGAGAGAGTCATTGAATCATCCTTCCAATGGATTTGTCCAAAAATGCTGATTCATTCAGGAACAAAACAAGTGACTTTCTTTATGAGTTCGTCACTGAATCATTCTCTCAGCTAGTTTGTTAAAAACGGCTTTTTCATTCATTTATTTATTTATTTTATTTGACTATAGAAATATGTTTGCTGATATTTAGAAAAACATGCTAACACTTATTTTTCTGAAAAACTGCTTCAAGTTATTCTACTTTAAAATGTGCGTTTCATGTCGGAATTTCTGTTTTTGTTTTGGTCTGTGACTCCGCCCATTACAAATTCACCCAATAGTATTCCGACAGCCCGGGTTGCCAGTTAGTGGAAAACAGAGCGTATTGCAGCCATGGAAGCCAGCAAACGAACTGGGTCAGAGATGGCAGATTCTACACGACCTAAAAAGCCTCGTCATCCATCTAAAAAGCTCTATGACCTGAGGCATATTAAAACATAAGTCAACTGGCAAACTTACAGTGTAAGGCTTGCCGCTTTCCACAGTCAAACGGGTAATTCTGCTGTGACTTTGTTTGGAATTATTTTTGTTGGAGCAAAAACACACATGCAATACAGTATATGTCAAAGGTTACTCAATATTAATATCAGCACAGCTCCTTGTGTTATATTGTTTAAGGTCCCCCTGTAGTCAATAATTGTATCCCTTAAAATCATCTTTGATCAGAAAATGACATATGTAAGCGTTTTTCCTTGGAAAAAAAAAGTATTCATAGCTTAAAATATCTTGAATGTAACTCGACACCCTCGCCTCATTTAGTAAACGCGGTTCTATGAATATGCAAATGAGCCCCGCCTCCACTCCCTCACTCAGCTCAGAGATCCACTGGTTGACGATCACACATTGATCTGATTGGTTACAAGGTAGTTTGTGACGTCAGAAACACCAGCGATTTCAAAGCGTGTGTTTGAGACTGTCTTTGGTTCACTGCAGTTTTAAGGAGAAAATGAAAAATGCAATAAAACAGAATCTCTTGATCAGTAACAATAACAGATAATTACAAGTTTAGTAGTTGCCATTACTGATATGAAATATGAAACATGGCAAATCGTCCCTTGCAGCAGATGATCGTTTAGATCTTGAAATAATCATGACATTTTAACTTTGCTACAAACACTGGATCAAGACAAAAAAAAAGAAAAAAAGAAAACCAGTGAAAGCAAATATATTATTGACAATGATAATGTAAAATTTATTTACCTGTGAATAATATTTTGGACACTGAAAGATATCAATTCAAATCTAATTAAAAATAAAATATTTTACCCAATGTAATATATCAGCCCAATATTTGTATTTTTATGCTTATTAGAGTATTGTTAACTTAGCAACAAATGCTGTTGGATCAATTGTGAGTAAAGTCTTAAGAGCAATCCTGTTTTCCCATTTATTTTAATGTGTGTTTGGCCTCCTTCCTTTATAACGTCTCTGCCAAGCGCATCTTACTTACTAGGGTGATTTTGTTGTCAGATAATAAATTAAATGGATTACAAAGCATTTTCTGGGAAGATATTACTGTGGTTGCCTTTAATCCATTTATTGAAAAGATTTTAGCTTTAAGGGAAATTACGCAACTTTGCAGATGTGTCTGTTATACGGCCCAGGAGATTCTGACACAACATGAAGCATTTCAAAACATAATGCCACAGCATGAATTATTGCAATCATTGCATTTTCAGACAGACTCAAGTCTGTCATCTTCTGAAATAATGAATTGGTTCCAGGTCTTTTTGGCACTTGAAGTGCAAAGCAATCGTCAAGTGCAAATTGCACAAACATACTTTAATCTGTTATCTCCTGCATCAAAATAAAACAGGTTAACTCCCCCTTCCTTTTCCTGTGTTGTTTTTGGATTAATGAGTCTCACTCCAGACACACTGTTTCATAGTCTACAGTTTGGCGGTCTCCAGTTCGTCGTGGCTTGTTGTTCATTTTGCATAAACTCCTGTAATACAGCAGTGTTTTAGTTCCTCAAGTGCATACCTGGAATGTTTTCGAGATTTTGTCAGAGTTTTCATAAGGAACTTGAATAGATGGATGTAACTCAGCTCTAGCCAAGAGTTATCAATCATAATTAAAATGAACTGGGTAAATAATCTCAGTACATAGCTTCAAGAGATTTTCAAAGGTTCTGCCAAACGTTTCAATTCTCTTAACGGTAAGATCAAACCGAACACATCCATAAATCTCGCATATGTTTATAGCAACCATATTATTTGCAGACGTTCTGTTGGAAACATCTGAAAGTTTGCACTTAAAGTCATATTTTAAAACTATAAGAAATGTGTTTTCTATTGCGTCGAGTGTCAGTTTCCTCCGTCCTCTTCAGCTGTCTGCGTCTTACTTTCCCTGATATTATATCTGCTCACCAGTTCCCTTTTCTGCAGGTGTCAGCGCATTGTTTGCATGTTATTCCTGGCGGGGAGGCTGTATGGATGGAGGGGAAGGAGAAAAGGGAGGAAGTGCGTGTTATTGCACATGTTGAAATGCTGGAGACTTTCAGCTTTGACTCTGTTACATGTGTTCAATCATATTTCTGCCCTTCTGACGGATCTGTAACGTTCCAAACTAAAGCAGATGGATATCTCCATTCCCAATGTGAAGCAGAATGGATGAGTGAAAACACGTTTCTTGTAGTGTACTTGGCGCATCTCCATCTGGCTTTACCGTGGTCTGGGTTCAGCACATGCCAGCTGTGTGTAACAGCAATGCCGGAGGAGTAACTGTCTGCCATTGAACCACTGCAATAGTTGAACATTGTTCTTCAATATTGTCAGTTATTCAATGTTTCACTGTCTATTCTAATATATCAGTGATGTTAGTAGTGGGCAGCAAGTAGCAATGCTCCTAGTTTCTCATAAGCAGAGCTATGCAGTACAGCACCATATTAATGTACTGTAAGTTAGCCGGATAATAATTGCGGAACTAATGCCTGAGAAACAACTCCTGACACATAGGACCACATTCACTTATTTTAGTTGAACTCCTTCAACAAAGTATCTTCATATGTCGGAGAAATTAACTGTCTAATCAAGACTTTCGCACAGACATTGTTTGAACCACGTTGGTTCAACAATATAGAACTGTGGTTAATTAATGATGGTGATGGAGGAATAACTAATTAATCAGTTAGATCAAATGAATGTCAGATTAGTGCTGTAAATCATGTGAGGACTTCTTTACTATTTAACGACGTTATATTGGGTCATATAAGGAAACACACCTCAGGAGGCTACTATCCACAGATCACTGGCCATATAAAATTGAACTTGTTAATATAATATAAATTTAAATGATTTGTACAGTCACTTTATTTATAATTACAAATTGAAGGTAGCAACTGAACTTGTGTTTTTAATTCGGCTGCTGCACATCCGGGATCAGGGTGAACAGGTTTTTATCATTCCAGCGGGAAACAAAGTGGTGTATTTGTCTAGAAACTGGCTCCAATGAGCACTTCCAGGGAAGGATTAGTCTCTGGATTTGTTTATGAGTTGGAAAGGCTTTTCTTGGCTTGCTGATCGTCAAAGATCTGGCTCTGAAAGACTAATGTGATTCCTAGATCCCTGAAGATGACAGTGAGCAGCGGCTGTTAGTAGTGCAGGGATCTGTGTTCATTCATGAGCTCCACCTGGATGATGCAACGACAGCTATATTACGCCAGAACGCACACCACACACCCGCTTACTGGTGGAGAGCAGACAGAGTGATGAAGCCAATCAGTATATGTATGGGGATGATTAGGAGGCCATGATGGACAGAGGCCACTGGGCAAATTTGGCCAGGATGCCGGGGTTACACCCCTACTCATTTTCCGAAGGACATCCTGGGATTTTTAATGACCACGGAGAGTCAGGACCTCTGTTTAACGTCTCATCCGAAGGACGGTGTTCTTTGACAGTATAGTGTCCCCGTCACTATACTGGGGCATTAGGACCCACACAGACCATAGGGTGAGCACCCCCTGCTGGCCTCACTAACACCTCTTCCAGCAGAAACGTTTTCCCAGGAGTCTCCCATCCAGGCACTGACCAGGCTCAACCCTGCTGAGCTTCAGTGGGCAAGCAGTCTTGGGCTGCAGGGTGATATGGCTGCTGGCTTGTGATCAGCTATTCTGTGCAGTGAGCTTCTGTAATGCAGGGTGCAGTATTCTACAGTTTTACTAAGTGTTTTATTAAAAGACTGTTGTTATCATATTCCCGTCGATGTGTGATTAATTCGCCACAGCTACCCACTACAGAAGAACGGACACTCATATTGAGTATATTTAAATATCAAAATGGACTTACCAGCGGTGAACCTCCTCCCCGAAACGAGGAATTTGATGGAGTATTTGGGCTGAGAGGACTTCCCCGTACAGCCCGCGACCCAGAGCCCAACCAGCCATCAAGAGCCAGAGAACCTGACTGAGCCAGCCATCGCCCTGGAGCATGAGCCTCAAAACACGTCCGTGTCGGCAACTTCGCCTGTCCTGGAGGGAGTTATCGTGGTGTACGAGGGATTGGATAGGAGCCCTACCCACACTCCCGCCTCAGAGAGTGAGTTGCGGATGGACTGTGGACAGTTTTTTTTTGTGTGTGTGTTTGAAGAGGATGTCCCCGTGCCCCACTGGTTCCTCCAGCAGTAGTTCTCCTGTGCTTCCAGTATGCCCTCCCTCCTCTTCAGACCTCAGCCTGTCCCTCTGATCAGTCCCCCGTCAGCCCCTCGGCCTCTCCACTAACTCCTCTATGTGGTGTGGATTCACCTTGGGCCGGCCGTTTACCAGCACCATCTGAATGTACGGATCCCCTGGCTCCGCCTTCAGCCGCTGTTCCTGTCGCTCGACATCTGCCCGTCGTCCAGGCTCCTCCACCTTCGCTCCTCCCTCCCTCGGCTCCACCAGGGACCATCAACCTTTTGGCCTCACCGGGCTACCTCAATCCTCCGGCTCCACCTAGGTCAGATGTCGCGCATCTATGCCACGGACTTATGAGCCGCCCCATGGTCCGTCTCTCCGTCCCTACGGCTCCGTCTAGCTGCCGCCGGTTCCACCTCGGCCCTCTGCTTCAAGCTTGACACACCCTGGCTCCACCTCGAGGTCCCTATCTCCCTATTTGCTCTTCATCTGTGCATTGGGCTCCTCCACCATCTGCTCCATCGGCGTGCATCGTCCTCATGGCATCAAGTCGACCTCTATGGCTCCTCCTGCCGTAGGATGTCATCCAGGCCGAGCTCTGGGCCTGGACCGTCGGCCTTCTTCCGATTTCCTCCCATCTGAGCCACTGTGGCTGTTTCTGCTAGTATCTCCATCATTGGTCAGCCCTTCGCCTGCTCCTCGTCCTCCCCCAAAGCGGCCGCACTCCCACTCCCGGGGCAGTATGTCATGTTCATGTTCTGTTTGAGTTCTCATTAGTCTCCTTAGTTACTGATTGATTACTTATTGTGTTCAGCTGTGTCCTGATTACTTCTCTTTGTTTGCCTCATGCATTTATACCCTGAGTTTCTGTCTGTTCCTTTGTCCGTTCTCGTTTATACAAGTGGCTGTGTATTCTGATTCTCCTGAGTTTTCCTAAGTGTTATATTATTAAAAGACTGTTGTTATCGTACTCCCGACGTCATGTGCTTCATTTGGCACAGCTACTCATTACATAGTATTTGTATGTCCATTTTTTGTTTTAATGACAATGTGATATGAACAAAACCTGATGATCACGTTCTCCAAGCATGATTTGAGAACGATCCATCTGTACAAAGTCACATGATCAATGGCACAAATATACTTATTTCATAAGTGACCTAGAAATGGTCCAGAATCTGAAATATTTCTTTGTTTCCAGGTTTAAATGAAAATCCCACATTTTCAAGGTGGTTTCAGACTTTTGGACCCACTGAATATATTGCAAGACTTAAAATCTCAGCAGGCACTAAATAATTAAATATTCGGGTTCAGCTGACAAAACCTTGACTCAGCGCTACTGCAAACTTCTGCAACATACTGTGACGACATCGAAATGTTGCTTTTATATTTGTCTTTATGTGCATGTTATTATTGTGTATAAAGGAGCCGGATTCAGTTCTAGGGGCAGGGCTCTCTCTCTCTCTCTCTCTCTCTCTCTCTCTCTCTCTCTCTCTCTCTCTCTCTCTCTCTCTCTCTCTCTCTCTCTCTCTCTCTCTCTCTCTCTCTCTCTCTCTCTCTCTCTCTCGCTTACACACATGGGCGTGAGATAAAAGGTTGTGTCCCTGCAAAACAACAGAGTGACAACAATCACTAGGGGCAGGAAACTGTGCCACCCTTCCAGGTCCGCTTGAGAGAGAGAGAGAGAGACTGAAGGGAGGGGTCCAGGGCCTTTCACTGGAGCTGGGAACCAGAGGAGAGAGGAACAGAGCGGGTAACACAGCTCAGGTTGCATACTTCAACAAAAGACCCAGAGTCACCTGAAAGAGAGAGAGACATTCCTGCACCTGAGGTAGAGCGTGCGATCAACGGTATAAGCTTGCCGAGGGAGAGGGAGCGAGAGAGAGAGAGAGTGAGCGAGAGAGAGAAAGAGAAAGGCACAGGCAGTGAGTGTCCAAAACCACTGGCGTCGGTTTGCCTCCCCTCTTGCTCTTTAACGGTGTGTGTGTGCATTTAGTCCTGGCGATGCGATCATGCAGGATCCGCTCACGTGTGTGTGTGTGTGTGTGTGTGTGTTTAGGATAATGTGGCGCTCTTCCTGAAGGGTTGTGAGGAGTTG
The DNA here is from genome assembly GCF_965113295.1 of Leuciscus leuciscus. Taxonomy (NCBI): domain Eukaryota; kingdom Metazoa; phylum Chordata; class Actinopteri; order Cypriniformes; family Leuciscidae; genus Leuciscus; species Leuciscus leuciscus. The sequence continues at coordinate 43,355,230 of NC_138732.1, forward strand.
GGTTTGACGGGATCGCAGCTGTTCGATCCTGAAGATCTACAGGACACCTCCACACGCACCAACAAGTAAGATCAACCACTCGTTACACTCTCTCTCTCTCTGTGTGTGTGTGTGTGTGTGTGTGTACGCCTGTGTGCTTGTTTACTTAGAAACACTGGATTTTGCTAAGACGTTGCTATAATTTCTTATGTCGCAATATGTTATTTGAACAGTGGAGCTCTATATAAATCCCCAAATATTTTGGTTTCTAGTGCAGAACAAACTCATTAAAACTGACTGAAGTATTTTCAAGATTTTCTCACAAAATCTGATCATTTTACTGTATAGATTTACTCAGATAATATATTGTGTCGTCTGTGAGTATTTTAACCATTGCT
>NC_138732.1:43360606-43440606 GCF_965113295.1 Leuciscus leuciscus
TTTAAACGAACAAGAATTTAAGAACAATCACACCAGGATATAATATATATATTTTAAAAAGTGTTAGCCCACAGATACATTTATGAGGGTTTATTTAATTTATTGCAATCAACAAATGATAATAATTAGTAAAAGCCACAGTTTTAAAGCTTCGCAAGGTGCAATTTATACGGCGAGTTGAAGTTTGCTGTAGCTACTGTATATAGGCCTACACGAAGTGAATGCCAGCAATCATTCAGTCAGTGACGAATTAATAAAAACATTATGAATTTAACAAAATGATACACAATTGTAGTTTAAGTTCGCGCTGAAACTATATTTACCTTTTTTTAAATAATCCATTAAACCTGCTGAGAAACGAGGAGCGTGAACTAGAATGAGCAGTTCCACGCGCATGCCCGGGAAACTCATGAATATTCATGTAGGCTCCGCCCACTGCCTCTACAGATGCACAACTCACTTTTGCCCCACATTTCACGGTGCACTTGGTGCAAAAGGGATAGCGCATGAAACTTGTCACTTGAAAGCGAAAAACAGTGTTTGAGATTGGTCGCAGCAGATTCAAGCAGCTGTAGTTATGTACTTGTGTTTGTGCTAGAAAAATATACAAGACATTTGTGAGAAAATATTCTACAAGTGTGCAACTCTCATTGGATGAATTCACATACTGATTTGCAGATGAGCAAAATTTCTCCGTGACTTCACATTTTCTGATGCGGGGTGTAAATGCGTTTTGCACCATATTCACTGCAGCAACTGTAGCAAACATGTGAGCGTATGAGTTTCTTAATTTGTGATTTGTAGAATAGGATTTGTGCTCCTGCAATGAAGAATTTGAGAAGGTGTGACTGTTGTGTTGTGTTTGTGGAAGATAAAAAAAAGTCTACAAGTTTGCAACTCTTAAAACATTTCTCTCTGTTCAATCACTGTCTGTTGTTGCATTGAGACTCTGGTAGGGCTTTATTTTGAAATTCTCGTCAGCAAAAAAAGACTTCAGATTTACTGATACACATGTGTGGCTATTCTCTACAACTACAAATTCCACAGGCGTTCAGTAGTTTTGCACCAAAAATACCTCCATACTCACTCTGTCTGTCCATCAACATAACCTGAATGTTATGTTATGAATGTGTTTAATCTTAATAAAAACATTTGTATTCTGCCTTTCAGCTGATAAGAGTTCTTTGTTCTTTAGTCCCTTCCAGAAAACACCATCACATCACAGTGTGACAGAACATGTCTTTATTTTACATGTCATTTAAACTCATCATCACTGAGCCCAGAGGCAGCGGCATCATGCAGAGCACTATTATAACTATAAGTCCAACTATAATCCAACTAAATAAACAATGAACAAATAAAATATAAAACAACATGAAATTAGTTAACTGACAGTCTTATATATTAAGAATATAGTAAACCAAAAACGTTCATATTTTAGAAAGGATGTTGATTAAAACAACCACAAGCTGATCAATTCTGTTAAATTGAAAGTTTATTGTACCGAATTATCCATTTGTTTTCTGCCAGGGAACACATGGAACGAATCACTGCTCCACATTGTGATTGACAGCCGTCACAGCCTACTAGTGGCCGGGTTTACTCCTTTCCTTTCAACCATTGGATAGGATTTAGAAACGGCTGTTGTGTTTGTACTTCTGATGAAGTGCTGGTAAATATAGGTGAAGAACTACGCCTCAACAAGAATAAATAAAATGCTTTCTTAAAAAGGCAAAAGAACGCATGCACGTTTTCTTAATAAGATCATTAAAAACCAACAGACTGATGAAAATGCGGGACTTTTTCTCAATATGCGACGTGTGGGACAAGGCAAAGCGGGACGGGTCAGGGAGGATGTCCTCCTGTCATGAGTTTATGATGATAGATCATGTGCTGTGTTTTTGTCTCAGCCGTTCTATTGTTTTCATTTGTTGATTGATTCACTGAACACACGTCTCTTTCTCTTTCTCTTTCTCTTTCTCTTTCTCTTTCTCTTTCTCTTTCTCTTTCTCTTTCTCTTTCTCTTTCTCTTTCTCTCAGAGATCCAGACAACCACAAGAAGTTAAAACATGTAAGTCAAATCTGCAGTGAGATTGGTTTTAAAGAAATTACTTACTATTTTTACAGCAAGGAAGGATGAATTAAATTGATCAAAAGTGACAGAATTATTAATGTAGTTGTTCATTACTGCAGACAGTGTGTGAGGTTGTGTGTGTGTGTTGTCCAGGTTCTGAACACTCTCTACTGGCTGGGTCGAGTGGCCAACACCAGCGCCTCGTACAGCGGGCCCACACTGGCCCTGCAGGAGTTTGAGGGACTGCGCTCGCTGATGACAACGGTACACACACACACACACACACACACACACACACACACACACACACACACACACACACACACACACACACACACACACACACACACACACACAGCAGGAGTGATCACCTGATCAATGTCAGGTCGTCATGAATCCTCAATCTAGAGAGCAGAGTCTGAGTGTCGGACTCTTTTACTCTGACGAGTTACTCCCACCATCATTTATTCCTGATTTTTGCATCCAAAACATTATATTTGTGGCATTGTGTGTAGTTTTGTAGTGGGATGAGCAACAGTAAGGGTACAGTGACCTGTAAATATACGTAATTATTACTGAAAATAGGCAGAAATGTGTTTCACACTAATACTTGCACACTGTACATCTGAAATGCATTTGACCGTTTATTATAATATTGTCTCTATTGCTTTTGCCATTTACAGCTTAAAATAGTGCTACATTCCAGAAGTACATATACAATGAATATTAATGTACTGGTGAAATCAGGCATTATGAGCACGATCAAATATCCACATGTTTAGCAGTTTAATACAGCGGTTTTACAGTAAACTAGGGCTCTGTGGAAGAGCTTGGAGAAAAACTGTGTAACAACATTACTGAAAAATACATGTTTAAAATAAAACTGCAGATGTGTGTGTGTTCGGCTGCCACTGACTGCAGATGTGTGTTCGGCTGCCACTGACTGCAGATGTGTGTTCGGCTGCCAGTGTGTTCGGCTGCCGCTGACTGCAGATGTGTGTTCGGCTGCCGCTGACTGCAGATGTGTGTTCGGCTGCCGCTGACTGCAGATGTGTGTTCGGCTGCCGCTGACTGCAGATGTGTGTTCGGCTGCCGCTGACTGCAGATGTGTGTTCGGCTGCCGCTGGCTGCAGATGTGTGTTCGGCTGCCGCTGGCTGCAGATGTGTGTTCGGCTGCCACTGACTGCAGATGTGTGTTCGGCTGCCACTGACTGCAGATGTGTGTTCGGCTGACTGCAGATGTGTGTTCGGCTGCCGCTGACTGCAGATGTGTGTTCGGCTGCCGCTGGCTGCAGATGTGTGTTCGGCTGACACTGACTGCAGATGTGTGTTCGGCTGCCACTGACTGCAGATGTGTGTTCGGCTGCCACTGACTGCAGATGTGTGTTCGGCTGCCGCTGATTGCAGATGTGTGTTCGGCTGCCACTGATTGCAGATGTGTGTTCGGCTGCCACTGACTGCAGATGTGTGTTCGGCTGCCGCTGATTGCAGATGTGTGTTCGGCTGCCACTGATTGCAGATGTGTGTTGGGCTGCCACTGACTGCAGATGTGTGTTCGGCTGCCGCTGATTGCAGATGTGTGTTCGGCTGCCACTGATTGCAGATGTGTGTTCGGCTGCCACTGACTGCAGATGTGTGTTCGGCTGCCGCTGATTGCAGATGTGTGTTCGGCTGCCTCTGACTGCAGATGTGTGTTGGGCTGCCACTGACTGCAGATGTGTGTTCGGCTGCCACTGATTGCAGATGTGTGTTGGGCTGCCACTGATTGCAGATGTGTGTTCGGCTGCCTCTGACTGCAGATGTGTGTTCGGCTGCCTCTGACTGCAGATGTGTGTTCGGCTGACACTGACTGCAGATGTGTGTTCGGCTGGCTGCAGATGTGTGTTCGGCTGCCGCTGACTGCAGATGTGTGTTCGGCTGCCACTGATTGCAGATGTGTGTTCGGCTGCCACTGACTGCAGATGTGTGTTCGGCTGCCACTGACTGCAGATGTGTGTTCGGCTGACACTGACTGCAGATGTGTGTTCGGCTGCCTCTGACTGCAGATGTGTGTTCGGCTGCCTCTGACTGCAGATGTGTGTTCGGCTGACACTGACTGCAGATGTGTGTTCGGCTGGCTGCAGATGTGTGTTCGGCTGCCGCTGACTGCAGATGTGTGTTGGGCTGCCACTGATTGCAGATGTGTGTTCGGCTGCCACTGATTGCAGATGTGTGTTCGGCTGCCACTGACTGCAGATGTGTGTTCGGCTGCCACTGACTGCAGATGTGTGTTCGGCTGCCGCTGACTGCAGATGTGTGTTCGGCTGCCACTGATTGCAGATGTGTGTTCGGCTGCCACTGACTGCAGATGTGTGTTCGGCTGCCACTGACTGCAGATGTGTGTTCGGCTGCCGCTGACTGCAGATGTGTGTTCGGCTGCCACTGACTGCAGATGTGTGTTCGGCTGCCTCTGACTGCAGATGTGTGTTCGTCTGCCGCTGACTGCAGATGTGTGTTCGGCTGCCGCTGACTGCAGATGTGTGTTCGGCTGCCGCTGACTGCAGATGTGTGTGTGTTCGTCTGCCACTGACTGCAGATGTGTGTGTGTTCGTCTGCCACTGACTGCAGATGTGTGTGTGTTCGTCTGCCACTGACTGCAGATGTGTGTTCGTCTGCCACTGACTGCAGATGTGTGTTCGGCTGCCACTGACTGCAGATGTGTGTGTGTTCGTCTGCCACTGACTGCAGATGTGTGTGTGTTCGGCTGCCACAGATGTGTGTTCGGCTGCCACTGACTGCAGATGTGTGTTCGGCTACCTCTGACTGCAGATGTGTGTTCGGCTGCCTCTGACTGCAGATGTGTGTTCGGCTGGCTGCAGATGTGTGTTCGGCTGCCACTGACTGCAGATGTGTGTTCGGCTGCCTCTGACTGCAGATGTGTGTTCGGCTGCCTCTGACTGCAGATGTGTGTTCGGCTGCCTCTGACTGCAGATGTGTGTTCGGCTGCCTCTGACTGCAGATGTGTGTTCGGCTGCCTCTGACTGCAGATGTGTGTTCGGCTGCCTCTGACTGCAGATGTGTGTTCGGCTGCCTCTGACTGCAGATGTGTGTTCGGCTGACACTGGCTGCAAATGTGTGTTCGGCTGCCGCTGACTGCAGATGTGTGTTGGGCTGCCACTGATTGCAGATGTGTGTTCGGCTGCCACTGATTGCAGATGTGTGTTTGGCTGACACTGACTGCAGATGTGTGTTCAGCTGCCACTGACTGCAGATGTGTGTGTGTTCGGCTGACTGCAGATGTGTGTTTGGCTGCCACTGACTGCAGATGTGTGTGTGTTCGGCTGACTGCAGATGTGTGTTCGGCTGACACTGATTGCAGATGTGTGTTCGGCTGCCACTGATTGCAGATGTGTGTGTGTTCGGCTGATTGCAGATGTGTGTTCGGCTGCCACTGATTGCAGATGTGTGTTCGGCTGCCTCTGACTGCAGATGTGTGTTCGGCTGACACTGACTGCAGATGTGTGTTCGGCTGCCACTGATTGCAGATGTGTGTGTGTTCGGCTGACTGCAGATGTGTGTTCGGCTGCCACTGACTGCAGATGTGTGTTCGGCTGCCTCTGACTGCAGATGTGTGTTCGGCTGACACTGATTGCAGATGTGTGTGTGTTCGGCTGACTGCAGATGTGTGTTCGGCTGCCACTGATTGCAGATGTGTGTTCGGCTGCCTCTGACTGCAGATGTGTGTTCGGCTGACACTGACTGCAGATGTGTGTTCGGCTGGCTGCAGATGTGTGTTTGGCTGCCGCTGACTGCAGATGTGTGTTGGGCTGCCACTGATTGCAGATATGTGTTCGGCTGCCACTGATTGCAGATGTGTGTTTGGCTGACACTGACTGCAGATGTGTGTTCAGCTGCCACTGACTGCAGATGTGTGTGTGTTCGGCTGACTGCAGATGTGTGTTTGGCTGCCACTGACTGCAGATGTGTGTGTGTTCGGCTGACTGCAGATGTGTGTTCGGCTGACACTGACTGCAGATGTGTGTTGGGCTGCCACTGACTGCAGATGTGTGTTCAGCTGCCACTGACTGCAGATGTGTGTGTGTTCGGCTGACTGCAGATGTGTGTTCGGCTGCCACTGACTGCAGATGTGTGTGTGTTCGGCTGACTGCAGATGTGTGTTCGGCTGCCACTGATTGCAGATGTGTGTTCGGCTGCCACTGATTGCAGATGTGTGTTCGGCTGCCGCTGACTGCAGATGTGTGTTCGGCTGCCGCTGACTGCAGATGTGTGTTCGGCTGCCGCTGACTGCAGATGTGTGTTCGGCTGACACTGACTGCAGAGGTGTGTTCGGCTGCCACTGACTGCAGATGTGTGTTCGGCTGCCGCTGACTGCAGATGTGTGTTCGGCTGCCACTGACTGCAGAGGTGTGTGTGTTCGGCTGCCGCTGACTGCAGATATGTGTTCGGCTGCCACTGATTGCAGATGTGTGTTCGGCTGGCTGCAGATGTGTGTTCGGCTGCCACTGACTGCAGATGTGTGTTCGGCTGCCACTGACTGCAGATGTGTGTGTGTTCGGCTGCTACTGATTGCAGATGTGTGTTCGGCTGCCGCTGACTGCAGATGTGTGTTCGGCTGCCACTGATTGCAGATGTGTGTTCGGCTGCCACTGATTACAGATGTGTGTTCGGCTGCCACTGACTGCAGATGTGTGTGTGTTCGGCTGCCACTGACTGCAGATATGTGTTCGGCTGACACTGACTGCAGATGTGTGTTCGGCTGCCTCTGACTGCAGATGTGTGTTCGGCTGGCTGCAGATATGTGTTCGGCTGCCACTAACTGCAGATGTGTGTTCGGCTGCCTCTGACTGCAGATATGTGTTCGGCTGACACTGACTGCAGATGTGTGTTCGGCTGCCTCTGACTGCAGATGTGTGTTCGGCTGCCTCTGACTGCAGATGTGTGTTCGGCTGCCACTGATTGCAGATGTGTGTTCGGCTGCCTCTGACTGCAGATGTGTGTTCGGCTGACACTGACTGCAGATGTGTGTTCGGCTGGCTGCAGATGTGTGTTCGGCTGCCACTGACTGCAGATGTGTGTTCGGCTGCCGCTGACTGCAGATGTGTGTTGGGCTGCCGCTGACTGCAGATGTGTGTTGGGCTGCCACTGACTGCAGATGTGTGTTCGGCTGCCACTGACTGCAGATGTGTGTTCGGCTGCCGCTGACTGCAGATGTGTGTTCGGCTACCTCTGACTGCAGATGTGTGTTCGGCTGACACTGACTGCAGATGTGTGTTCGGCTGGCTGCAGATGTGTGTTCGGCTGCCGCTGACTGCAGATGTGTGTTGGGCTGCCACTGATTGCAGATGTGTGTTCGGCTGCCACTGACTGCAGATGTGTGTTCGGCTGCCACTGACTGCAGATGTGTGTTCGGCTGACACTGACTGCAGATGTGTGTTCGGCTGCCTCTGACTGCAGATGTGTGTTCGGCTGCCACTGACTGCAGATGTGTGTTCGGCTGACACTGACTGCAGATGTGTGTTCGGCTGGCCGCAGATGTGTGTTCGGCTGCCGCTGACTGCAGATGTGTGTTGGGCTGCCACTGATTGCAGATGTGTGTTCGGCTGCCACTGACTGCAGATGTGTGTTCGGCTGACACTGACTGCAGATGTGTGTTCGCTGCCGCTGACTGCAGATGTGTGTTCGGCTGCCACTGACTGCAGATGTGTGTTCGGCTGCCTCTGACTGCAGATGTGTGTTCGGCTGCCGCTGACTGCAGATGTGTGTTCGGCTGCCGCTGACTGCAGATGTGTGTTCGGCTGCCGCTGACTGCAGATGTGTGTGTGTTCGTCTGCCACTGACTGCAGATGTGTGTTCGGCTGCCGCTGACTGCAGATGTGTGTGTGTTCGTCTGCCACTGACTGCAGATGTGTGTTCGTCTGCCACTGACTGCAGATGTGTGTTCGGCTGCCACTGACTGCAGATGTGTGTGTGTTCGTCTGCCACTGACTGCAGATATGTGTTCGGCTGCCGCTGACTGCAGATGTGTGTGTGTTCGGCTGCCACTGATTGCAGATGTGTGTTCGGCTGCCACTGACTGCAGATGTGTGTTCGGCTACCTCTGACTGCAGATGTGTGTTCGGCTGCCTCTGACTGCAGATGTGTGTTCGGCTGGCTGCAGATGTGTGTTCGGCTGCCACTGACTGCAGATGTGTGTTCGGCTGCCTCTGACTGCAGATGTGTGTTCGGCTGCCTCTGACTGCAGATGTGTGTTCGGCTGCCTCTGACTGCAGATGTGTGTTCGGCTGACACTGACTGCAGATGTGTGTTCGGCTGGCTGCAGATGTGTGTTCGGCTGCCGCTGACTGCAGATGTGTGTTGGGCTGCCACTGATTGCAGATGTGTGTTGGGCTGCCACTGATTGCAGATGTGTGTTTGGCTGACACTGACTGCAGATGTGTGTTCAGCTGCCACTGACTGCAGATGTGTGTGTGTTCGGCTGACTGCAGATGTGTGTTCGGCTGCCACTGATTGCAGATGTGTGTTCGGCTGCCACTGATTGCAGATGTGTGTTCGGCTGACACTGACTGCAGATGTGTGTTCAGCTGCCACTGACTGCAGATGTGTGTGTGTTCGGCTGACTGCAGATGTGTGTTCGGCTGCCACTGATTGCAGATGTGTGTTCGGCTGCCACTGATTGCAGATGTTTGTTCGGCTGACACTGACTGCAGATGTGTGTTCGGCTGCCACTGATTGCAGATGTGTGTTCGGCTGCCGCTGACTGCAGATGTGTGTTCGGCTGACACTGACTGCAGATGTGTGTGTGTGTTCGGCTGCCGCTGACTGCAGATGTGTGTTCGGCTGCCACTGACTGCAGATGTGTGTTCGGCTGCCACTGATTGCAGATGTGTGTTCGGCTGCCACTAACTGCAGATGTTTGTTCGGTTGACACTGACTGCAGATGTGTGTTCGGCTGACACTGATTGCAGATGTGTGTTCGGCTGCCACTGACTGCAGATGTGTGTTCGGCTGCCACTGACTGCAGATGTTTGTTCGGTTGACACTGATTGCAGATGTGTGTTCGGCTGCCACTGACTGCAGATGTGTGTTCGGCTGCCACTGACTGCAGATGTGTGTTCGGCTGCCACTGACTGCAGATGTGTGTTCGGCTGCCACTGACTGCAGATGTGTGTTCAGCTGCCACTGACTGCAGATGTGTGTTCGGCTGCTTGAGGTTTATTCTGTTTTCCGACTGTACGCTGGTTAGGAATGAAATGGCTTGAATGTATTCACACCTTGTGAGGTAAACTAGACGCTATTGGCTATTTGAAAAGGGGGAGGAGCCGTTCAGTATGCCCCGCCTCTGCTTCCTGTCTCAGTGGAGATTACCTCAAACAACGCTGCGCGCTCCACAGCACTTCAGTGGAGCTTTGAGCATGTGTGTATAGAGCAAGCCTGATGTGGGCCTGACTCTGAGTTCGTGAGAAACACACTCCACCTCTGTCCATCACTCCTGAGGTCATTTCTGGAAGAGGGTGTTTCTGCAGACCACTGGACTCTTCTGCAGATCTCCAGGGAATACAGTGATCTCACACACACACATCAGCGGGACAGATCACCATCTGCTGTTCTGGGCAGTAGACAATCGTAAAAATAAAATAAAAATACCTGAAATGGACCTGGAGATGAAGCTCGCTCTTGTCTAGAGGCTTTTGTTTTTCTAGAGTTGTGTCGAACAAAGACGTTATTATCACACTGATCCGAACAGCAGCTCGTGCCACAGCCCATGATGTCACCGGACTGACATGTGTTATTCTAGCATGTGTTCTGTCCTCGCATGAAAGTGTTTCTCCATCTGGTCACACACACTGATCTGGGTTCAGTCAGGACTCTGTGTTTCGGTGACACAGCACAGCTGACTCGATCTGTTGATCAGAAAACCGCACTCTGAGCGCCAGCGCCTGTCCATCACGGCTGAACCGTTATATAAACCATCCAGGAGGAACTGTCTCGCGCTCTCTCGTATTCAGTACGTGATTAACTCATGACTGCTAAAAACTACATTCTATATAGTATGAATGTGTGTTGTATGAATGTAATCCAGACGTCCTACATTCACTATGCATCATGTGACCATCGTCAGTTATGGTGTCTCACTGTCATTGGTAAAGCCTCTCCCGTGGCCCCATGGGATAGTACAGTGCTCACCTGTATTATAATATAGTACCGTGATTTCAGACATACTTCTTTAGTCACATACTGTTTTCCGTCTGCTGTATAGTAGGGAAGTATGTGATGTCGGACACAGCCTTATAGTGGGATTTTGATTCATCAAGTGACTGGAATCTTTTAAATCCATTCGAAAAATTATTTGTTCATCAAGTAATTTAGTGACTGTTTCTATACATTATAATGTCAGTATCTTTGTGTCTATTATAAGTCACTGAATCATTCACTCCGCAGATTCATTCAAAAACACTGAGGGCCCTATCTTGCACCCAGCGCAATTGACTTTGTACACCGACGCATGTATCATTCCTATTTTGCACCTGACACACAGCAGACTTTTCCCTCCACAGACGCACGTCGGTAAACTACCAAATGCATTTGCTCTCCCGGGGGCGGTTCAGCGCAAAGAGGAGGCGTGTTCCAGCGCAAACGTTCCCTGGTGCTATTTTGCAGGTTTAGAAAACAATTCCGCCACTGACCAGGAGAAACCTAGTCTAAAGTCAGTGGCGCGTTGCGCATGTTATTCAGATGCTATTTTAAGGGCGCATGCTTGGCCATAATCAATGTAGCGTGTGCACAACACACACACACTTTGATTCTCTCATCTACACAGAAGCAGCAGTTTTCATTTTTGCAAATCATACATTATTACGATAGATAGATAGATAGATAGATAGATAGATAGATAGATAGATAGATAGATAGATAGATAGATAGATAGATAGATAGACAATTTATTATAAAAGCATAAATCTAGCTTACACATTTACCCAAATTATCATACGCCTGTTTAACCGAAGCTGATCTGGGTGTGTTTCTCCATCCCCAATGTCACTTCTCTGTGTTTTCCGGCCCTGACGAGAACGTCGGTCTCCTCGGCTGTGAACCGCTCCTGGCGTGCGTCTGGCAAATCCGCCGTTATAATAGCAACCCGCCATGGAACAAGCGCGCCTGCTCTTAAAGGGAATGTGAGATGTCGCTCTGATTGATTTATTTCACGTTACGCCCAAACCACACCTATGAGTATGTGACCAACACATTTTAGATTTGCGTCGGGCGCAAGAGTCATTTATCCCGCCGGTATAATAGCAACAGCGCCGAGATCTGCCCACAAAGTTACTTGCGTTTCGCGTTTGATACTTGCATTTCAGATCGTTAAAATAGGGCCCTGATTGTCTTTTAGGAAAATCTCCATACATTCAATACATTCAAAGGAGCCATTCATAACAGAAACACTTTTTTAGATTTACTCATTAATTCATACATAATTCATTACTAAACAATTAAACATATACTGTATATATATTGTCACTTTTATCTGGACTCGTTCATCTTTGGTTTCACTTTCACAGACTTTCAGTTTGTTTTCATCAATCACATGTTTCTTTGTATTTGTTTCCCGCCACTCATCTGTTGCTATGGTCACTCGTCTGTTGCTATGGTCACTAATCTGTTGCTATGGTCACTAATCATTCACCGCAGCTGCACATCATTCAGTTTGTTTAGTTCATTTAGTTTGTTACCTGTGTGTTAGTTCTTCTGTGTATTAGTTCCTATGTGTCTTTAGTTTCTCTGTGGTCAGTCTTTAGTTGTCGGATGATGTTCATGTACTCATGTATGTGTGTGTATTACACTGTTACGCCTTATGGATTAAACCTCGTTTATATTTTGATTCTGCCTTCATTTGTCTTCATCTTCATCTAGTAATACACACACACACACACACACACACACACACACACACATATATATATATATATATATATATATATATATATATACACACACATACTCACCCTCATGCCGTTCCACACCCGTATTTTTTGGGGTATCTTTTATTTGATTTATTTGATTACTGATTACCATTTACTTATGGATTTTTTTAATAACATTTTATATTCGTATTGTATATTTGAATGTACTTCACGTTTATGAATGCTTTTCTTTTGTATTGTTGTATTTCTCTTTTGAATTTTTCCTCATTTTTGTAAAGCGCTTTGAGATGTAACTTTTAAAGGCGCTATAGAAAATAAAGTTAAGAAACTTGAAATGAAGTCTGAGAGATTTCTGTCCCTCCATTGACAGTCCATGCAACTTCCACTGTGTGTCTTCAAACAGTTCATAAAGAGATCGTAAAGCTAATTCATATGATCTGAGTGGTTTAGTCCAAATTTTCTGAAGAGATTCAATCGCTTTATATGACTGAAGGCTTTTATTCACATATAAACATTGAACAGCGAATATAAACAGAAGCTCAACTGCACATCCCTCATTGGCTGAAGCTCAATCTCATACCAAACATGTTTGTTTCTGTTCACAATCAAAACCCCACGTGTAGAGACCTCAGATTGCAAACCCGTGATGTTGTGTGTGTGTGTGTGTGTGTCAGGAAGCAGAGGAGTTGGCCAGCCCGAAGCGCAGCGTCAGGGACAGTGGTTACATCGACTGCTGTGAGTCGGAGCGCAGCAACTCTCTCTCCCCGCCGAGACACACACGAGACGACTCGTTCGACAGCCTGGACTCCATCGGCTCTCGCTCCCGCCACACCCCCTCGCCCGACGGCCTGCTCGCCCTCGGCTGCAGTGATGGTAAGCCTCACGCTCACACACACCCCCAGCCTCACGCTCACACACACCCCCAGCCTCATGCTCACACACACCCCCAGCCTCACGCTCACACACACCCCCTCGCCCTCGGCTGCAGCGATGGTAAGCCTCACGCCAGTGGCTAATCTATGGTGTCAAGCTATACATGTCCACCAGTGAAGATCCTGGAGTATTAGGGTTGTGTGAAAGCAGTAGTTGTTCCTCTAATCTCCAGCTTGTTAGAAAGATCAGCTGACCCGATCTTGAGCCCTGTCCCCTTCTTGAGTCTTGTTACGCCATACAATGTGCAAGAAATGTGGAGTATTTTAGAACAGTCAGTATTTGTCTACATGTCAGAGAGGGTGTGATAGGCTTATTTTTATTATTTAAAATGATTGGCAACACTTTACATGAGTTGCACACGCAGCTCAACCTAATTTTAACCTTGATTTTGTGAAGTGATGCCAGGGCTTTGTTTGCGCAAAAAAAACAACATAATTTACTAGTTTATTCACAAAATATTACAAAATAATAGGTTAAACCACTGATGTCACATGGATTACTTTAATGATGTCTTTACTGCCTTTCTGGGGCTTGACAGTGGTAGTTGCGTAGCTTGTCAATGGAGGGACAGAAAGCTCTCAGATTTCATTAGATATATCAGATTTCATATCAGATTAACGAAAGTATTACGGGTTTGGAGCGACACGACATAATTGATAAATAATGCCTCTCAGTCTATTCGTGTGGTCCACTAGAAGTGTGTTTGTGTCTGTATTTCCACATGTTCTTCTTCTCTTTCTGTTCTCGGGATGTTTCCGGGCCTTTAGTCAGCTGGTGTGTCTCTGTTTCTCAAGCTCCGCTACGGTGTCAAAAACAATCCGCTCACGTTACTATTGCCTTTGTTGAATGCTGTAACTCCAGTCAGATTATAAGGCATTATAATCATGTTTTTATGAAAATAGATAATTATAAACTAGCTAGACTAGATGGCTAAACTCTCTCAAAAATTACAGCTAGCCATCTAAATATTAGCGCAAGAGTTCTTTCAATTAGCTATTCCGCTAATATGTTGTTTCATGCATAAATAGCATATTTGTGTATAATGCTATTTATGCATGAAACTTAATATTAGCAAAATAGCTCATCGCTGTGTGTGCAACTGATGTGATGTCAGGGCGGGGGGCGGGGCTTATGGCTGTGCTCCGCCCACGAGGAGGGGCCACGTTTCAAATGTTGTGTTTACAAACAGTTACTGTAATTACTGTACTGTACTGAAAACAGATCAATCTGGTTTTCAAGTGAACGCTATGTAATGCTTTATTCATATGTGTGATTGACCGAGGCTGATACTGCACTTCACACAGATGTGTGTGTGTGTGTGTGTGTGTGTGTGTGTGAACAGAGGAGAGTGCTGGAGAAAAGAGAACAAGACAGAGCTTCGTAATTACGAGACAGAGCATCTGCCCACACAGTGATTAGATGAGTAGCTGAGTAGTGTCGACTGCTGCTAATGCTCTGCTTTGCTGTCTCATGAATATTAACTCAGTTAAGTGAGCTGTTCTATCAACATTGCTTTTATAGCTGCTCTGTACTGCTCTACATTTTATATTTCTTTTAAAGAGTTTTAGGAGAAACATCTGCGATAAAATTGTTGGGAAAAGCCTTACGCCTGTGAAAATCTCCTTTCCCTGCAGTACCATCATGTGTGGATGCCATACAGTATGTGTTTACTGCTCGTGTGACGAGTTGTGTGATGTGACATGCACCATCAGTCATCATCTTGACTGGTGTGTGTTTAACGCTGAGCCACAGACGCTGGCGAACAGACATGTGCAGAGCAGCTGGCCTGGCAATGTGGAGTGGAAGATCAATGTTGATCCAGGTGCTCCTCAAAACAGCTTTTAACTCCGGCAAATCAGCTTTATAAAGACTAAAGGACTTCGAGACAGTAATCTACTTAAACATCAGGTCCTCAAAATATTCTGCATCAGTCCTCTCAGATGCAGCCACAGGCTAAAGTGGTTTTATACAGCCGTTTGCTCACACTCCTGGGTGCTTGACATAATGTTTGGAGTGGCAGACACTGGAAAGCCTCAGAGGCACCAACACCAAAGAATGTTCTCTGATCCTCTGTCAGAGCTTCTGACTCTACTGTAAGTTCACTTTTCTATTTGTATTTAACCACTGAAATCATTAAAACCACCAGCCTAATATCGCGTAGATCCCCTCGTGCCGCCAAAACAGCGCTGACCCGTCTAGGCATGGACTCTACAAGACCTCTGGACGTGTCCTCTGGTTTCTGCAGATCCTTTAATACCTTCAGGTTGTGAGGTGGTGTTGGTCCAGCACATCCCACAGATCTGGGCAACACCTTGAACTCTTCATCATGTTCCTCCAACCGTTCCTGATCACTGTGTTCAGAGTGGCAGGTGCATTATCCTGCTGAAAGAGCTTCCTCCAGTTGTACATGTTGTAGGAGCTTTGGGCGGTGGACGGGGTCATCATGGGCTCTCAGAAAACAGCGACACACTGTGTGTTCTGACATCTTTCTATCATGGAGTTTTTCAGTAATAGTTACAGTATCTGTTCTGTTCTTCGCTCCCCACGTGCATCAGTGAACCTTGGGACCCTGACGCCGGTTCACTGGCTGTTTTTAGTTCATCCCTGACTAGATTTTTGGCATTTCTGGTCAAAATGTGTGTTTCTTGCCTGTGCATTCAATGCCCGAAACCAAAGAAATACCAAAACCAAAATTGACATTTTTCATTTAGCCAAAAACCAAAAATAAAGTGTAAGTGTAATTGAGTTATTTATGCTGTCCAGGATGTTCGTGATTGCTAAATCAGTCCAGTTATAGTACTTTAGCATTAGCCGCCTCACTATATTTCAGGCAAACATACTTTACATATTGCTGTAGCCAAACCTTTGGTCACGGTGAAGTGCGTCCACACTGCTGACATTGTGTGCATGAATAGACTTTGGCCATGAGGATACGGTTGTCAGTCCTGTATTTGAGTCCGGTTATGGTTATGTTCACACACAGTCCAGATATTAATGGAGTGACAACCACATTCTATAACTGAACTCACACCTGTACATTTGCAGAACTCACAATCGCATTCTCAGAAAACCCGGACTGTGGGAACGGATCCGACTGGATCGTGTTCTGCGCTGCAAACGTGTGTCTACTGTGTGTTGTGTTACAGTAACTTCCAGCGACAAAGATATGAGCTGTGTGTTGTCCGAAGGGTTAGGGTTAGATGATTACATAGCACGAGCAAAACTCTCAACTCCCGTTTACAAGCTATTTTCATTATTTTGATGATTCGCTAAGAAGTGTTGTGGCCATTCGTCACATACCCCAATGCACAGCACAAATGATGAACTCACATCCAGGTTTGTTACTGCCCGTTTACGTCAAATGCAAAACACATTTCTATGGACGTGTTTCCGCTGTAACTGGTTTTGCCTGAACTGCCGTCGCATTGTTCGCTCCATCTCTCGGTGAAGAGACAGAGCAGAGACTGTGCAGTGAGTTGTGTTGACAGAGTTCAGCAATTCAGAATGAAGGGAAAACTTCAGATTAATGTCACAAAGTAAGTGTGAACAACACACTGCATCCGTGTTCATCCGAGAACAGACACACTTTGGTCAGAGCGGTAATAATGCGATTATAGTTACTACGATTATGAGCTTAATCGCATTAGTTTGATCTAAGTATTCTGTTAACGTGAGGTAAAGATTAATCGCAATATTGCCAAAATCCCATTATAATCCCATTATGGGGAGTATGTAAATGTAGTCATTGACTTGGTCAAAATGCATTAATTAAATGTCACTTTTTCAGTCAATAATTTCGGCACTCCAAAACCATTTCGGCCAAAACTGAAAATATTGTAATATTTTCGGTTGGCATCACTAAAGTAATGTAAAGTAAAGTAATCTGAAGAGGTTTTTCTTGGTTTGATTTGAACCTATAACTTTTGGGGTAAGAGCTGAGCTCTTTAACCACTAACATAGCTCCACCAGCAGAGGACTGTAACACTGCCAGACTCTTCATTACTTCGCTCTGATTGTCCCGCTGCAGGCCGCGGCAGCGACTCGGAGAGCGACGCCCCCCAGAGGAAGATGCCGGACGTGCGCAAGGACGACATGCTGGTGCGGAGAACGTCCTGCAGCGAGCCACGGATCGCCCTTCCTTTCAACCAGTACCTGCCCAATAAGACTAACCAGGGCACGTTCTTGCCCGCGCCGGTGCGCCGCCCGCGCTCAGACCGAGACGACAGCTGCAAAAGCTGGAGTAACACAACCTCACCTGTCGGAGGAGAGAGGCCTTTCAGGTAAGCCTGAGACACTGGTATGTTGATGAAGCGGTTGATTTACCAGTAGGAGTGTTGTTTTCATTTGGACAATGACTCGCTCCTGAAATAAATATTCTGTTTGGGCTCCAAGAGTTTTTGAGACCCTTCCAGCTGACATGTGTAAAGAGTAAAGGGGAATAACTGCTGCGCTCAAGACGAGACTACTTTAGTTGCAGTCGGTCAAAGATCAGGCATTTGGTTTGATTCAAAAACCACTTCTGAGAACAACTTTTGTCAGGGTTTCGCTTCTTTTTATCATTCTGAAACAAATCAGCACATCATTATTCTTTCTTACCATAGATACTGTATGAGTGATGTCATGTTTGGCCTCACATAGTTCAAACTCTCTGTATCTGCACTGAAATCCCAATCCTCTGCGCTTTATAGATAATTAAACAAACACACAAATAAATAGATTAAGCAAAACTCATTTGCCCTCTTTCAGCTGCCAAGATATTTATGTTGTTTCAAGATGGTCTGTCTTCTCTCGAGACACTGTTTGCCAAACTCCACAAAGATCCTTTTACAGCATGCACAAACAGCTGAAATAAAAAACTCATCTTTGTTCATAGCTTGAATGTAACTCGACACCCTTGCCTAATTTAGTATGCGTGGTTCTATGAATATGCAAATGAGCCCCGCCTCCACTCACTCACTCAGCTCAGAGATCCACTGGTTGACGATCACACGTTGATCTGATTGGTTACAAGGTAGTTTGTGACGTCAGAAACACCAGCGATTTCAAAGCGTGTTTTTGAGACTGTCTTTGGTTCACTGCAGTTTTAAGGAGGAAATACTCAGCAATGCTGTCGACTTATGAATTTACACATGGTTTGTCTTAAAGCACATTACAAACACCACAGAGACACATAAACAACATTAAAAACTGGATTTTCACCGACAGGGAGACTTTAGAGGAAGAATGGTTTGTGTAGGGATGCAAGATATTATTGCACGTCATCGGAATCAACCAATAACGGCTTAAAATGTAAACATCGGCATCGCATTGGTTATGCATCTGCAGTAACTCACATGTCCTGAAGGAGTGCTAGAGATATGATTATATCTGCAGTCTGGTCATTCTTGAAGCGAACTTTTGCCTGAATGGTGATTAGATTCACTGTTATGATCTGCGCTGGATTTGGGCAACAGCCTCCCCCGGGTCCTAAAGCCCACCCGGTCAGGAGTTTTATTTCTGTAGGGGGCGCTGTAGGCATACTTGATAGACTAATACAATGAAAAGTAAAATACACATATAACATTAAGATACTTGCGTTTCTGAATACATAAAGCAGCAATCGATGTCATAAAATTGTGAATCTGAATTGATTTAAAGATCAGAAGCTATAGTTTTAAATAATTGTACATACAGTTTTATGAATTAATGTGTAACATTTTTAACGGATTATTTAAACGGATTATTAAAATATCTTGAATTCAAGAAGCTCTAAAAGATTTTCTGAATTTTTACAGCTCTTTTGCAGTAGATAACCTACAAATATTAAATCCACAAATAAAATGTTAAGGTTACAACTGCATCTGTCTGAAAACAAAGCAGCAGCGATTGATTTTATTATTATTGCTTCTAATATTTAAATGTACTCTTATTATAAAAATAACTTTAATAATGTTTTAGTTCTCAAAACTAATGGCTCAGTGAGTTTTCTCAAAACTAACCGAAATGAAAAATATTTTTTTTGAATCCCTGCACAGGAGAGAAAATATATCGGTATCGGGCAAAATGAGATATCGGCAAAAAAACAATATCGCACATTTTTGGGTTTTTTTATTTGTTTGCATTGATTTTGCAGTGCAGATGTTTGAGAGGGTGGCTGATTTGATCCAGATGTGTTGGCTGATCCAGAACAACCATCAGACTGACAGGATCAACACACACACTCCAATATATACTCAAATGCTTATTCACATCAGCTGAAAAAACATCATGCTAATGTATCATTGATAATCTCCTGTAATTGTGTATTCTGTGTAATATGTGTGAATGTTTTCAGTGTGATTTATATCTGTGTCCTTATTTACCATATATTTGTATTTCTGTAGTATGCAGTTCATATACTGACTCCAGCATGTGAATATTCTGCATGCATAAAATATCCAACCAACCTACTGCGTTTGTCATAATGTGCGAGTACGGTATTCCTCAATGACCCGTTTTACCTTTCCATTTAAAGTGTGGTGATTTTTAACATCAGCTGCACAGTATTTACAGCTTATTGACTCTGATTTGATAGTATATATTGCTGATAAATATTTTATGGCCCAAAAACGATAAATGGACAATATTAAAAATGAAACTTTTGTGCTACAGTGTTATTATGTAATTATATGTTGATATATGTTAAAGGCTTTATAAAATGTAAACATGCAAGAGAAATGCGCATGCACAATTGAATCTAAATATCAACTAATACAGTTAAAACATTTCTAACAGAAGAATATGTGTCAGGATACAGTAGAACGAGCTAGATCCCTGCCACTGTATATTGTCACCAAGTGGAAAACACACACAATGTAATTGTTTTTGTTTTCTTTTCTTTTCGTCCCTCCTCTCTGTTGTATAACACTTTCCTCTTCCATCCCCCTCTCCTGTCATGGCATGTTCCTGGTTTGACGTGGTGTGTGTGTGTGTGTGTGTGTGTGTGTGTGCCGTTGTCCTGCTCATGTGTGTTGTTTTTGTGGGTGTGTCACTGTTGTTGTGTGATGTGGTGTTAGTGAAACCCTTTGGTTAGAAGTGTCCTGTGTGGTAACAGGAGGTGATGTTCACTGTGTGGAGTCTCAGACAGAGAGTGACTGTGAACAGCAGAACGACTCTTCCTCTAAAGACCCCGTGTCCATGAATCCACAACTCAGTGACCCTCAGATCAGATCCCCCCTCCACCCCTCTGTACACCCTCTCGATCACGAGCAGAGCCAATCAGAGGAGAGAGACCGACGGGACGCTTTCTGCCAAACTCCTCCAAACCCCCCGGATCCCCTTCAGAACGACTCGCTGGCGTCCATTAATCAGACGGCAGGAAATGACATCAGGTGCCCAGCGACCCTTCACCAAACACTCATGATCACGCATACTATCTGTCCATCTATCTATCTATCTATCTATCTATGGATCTATCTATCTATCTATCTGTCTGTCCGTCCATCCATCCATCCACCAACACACCCATCCATCCATTCATCCAACCACCCATCCATCCATCCATCCATTCATCCAACCACCCATCCATCACATCCACCCATCCATCCATCCATCCACCCACCCACCCATCCATCACATCCACCCATCCATCCATCCATCCATCCATCCACCCATCCATCCATCCATCCACCCACCTACTCACCCACCCATCCATCCATCACATCCACCACATCCACCCACCCACCCATCCATCACATCCATCCATCACATCCATCCATCACATCCATCCATCACATCCATCCATCCATCCATCACATCCATCCATTCATCCAACCACCCATCCATCCATCCATCCATCCATCCACCCACCCACCCATCCATCACATCCATCCATCCATTCATCCAGCCACCCATCCATCCATTCATCCAACCACCCATCCATCCATCACATCCATCCATCACATCCATCCATCCATCCATCCATCCATCCATCCATTCATCCAACCACCCATCCATCCATTCATCCAACCACCCATCCATCCATCCACTCACCGACTCACCCACCCATCCATCCATCACATCCATCCATCCATCACATCCATCCATCACATCCATCCATCCATCCATCCACCCACCCATCCATCCATCCACCCGTCCATCCACCCGTCCATCCATCCATCCATACATCCATCCATCCATCCACCCATCCATCCATCCATTCATCCATCCATCCATCCATACACCCACCCATCCATCCTTCCATCCATCCATCCACCCATCCATCCATCCATCCATACACCCATCCATCCATCCATCCACCCGTCCGTCCGTCCGTCCGTCCGTCCATCCACCCATCCATCCATCCATCCATCCATCCATCCATCCATCCATCCATCCACCCATCCATCCATCCACCTATCCATCCACCCATCCATCCATCCATCCATCCATCCTTCCATCCATACACCCACCAACCCATCCATCCATCCTTCCATCCATCCCATCCATCCATCCATCCATCCTTCCATCCATACACCCACCAACCCATCCACCCATCCACCCATCCACCCATCCATCCATCCATCCATCCACCCATCCACCCGCCCATCCATCCATCCATCCACCCATCCACCCGCCCATCCATCCATCCATCGTCCCACCCAATAAAAGTAGTTGTTGTAATGGTCTGATGGGATCTCTGATCTTATGTTCTCTGTACTGTTTGACAACAAATGCAGCTTCTTTTACTTTGATATCCTTTCAGAAGCAGTCTTTGTGCTCTGTCTGACCGCCAGAGCTTGAGTCCGTCCTCCTGAGAGGAGTCTTGTATTATTTTTGGGATCGGCACTAAAGATCTGAGGGAAAAAATACTTTATTTATGTTCTTTTGCTCATATATTTGGAGCTTGCTTTCGGCTGCTGTTGTAGGACAGGCTGGGCGTTCTTGGCAGATTTGCTCTGACTGTCAGGTGGAACCAGAGCCAGACGAGTCTGGGTTTCAGTCCCACGCCAGGCGTCTGCTGTTTATAATGTTTGGGCTTGATGTAGGTCAACATGAATGAGCTTCAATGACACTCCAAGGAAAGCCTTTGAATCTGGTCGCTCAGATTGGCATGGCGGGCTGAGACAGGGTGGTCCTTACCGCGGTAAAACGCTTCAGCAGACGATCTTCTGGCTTTAAGCAGGTTGCTGAAAAATGAGCTCTTGTTGCAGAGTTAATATACCAAGTGTGCAGTAAAGACAAATGAGCCTGTTTCATAAGAACAGATGCAATCAGGGGACAAACTGATTCACCAAAACAAGTGATTTAAAAAATTTATTTATTGATAAAACTCACAAAGCTACTCAGATTTTGACAGTATACATAATTAAATTAATTTAAAATTATTTAATAGTAATCAAAAGGATTGCTCACCCAAAAATGTTTTTTTTTTTTTTTTGACTTGTGTCTTTCCAAACATGAGTGACTTTCTTCAGTGTAGCATAAAAGAAGATCAGTGGAAGTCAGTGGGCACCAAAACTGTTTGGTCACCAACATTCTTCAAAACATTTTCTTTTGTGTTTCGCAGAAGAAATAAAGTCATCTTTGGAACGACATGAGGATGAGTAAATGATGACCGAATCAGGTTTTGGAAAAGCACACACAGGACAAAACATTACCGATAAGTGTCATGAATAACATGGAATAAAGAACGGATCTGCCGCTGGATTCAGACCGCACACATGTACAAACGACTACAGAAGACATTTAACAGCCAAAAACACTGAATACCTTTCACTTTATCTGAAAGAACTCATCATGAAAGTTGATCATTCTCAGCTACAGAATACAAAAGCAATAATTGGCAACATGCTTTTATAATTCACCAAAAGATGGACTGTTTCTCAAAAACTGATATATATATTTATCATTTGGAATCTGAATATTATTATCAGTACCTTTCATAATGACAACATCAGGTGTTCACAGCGGCCACACAAACTCATAAACACACGGAGGAAAGGCTCTGAATGTCGCTCTGAGGACTTTCCCATTGTGTGTTGATGAAAACAGTCTCACAGAAGGAACAGGCGACCCGCCCGGAGGAAGACGGGGAATGTGCCGGTTTCCTGTGTTGGGCCGTGAACTGAGCTGAGCTGAGCTCCGCACCGCCGCCCTTCAGGAAACCGAAAGGGCTGCTTGACATTGAGGTTAAAGGGTTTTAAAAACTAAAACGTATTCACCTTGAAGTCTGATGTTGCGAACACCGCTCTTCCAAACAACAGTGGCATTTATGGGAAGTTCTTCATTTTTTAGGTCACAGTTTAATATGCAGAGTAAACAGAAACAAGACATCAAAGTTTGATCTCAGTGGGGTTTCACGGCTTCGCTTCAGACTGCGTTTCCTGAAAGCATCGTTAGCAAACTATGGTCGCGAGTTCTGTCGTTAGCAACATAGTTCAACGATTCTGTGTTTCCTGAAACCACAGTTCAAACGAACATTTGCAAACAGCATCAGAAGTATGAACGACAGCTCACGACGTCGGGTTAGAAGCACAGTTTCTCGTTAGCATTACTGCAAGGACTGGAAATACTGGAAAGCCTTTGCTGCACGATTCGCCACCTAGCAAGGGAGGATCGAAGTCTGAACAGTCTTGACAGTCTTTAACATCTTATATACCATTATACTGTAAATTTGGTGGAGAAGAACAACATAAATCCGCGGCTGATATTCATAAAGTATAAGATCTGTTAAGATTAAAAGTTTTCCGCCTGAAATCATTGATCTTTTTTCTTTGGCTCATTTCAGTACAACTAGTACACATATATTTGGCTTAGTTATTTTTTACTATTCAAAAGCTCTTAGAATTTAGTTTCTGATTTAAGTATGACAGAAAAGTGTGCTTGCGCTTATGTTTATATTCCTCAGAGGATTTTTGTAATATGATCTGGAAAGGTTACATGGTTTCACAACCTGAAGTGAATAAGATTGGTGCCAATTTAAACAGCACTACACAATGTAAAGGTAAAGCAGCTTGTTGACAGAACCTGAGCCAGAGATTCTCTGGAAGCGCAGCTGGAGGTTTTCCGGCTGTCGTGTGTGTCTGTTGTGTCGTGTGTGTGTGTGTGTGTGTGTTTGTGGCTGGCGTTCAGTGCTGAGATCTGGCATTAAGGATGAGGGTTAGCAGGCATGGCATCTGTGTGCGAGTCACTGATCAGTGTCCATCTCTTAAGAGCTGTGGATTAACCTAAATGGCTGTATGTAGAGTTCAGAAGTCCTTGTTATTAGCGACACCAGTGGCCGTTCAGGGAACTGCAGCACAAGAGACTGAACATGGCAGTGTGGGACCATAGTTTGAATGAATCCCTTTTCTTTGCACGACACATTACTGTTATTTGACGTTACAGGACAGAACAGCTCTTTCGGCATTACCCTGAACATTGTATAAGCATTAGTTTCATGTGTCGTTGAACAGAAGAGAGGCTCTCAGGAGGCCGTGTAAATGTGTAAACGTCACATCTTTTGATTTTCCCGGCAAAAACGTCCCAAGTCCTTCACATAAAAATCAGTCGACAGGCTTTCATACACAACCTAGGAAGTAAGATTAAGTTTAGTTACAAGCTGTTCACACATTGGCAATAAAAATTGACAAAACAACATTGACAAAATAACGCCAACATTTTCCTATTTACATGTTGTGTAAATACATAGGAAAATGTTGGCGTTATTTTGTCACTCATTGGGAGCAGTATGCTAGCTGGAGCCATTTACCTCCAGTGTTTGTGCTAAGCTAGGCTAGCGGTGGGTGCGTCAGACAGAGTTACGGCACGCACAGAGATGAGAAGGGTATGTGTGGACTTATCTAACTCTGGGGGATACGGGGAATAAGATAAAGTCCCAAAAAGTCGACGTGTTCCATTAATAATTTTTCTTTGTAACTGCATTTGTAGTGGGATCCCTGCTGAAAAATGCAGGACGGGTTAAAGAAGAGCAGACCTGTAGGATTTCAGTGGCTCTTACTGCTTGTGGCTTTATCTTGTCACGTCTGGTCAGGACATGTTGTGATGTCCAGTATGTTTCCCTACACTGAATGACAGCGTTAAGAGAGAGCAGACAGAAGTGCACTAAAGATGTGAATGTGACATGAGAAATAAGAAAACATAAGATAAATAAATGCTCTAGTTCAATCATCAGTTATGGCCTAGCGAAATAGTTCAGTTTATCAGAGCCACCAAAGGCAAGCGGTGACTCGCTGTAAAATCTCTCCTTGTTGTTTTGTTTTTGACTCTTCAAACCCATGAAGTTATTTTGATAAGATTACTCAGTGTTTTGATCAGAAAACTTTGCTCGTACTTGCCTACTGTACAGTCTCTAGTGCTCATCAAGGCTACATATTATTAGCTTAAATTTTATTATTTTAATATATTTTACAATGTTAATTGTCCTGTGATGGCAAAGATGATTTTTAATGATTGTCAGTTTTGAGTGTTAACTAGCTTACTTAAAATCCTCTGATACAAAAGAACTGCATTTATTTGAAATATAATCTTTTGTCACATTATACATGTCTTTACTAACACTTTTGATACATTTAATGCATCATTGATGAATAAAAGTATCACAAACGTTATTGAATGTTGATGAAATCGAGTTGATTTCCAAGCGCTCGCTGTATAAGCCTTGTGTATATATAAGGTGTGTCTCTGTGTGTTCTTACTTCCAAAAACTGTCCAATCAGATTAGAGCTTGACAGATCGAGAAAGTGCTTTCCAGTTTTGTGAGTTAAAGCATCAGATGGTCAGTGACTGGATGTCGGAGTTTATCTACTGATTCGCCCATCGCACTGTGAGCCATTCAGACCAGAGTGTGTGTGGATCTTTGAGTTCATTTCGAGTCCTGAAGTGTTTTGTATAAAACACAAGGTTTATCTCCAACATTATCTCTCAACAGATAGAGTTCCAGCCCAACTTCAGCTTGAGTTTTGTTTTCAGTGGAGTCTCTCTGTTTCCTTTGGTCTCTTCTGCTGGACGGATTCACAGCCATATTTACATTTATGAGGAATACTTCAGGCTTTATAATTGGTTTGTTTTTTGGGTGGCCTGTATTTTCAGTGTCTGTGTGTTTCTTGTGGCGAGACCGCAAGCCACACTTTCACTGACACACATCCAGCGCTTTTCTCTCTCTCTCTTTCATGCCCTCCTCTTCTATAAGAGTCTTTTTGACTTCTTGATAAGTGCAATAAGTGGTGAATTTGATGAGGCTATGAAATATGGCTTAGACATTCCCCATGGTACTGGGGTTAGTTAGATAAACACTGAAACTGAAACAAGACTGTTTTATCATGTGCTCTTCTGTCTATAAATGGGTGTTTTATGGGTATGGTCCCTTCAACATGATACCAGCCAAAGTCCACACAGCATGTAAGCCGACTGAACACGAATGGAGGATTGTGTGGTAACGGCTACAAACCAGCAGAGAACATGTGTAATAAATGTTTTGGCACATTACCATTATTCTTCAATAATAATCTAAGAGCTTAATATTTAGTTTAATTTTTAATCATTACTGGTGAGAAGCCAAAGGCATCAGCCAAAAAGAAATAAAACAAAACATGGTAACACTTTCTATGAAGCCCATGATTATTATGAATTATAGCTCCATTTGTACTTATTTATAAGTGTTACTATTCTATAAATATATTTATAAAGACTAATTTTATAATTACTAAGTCATGCTTTTGCTTTTTCAATGCACATGCTCATAATCCATTATACACTGATTTATAAGTATTAATTAGTCGTATGGTTCCATGAAATGTATTTATAAATATGCAGCCTGCATTGCTTTAATGTTATTATATTATAGTTACAATTACTTTTTAGTAATTCACATTTATTTCTGTCAAATAAGTGAATATGTGTTGTGTTCTTGTAAATACTTATTGTGAATGATAATACAGTTACTAACCTCAATAAATGCATCATTGATGGCTTTAAGTAAAATGAAAACACAGGATGTGATTTTCCTAAAGCAAATGTTAAGAAATCATGAAGATGTGCTCATTATACATTTTAAGTTGTTTACTTAATCCCGTTATAAAATAATGTGGAAAAAACACAGAAATCATTAATACAAACAGTAAAAAAAAAAAAAAAGGTCAAATTTGAACTTGATATCTCAAAAAATGAGCTTTCAGTAAGATTTAGTTTGGCTGCAGTACCAAACACTTCCACTAGATGACATTTTCTAGGAGTACAAGTGTGACTATTTTTTTCAGGACCATTTAACATTTTCGAAATCATGTCCATGATTTTTTTGTGTTCACATAGCAAGTGCTAAAACCTTTACCAAGTTGTGTACCATTTGGATGAAGTAAAAAAACTTAAAAAAAACTAAACGGAAGGCCACCAGAGGGGTACATCTCTAATGTTTATGTTTTATTTATATATATATATATAATATATAAATGTGGAATATTGCTTGGATAGAGTTTCCAATGCAATTTTTTTTTTTATCTGTGGGTCTTCATTGTCCTCATAAATCACTGTCTTTGTGCTCTTTTGTCCTGCCTGTTGTAGATTCAGCCGCTCATCTAGTGTGTTTGATGATCCCGAGTAAGTCTCTTTAACACACTGTGCTGTGAAAAACACTCTTGCAGGGACTGACACTGACTAATGTCTGCATGTGCCAAGCTGTGCTTTCAGCACTTTGTTTTGGTACACTACGGATGAACTTCTTTGTAATGTGGCTGTATTGCTTGTTGAGTGGGATGCTAATATAACGTAAACCTTTTATCCACAAATGTTTGCTAAAGCACTTGCATCTGATGTATACATTTATACTTGAATATGCTAAATTCACCTAAGAAAACCAAGCAGTATTTCTTATAAAATAAAAATGTATGTGTTTTTGCCATTTGTAAGGTAATATAAATTTGGTGGTTGTTTCAAAGTGTCTTTCAGCATATCTTCACACTTCTGCCCTTCTTTCTTTGGATGCATGGCTTATGGGCGGCACAACCTGCCTAATTATCAATGCTCACTGTGACTCACTGGCCCTGCTTTTTAACTGGTTGCTTAATAATAAAGTTGACAGAGGTTAACCATCTGATTAAATTTGATAAAGTACCAGTGATTCAATGAGCTTATCTCTCTCTGTAACAGGAGTGTGAGCATGATTGACATGCGAGGAAGTGAGGAAGACTCTATGTTGCCACCCCATAGTCAAGTTCGACATGAGCTCATGCACAACCAGTACAACATGCTGAAAGAGGAAGAAGACCACTGGCAGGACGTGAGTGTCTTTCGTCACTTGTTTCCTGTTAGATCCAGTAAATGGATCCGAATGTGTCTGCAATTGTATGATTGTGTTTCAGGACTTGGCCAAATGGAAGAGTCGCAGAAGGAGTGTGTCTCAGGACCTGATCAAAAAAGAAGAGGAGAGGAAAATGATGGAGAGACTATTAAGTGGAGGAGGAGGATCACAGAGAAGAAAAAGCATCAAGACGTACAGAGAAATAGTGGAGGAGAAGTATGTCTGCTCTACACTTTCCATTTATTACACTCCAACACTACAGATGGCCACGGGTCATTTCAGCAAAATCATATCAGCTAGAGTACTTGGTACTGAATGTACTGAATTTTGCCATAGGCACAACATTGCAAGCCTATATGACTGTCAGTAGTCTTACTGTAAGTGCCGTTATCGTCAGTGCTTTTACTGTGAGCACAGATACTTTCAGAAGTGTCACTGTCAATGGTGTTACTGTCAGTGATTTTACTGTCAATGGCTTTACAGTCAGCAGTGTTACTGTCAGTGGTGTCACAGTCAGTACAAATACTGTCAGTGCAGTTACTGTTACACCGTGTTCTAACTACACGTGCCGCAACGCCACCCACAAAGCGCATTAAAGGATCTTTTCCATGTTAATCAGAGTGTTTGTCCTAACCAGCCGCGACGGCGACACACGACGATTCTATTTTAGAAACGGTTTCTATTTTTCTGTGACGCCGCGCTGGAACAACAAACACAAAGTGTGGCGATGATAATCTCAGGTTCTGTTTATGTGCTTTATTTAATGTTAAAAGTGTGTAATGTGACTTTGAATATCATTTAGTGCTCCAGCTTTGTAGCTGTAAAAGCAACAATGGATAATTCACCTCAGATCTTGAAATTAAACAAATGGAAACAAGAACGTTCAAACTGTGAACAAACAAGTGTATTCTTTGACAAAGATGGTTTTAATAACTCAATAGCCTATGTATTTTTAATAATGTTTAAATGGTGTAATATTTGTGAATTTGATTATGTTACTACTTATCCATTTTCTTGCGAGTGCCGTTATGATTACTCTCGCCGCGAGACTGGACAGACAAATTATTTGTCGCTGGAATCTTATTGCATCTCGTCTGGTTAGGACACGGTGTTAGGGGTGTTACCATAAGTGATGTCACTGTTAGGGGTGTTACCGTAAGGGGTGTTACCATAAGTGATGTCACTTTTAGGGGTGTTACCATAAGTGATGCCACTGTTTGTGCTGTTACTGATAGGGGTGTTACCATAAGTGATGTTACTGTTAGGGTGTTACCGTAAGGGATGTTACCGTAAGTCATGTTACTGTTAGGGTGTTACCGTAAGGGGTGTTACCGTAAGTGATGTCACTGTTAGGGGTGTTACCATAAGTGATGTTACTGTTAGGGTGTTACCGTAAGGGGTGTTACCATAAGTGATGTTACTGTTAGGGTGTTACCGTAAGGGGTGTTACTGTAAGTCATATTACTGTTAGGGTGTTACCGTAAGGGATGTTACCGTAAGTCATGTCACTGTTAGGGGTGTTACCATAAGTGATGTTACTGTTAGGGTGTTACCGTAAGGGGTGTTACCATAAGGGATGTTACTGTTAGGGTGTTACCGTAAGGGGTGTTACCGTAAGGGATATTACTGTTAGGGTGTTACCGTAAGGGATGTTACCGTAAGTCAAGTTACTGTTAGGGTGTTACCGTAAGGGATGTTACCGTAAGTCATGTCACTGTTAGAGGTGTTACCATAAGTGATGTTACTGTTAGGGTGTTACCGTAAGGGGTGTTACCATAAGTGATGTTACTGTTAGGGTGTTACCGTAAGGGATGTTACCGTAAGTCATGTCACTGTTAGAGGTGTTACCATAAGTGATGTTACTGTTAGGGTGTTACCGTAAGGGGTGTTACCATAAGTGATGTTACTGTTAGGGTGTTACCGTAAGGGATGTTACCGTAAGTCATGTCACAGTTAGGGGTGTTACCATAAGTGATGTTACTGTTAGGGTGTTACCGTAAGGGGTGTTACCGTAAGTCAAGTTACTGTTAGGGTGTTACCGTAAGGGATGTTACCGTAAGTCATGTCACTGTTAGGGGTGTTACCATAAGTGATGTTACTGTTAGGGTGTTACCGTAAGGGGTGTTACCATAAGTGATGTTACTGTTAGGGTGTTACCGTAAGGGATGTTACCGTAAGTCATGTCACTGTTAGGGGTGTTACCGTAAGTCATGTTACTGTTAGGGTGTTACTGTAAGGGGTGTTACGATATGTGATGTTACTGTTAGGGTGTTACCGTAAGGGATATTACTGTTAGGGTGTTACCGTAAGGGATGTTACCGTAAGTCATGTCACTGTTAGGGGTGTTACCATAAGTGATGTTACTGTTAGGGTGTTACCATAAGGGGTGTTACCGTAAGTGATGTTACTGTTAGGGTGTTACCGTAAGGGGTGTTACCGTAAGTCATGTCACTGTTAGGGGTGTTACCATAAGTGATGTTACTGTTAGGGTGTTACCGTAAGGGGTGTTACCATAAATCATGTTACTGTTATGGTGTTACCGTAAGGGATGTTACCGTAAGTCATGTTACTGTTAGGGTGTTACCGTAAGGGATGTTACCGTAAGTCATGTTACTGTTAGGGGTGTTACCATAAGTGATGTTTCTGTTAGGGTGTTACCGTAAGTGATGTCACTGTTAGGGGTGTTACCATAAGTGATGTTACTGTTAGGGTGTTACCGTAAGTGATGTCACTGTTAGGGGTGTTACCATAAGTGATGTCACTGTTAGTGCTGTTACTGTTAGTGCTGTTACTGTTAGGGGTATTACCGTAAGTGACGTTACTGTTAGTATGTTACTGTTAGACATGTTACCGTAAGTGATGTTACTGTTAGTGCTGTTACTGTGATTGCAGTTAGTGTCAGTAGCGTCACTGTCAATGATGATGTTACTGTGGTGGCATTTCTGTCAGTACAAATACTGTCAATGTCGTTACTGTAAGTGATGTTACTATTAGTGTAAGTAGCGTCACTGTCAATGGTGTTACTATCAGAGCAGTTACTGTCGGTGGAGTTACTGTTGGTGATGTTACTGGGGTGGCATTACAGTCAGCAATGTTACTGTCAGGGGCGTTACTGTAAGAGATGTAACTGTTGGTGGCATTACTGTCAGTAGTGTTACACTCAGCTCTGTTGTTTTAAGTGAAGTTGCTGTCAGTGGTTTGAGAGTAAGTGGTGTTATTGTCACTGGTGTTAAACAGTCACAGTGACATTACTGTTAGTCATAAGACTGTCAGTGGTGTTACTGTCACTGAAGTTACTGTTAGTGACATTGCTGTCAATGACTTTGCAGTCAGTGATGTTACTGTCAGTGTGTTTACTGTCAGTACAGATACTGTAAATGCCTTTACTGCATGTTCTGTTACTGTGAGTGGCATTACTGTCAATGGCTTTAAAGTCTGTAATGTTACTGTCAGTTCTTATTTTTGTCAATGGCATTACTGTATGTTGTCTTGCTGTCAGTGAAGTTACTGTCAGTGGTCAGTGGTGTTACGGTCAGTGATGTTACTGTAACTGTGGTTACTGTTACCTGTGTTACGGTCAGTGATGTTACTGTAACTGTGGTTACTGTTACCTGTGTTAGAGTCAGTGATGTTACTGTTGGTGCTGTTACCATGAGTATGGTTATTGTCAGTGGTGTTAACATAAGTGAAGTTACTTTAAATGGTATTTATATCAGTGATGTTACTGTGGTATTACTGTCAGTGCCTTTACAGTCAGTAATGTTACAAAATTGTTATCAAATAAAAACTGCTGTAAGCTAGTGGATCTCAATCATTGATACAATAATAAGTCTCTAGTGACATTTCACTTTCTCTACTAGGGAGCGTCGTGAACAGGAGTTGCATGAAGCCTACCGGAGCGCCCGCACACCAGAGGAAGCAGCTTCTGTGCTGCAGCGTTATGCCCTGCGCTTCACCATCAGTGAGGCCGTTCTCGAGCGCCTCAAACTCCCCAAGCTGCTGGAGAGGAGTGTGTCGGCCGACCCAACTCGTCACTCCTCGTTCCCCGTCTCCTCAGACATCTCCTCCTCTTTCAGTGCTTCCTCAAACCCGCTGCAGTACCTGAGGCAGCAGTCTCTCCCCGCAGCCAAGTTCATATCCTCGGTGGAAGCACAGGTGACGGGGTACAGCACAGAGCCGGTGACGGGATACAGCACAGAGACGGTGACGGGATACAGCACAGAGACGGTGATGGGATACAGCACAGAGACGGTGACGGGATACAGCACAGAGCCGGTGACGGGATACAGCACAGAGACGGTGACGGGATACAGCACAGAGACGGTGATGGGATACAGCACAGAGACGGGAAACGGCGGAGATACAGAGTGTGTTTCAGGTCCATCTCACTCGCATGAGACAGCGCCCTCTCTGGCTCCGAGACCTTACAGACAGAGCAGAAGTAGCACTGCTAAGGTACAGACAGCACAGGAATCAACATTTATCATAGCAGTGTTTACTTTTTAAAAGGTTTTATAACTGATACAAAATCTATAGTTTAGGACTGAAAAAAAAGTTTTTTTGAATGTGAGTAAAAAGTAACACGATGTCACTACGCAACATTCTTATTACTTATAATAGGGACAATCCACAGGGAGATTTATTCTGTAATTTCTTACTTGTTTCTCCTTGACTGAAATTTCGTAGGAATTTTTATTTATTTATTTGTTTGTATCCCTTATAAATAGACCTCAGCAACGTGTCTCCTCTAGAGTTTCAGAAGAGAAAAGAAATTTGCGACCAAAAGTCAAACTTTTCACTTTTCAAAAGTCAAAAACAATCATTCTCTTAAGATCAAGTGATCTGACCTATGTTATCCACATTAATTTAGCAGTTTTAAATGTGTCAAGGATCGCCTCATTTAGGTCTATTTCTGTTTCCTTTAAGAGAAATATGAATGGTTCTGATGAAGAGCTCTGTCTTCAGAGCTGTAGAAGAGCTATGAGGAGTATGATGTTGACTCCATCAGCTGCCATGCGCTCTGCCACACCACCCACACTGAGTAGAAATATCCTGGATAATTCAGTGCTGTAGGAATGTGCTCCGTTCGTCTCCTTAGAGAAGTGAAGTGTTCCAGAATAATCCAACAATAGCAGATGTTGCCCTCTGGTGGCTGGAATGAGTGTTGTGAGTTAAAGTGGGCATGTGTTGAATGGGTGCTAGTGTTCCCTAGGTATGAGTGTGTGAGTGTGTTTGTGAATGGGTTCTTTCTATGTGAAGTGCTCCATAGAAGGACAAAAACACACAGAGCAGATCAGCACATCTAAAACACGCACATACCTTTTTTGTTTGTCATGGTAGGGACTTTACATCAACTCGTTTTATATGCTGAGCTAGTGATCATATAAACATATTCCCTACCTCTCTGCACTGACATGACATTGTTATTAACACATTATTTAGTCTGTTTATTAAGCGGTTTCCTTGTAGGAGCTGTTGACTGACTGCAAAGCACAGTGATTGCGATAAGCTACCGTAACGTATTTTAAATGCAAATTAAAATTATTTTATAAACAGTAGATTTTGTTTTCCAGTAACAACTATAAAATAGTGTATATTTTTCTTGGAAAGCTAAATTGCATGATATATTAAGACTTAATTTTAGAGTATATATTAGTAAGTTAATATTTTCATTCTTTTTTGCATAAATCAAGTATAAATCTAACTGAATTAAATAGGACTTACATTATATGCAATCAGCCATAATGAATTTATTAATCCATGAAATAGTATGATAAGTGAGTAGCATTAGTAAACCTAAAGTTGTCATGAAAGTGAAGTTACACTAGTATTTTCTCTAGGGATGCACCGAATATTCGGCCACCGAAAATTTTCGGCCGAAAATGGCCCAAAAGTGTATTTTCGGTTTTCGGCCGAAATACTTTTATCACCGAAACAATACGGCCGAAATGTTGTGATGACGCAAACAGCAGATACCGCGACCTGCACGTGCTTGTCTGAAGCAACATATCTGCGGTGTGGACGTAATTTCAATATATCTGAGAGTGACCCACGGACAGTGATTTTTAAAACACAGACGTCCCAAGTCTTCCGGAAGTTCCGGGAGTCTCCCGCGTATTGATAGCGGCTCCCTGATGCCCGCAAATTAGTTTAAATCTCCCGGAATCGCGAGCGAGCATGAGCGCGCATACGTAGCGCGCGCGCGGCAGAGAGAGGGAGCGAGAGACCTTGCGTGTGTGTGCAGAGCAGCCGTCATTTATCAGAGGTGTGTGTGTTTACCTTAGCTGTTTATGGTTTTTGCAACTCACGTCCATGAGCATATAGCTGCAGATATTATTATGGGCTATGGCAGTATTGACCTAAATCTAAATGCACTTTGTTTTTATGAGAGAACATTTCATTTTTAAACCTTTCTGCAGGCCAGTAGGCTTTTACATTATTATTTAATGTACACATGAGTGGGGTCAAGTTAAACATTTAATTTTATACTTTGCAATGTGCTAAATAAATATTTGCATAAAATTAATTGATTTATTCTTTGAAACTTTAATATTAATTTATGCAATGCCTTG
This sequence comes from Leuciscus leuciscus, assembly GCF_965113295.1. Classification (NCBI taxonomy): domain Eukaryota; kingdom Metazoa; phylum Chordata; class Actinopteri; order Cypriniformes; family Leuciscidae; genus Leuciscus; species Leuciscus leuciscus. The sequence goes on from NC_138732.1 coordinate 43,395,359, forward strand.
ATTATAGTAAAGTTAGTACACAGTCATAGCCATAAATGCAATGGTACTAATAATTGGCATAATTTATTTCGGTGTTTCGGTTTTCGGCCTTAGTTTCCTCTTTTTCGGTTTTCGGTTTCGGCCAATAATTTTCATTTCGGTGCATCCCTAATTTTCTCCTCTACGGTGTCGTATATCTGAGTGAAACGCTTCTGGAACAAGAACAAATGTGGGCGGGGCTTGATTGTGTCTGTGAGGAATAGAGTGCCGAAGTTATGACGTCACTTTGTAGGCCAAAACGCGGAAGTGAGTTAGCATTTTAGCACTACCGGTTCCCTCGCCCTAAAGTCTACGGGTTTTTTGAATGGGTTTTTGCTAAATCGCCTGAAATAAGGTCTGTGGTTAACAAAGCCTCTAAATATTTTCACGTTTTGATCTATGACATAAAACACACCAGTTATAACCTGCTTGTGATTTTTTTTAAACTTTATTGTGTCTTAAAAACGGTGGTTGCTAACAAGTTGCTAAAAGGGACTACATCCTTTGGCGGGGACTTTAGACGTCATCATGACAAACATGAAATCTCTCACTAGCCCGCGTTTCAGCTTCACGTTCAGCTTCACGTTCTTAGAAGTTTACCTTTCAGTTAATATACATAACGTTATTTTTGTTTTGTCCCGAGATGCAACCACAAGACATCGAATGAAAATGAAATCTCGTTTTACCGTTTTCCGTCCGATGTTACCCAGCGGAGACTCTGGGTTCGTGCCAGATGGAGTAAAAAAGGCTAGCAGTAGCAAGAATAAACGTTTTTCATAACCAAATCAACAGCTAAAATACCTTTTGTCTTTCTCTTAAAATATCTAAAAGCTTGTTTACTTTGCCATTGTTTATTAGATATCCGCTGCAGTTTTATTAAAGGCTAACGTTACGTTGAGAAATGTGTTTAATTAAAATATTCAAAATAATACCTGGTTTATTGACTTTTATTGTAACTTGTTTGGATATAATTATAGAAAGGGTGGGTCCTGCACCCTGATATTTGTGAACTTGGCTTTTACCCACTTATAATAATATGATTGTATTTGTAAACAGCATTACCGGTAGTTAAGGCATTAGGTAACAATGTTAATCTTTGTTATTTTAGTAGTAAATGTTAAACTATATTTAATGTGCTATATAAACGTGGACAATTCCCAGAGAACACGCTGATATGTATAGCCTTAATGCACTGTAAGTTGCCTGTCTGACAAATACACAAATTAAATGTTAAACTATTGTATACTATTGTAACTACACTCCAGTCAGCTCACAGTAATGTGAATGTGAGATAAAATGTTCTACACTGGCTCTCACATTGGGGCTTGTGGATTACCAGGTAAAAATATATAGAAAATGTTAACAAAATGAGTATATATGGTTTATTTAGGGAACATATATAGTTTAATTATAATATATTATAATAAGCATTTGCTATTGGACAATTCTCTTTAAATTCAACATATATAATTATACACAACTATTATATTAAATGTTTGGAATTTAACTGTGTTATGCTTGTTCAGAGATTATTTGTATAGTTATCTTAAATACATAGAACACTATTATAACTCCTCTATCTCTCCCTAGTTTTACTTACCGAGACTCGATAAACCTTGTCCCTCTGGCCCGTACAATACCGGCAAGTAAACCAGCATCTAAGCTGCACTGTTCATGTCCAGATTTATAGTGGTTCTCTCCTCGATCTATGGTTTTTCTATCGTCTAAGAAAAAGGACATAAGATTGGAAATTGATACGGCCATAGCTAACCTTAGTGCTTCTGAGATGGTAAAAGCGCGTTTTTTTCCTGGCGAATTAGCAAATGCAAACATACAATCAAACATAATACAGTAAAAGATAATCTTTAAAGTTTATTTGGGGCACAATGATCAGGCATAATAATCTTAATCACAAAGAAAATAATATTAAGGTTTATATAAACTAACAAAATAATAAACGAATAAATAAAACATTAACAAAAGATTAAAAAAATCTCAGAGAGGCACGCATAAACAAAATTAGTTTCTAACATTTTTGGAAAAAACGAATGGGCAATATTTCTCATGAAAAAGTGGATAAGTGTTCATACCATAGACTGTAAAAAAAATAAGTCCATACACAGCGCAGATCACCAGGGGTGGTGGTGGCGCAATGGATAAGACACATGCCTTTGGTGTGAGAGACCCGGGTTCGAATCCACTGTGAGACACCAATGTGTCCCTGAGCAAGACACTTAACCCCTAGTTGCTCCAGAGGCGTGCGACCTCTGACATATATAGCAATTGTAAGTCGCTTTGTATAAAAGCGTCAGCTAAATGAATAAATGTAAATGTAAATGTAGATCATAATGAGCGAGCGTGTTTTTTAAATAAAGTTTGAGGAAGCTTGATGATGACGTTGATCCGCGACCATGGTGTGCTGTAGTCCGTTTATAGCCTACCGTTAGCATTTTATATCTGGCGGCTTTATTTAGGCTTCAAAATGTATCAATTTTGGATTAACTTGTAAAGATTATCTTGATAGACAAAACGTGTTAGGGTCACAACTCTTTGTTGAACACAGATCTTATTTTTTGCGATTTTCCAAAAGTCTATGGGGAAAATGCATTGCTTTTTGATCGAGGGAACCCATGCGCCGCTAACTTCCGGGTTGTCCTACAAAATGACGTCATAACTTCGGCACTCTATTGATTGGATGATTGTGGTTTGCTATTGGCTGATCTCATGTGAGTGACAGGTTATAGCTCCGCCCTCGTCATCAGAGAAGAGAAGAGATGCTGCAAGAGGAACTTATTCTGAGTCGAGATTATTAACACTATAATGATGTGCACCGATAAATCATTTATAACAAACACTGAAATATTCCACTAAAGAAAAATAATTGTCCATTTTGATTACATTGTGACTTTAAATTGCTCCTTTATTGTCAAACACAATTTCGCTTCTCAAGTCTTGTTTTAAAGATTTTTAAATTTACAAGAATATGAGAAAAACTGATGAAGAACATGAGTGAAATGAGTGTTTACTTAGTATATTGAATCTCTCTCTCCCTCTCTCTCTCCATCTCTCTCTCTCTCTCTCCATCTCTCTCTCTCTCTCTCTCTCTCTCTCTCTCTCTCTCTCTCTCTCCATCTCTCTCTCTCTCTCTCTCCCCATCTCTCTCTCCATCTCTCTCTCTCTCTCTCAGGATGAAATGGTGCGAGTGAATGGAGAAAGGGAGGATGATGAGCAGAAGGGAGGAAGAAACAGAGAGAGGGAAGAAGACTGTCTGCCGTTCCTCTCGTCTCCCCTCCAGCACACAGACTCAGACCTCACAGATCCCGATGTGTCCGATGGATGCACACACACACCGGGGCGCTGCGAGAGCCTCAGGGAACACACACAGGTGAGGACAGGACTGGACAGATATTATATGAAATCTGTTCTGTCAGCATGATGTGTAGTTGTGCTTGGTTTTATTTGTGCACATGATTTTTGTCAAGGCTGTCATACAGAGAAATTATGAACACATGCGTGAAACAAGATAAAACTAGCAAAATATAATAACTGATTATGTTGTAGTCAGTGTTTGCTTTTTCCTGTCAGCTTTTTGGTTTTCACTTTTTTTTTTTTTTTTTTGCTTAATAATTTGTCATACCTTAACCAGGTTTAGTGTTTTGTTCTTCCCTCATATTTAAAATAAGAGTCCATCCTCATATTTTGAGTGTTTAATCGAAAACAATTATGCCCTCCATACATCACTTTTGGTCACTCTTGTGTGTGTGTGAACAACACAAGCCTGAGAACAGAGAGTTTATACTGAGTAGAGTGTGTGTAACACTGCACAGACTGAAGGAGCGACGGTCCCGCAGGTCAGAGATAACTCGATGTCCACAGAAGTGTTGGAGATCAAACCAGAAGACACTGTTACAGGTTGGCCAGCTCTTATGAGATATCAATCTTCCAGTTCACCTACTTCTTCTTCATAATCCTGTATATATTCTCAGTCAATAACCGCTGTTCCTGCACAGATGAGGAGCAGACAGATGAGACGTGTATGAGTGACTCTCTGCAGACCGTGATTCAGGCGGACTCTTCTGCACAGGTTCTGCTTTCAGAAAAATACACTGACTAAATACTACATATGCATATTATGATTACTAGAAGAATTAAATGTATTTGCTGTATGTATTTGACCTTGATTTCTTTGGATTTGGTTGAAGGTCAATAAACTAGTAACGGAGATCCCACAGAATCCATCAGAAGCATCTGATGCAGAATCATGTAGAACCAAACCAGGTGAGTGTCGCTGAAGACCAGCGCTGGCCAACATCAGCCTCAGGTGTTTATCCTCTCCATCAGATATAGACAGGTCAGGACTCTCGTCGGGTTTAGAGCTGGACATCAGCGCTCAGTTAACATCGCTATCCAGTTATCCCAAATTGGCTGCAGTTCTTGAGTCTAAACCCACATCACTGTCACACACACACTGAGAGACATGAACATGTTGTATCAACATCTGAATGAGCAGATAAACTTGTGTTATTGAACTTTCATATGAAATATTCAATGTATCTCTGATTGATTTTATGTCACTGATTTGCTTCAGTGTTTGGGGAATCTTCCACACCTCAAATATGGATCAAACTCTGCTTTATATAATAATTAAGAAAAACTTGGTAACACTTTATTTTTACAGTGTCCTTCTTTCATATGTTACATGTACTTACCATACTAATAACAGCAAGTTATGCATAATTACGTGCAATTTACCCTCAAGGATATGTTGTTGATTATTACTCCGTACTTAAATATATAATTACACTGCAATGACATCTTAAAATAAAGTGTAACCAAAAACCTTCTTTTTTTATACACTCACCTAAAGGATTATTAGGAACACCACACTAATACTGTGTTTGACCCCCTTTCGCCTTCAGAACTGCCTTAATTCTACATGGCATTGATTCAACAAGGTGCTGAAAGCATTCTTTAGAAATGTTGGCCCATATTGATAGGATAGCATCTTGCAGTTGATGGAGATTTGTGGGATGCACATCCAGGGCACGAAGCTCCCGTTCCACCACATCCCAAAGATGCTCTATTGGGTTGAGATCTGGTGACTGTGGGGGCCATTTTAGTACAGTGAACTCATTGTCATGTTCAAGAAACCAATTTGAAATGATTCGAGCTTTGTGACATGGTGCATTATCCTGCTGGAAGTAGCCATCAGAGGATGGGTACATGGTGGTCATAAAGGGATGGACATGGTCAGAAACAATGCTCAGGTAGGCCGTGGCATTTAAACGATGCCCAATTGGCACTAAGGGGCCTAAAGTGTGCCAAGAAAACATCCCCCACACCATTACACCACCACCACCAGCCTGCACAGTGGTAACAAGGCATGATGGATCCATGTTCTCATTCTGTTTACGCCAAATTCTGACTCTACCATCTGAATGTCTCAACAGAAATCGAGACTCATCAGACCAGGCAACATTTTTCCAGTCTTCAACTGTCCAATTTTGGTGAGCTCGTGCAAATTGTAGCCTCTTTTTCCTATTTGTAGTGGAGATGAGTGGTACCCAGTGGGGTCTTCTGCTGTTGTAGCCCATCCGCCTCAAGGTTGTGCGTGTTGTGGCTTCACAAATGCTTTGCTGCATACCTCGGTTGTAACGAGTGGTTATTTCAGTCAAAGTTGCTCTTCTATCAGCTTGAATCAGTCGGCCCATTCTCCTCTGACCTCTAGCATCAACAAGGCATTTTCGCCCACAGGACTGCCGCATACTGGATGTTTTTCCCTTTTCACACCATTCTTTGTAAACCCTAGAAATGGTTGTGCGTGAAAATCCCAGTAACTGAGCAGATTGTGAAATACTCAGACCGGCCCATCTGGCACCAACAACCATGCCACGCTCAAAATTGCTTAAATCACCTTTCTTTCCCATTCTGACATTCAGTTTGGAGTTCAGGAGATTGTCTTGACCAGGACCACACCCCTAAAAGCATTGAAGCAACTGCCATGTGATTGGTTGATTAGATAATTGCATAAATGAGAAATTGAACAGGTGTTCATAATAATCCTTTAGGTGAGTGTACATTTCACACTCAGTTCCCATCCTTTTTGAGTCATTTGTTTTTAACCAAATTAATTAAATGAATAATTCATGAAATCACTGAAAGTGCATGTTTTAAAATTTACATTTGTGTGTATTTTCCAGATTTGACTGAAAAGGCTGGAAATGTAAGTAAAAAAAATAAAAGAATCTGTTCATCTGTCTCTCCTCCTCATCCCTGAAGCGTCTGATGTTTGTTTTCTGGCTGTTTCTCATCTGGTATTATTTTATTCCTTTTCTACAAGCACTAAAATGTTTGTCCATTACAAATCTTCCTACAATGGTCTCTTTGACGCTCAGAAGTAAATGGCTTAAAACATATCAGAATGAGTCCGGACCTGAACATCCCATTCAAGTTTTGTTAAGTGAGAGTACACACTTGTGGCTTCTAGAGAAGCATATACACAGCAAAATCCCCAGAGTTAAATGAACTCTGCCCAGAGTACATATGGTCCCACTCTAAAAAGTAACTCTGAATCAGAGTTAAAGTTAGTGATAATTAAGTGATTAATTAAGTGATGATTGAGCATTAGTGATGAACACCTGCTGTTAATAAGCAGAATCACTGAAGGAAAGAGAAACAACAAGAACAGAAAAAGAGAAACACAAGAACTTCAACTGACTTCAACCACAGACTTAGATTACATCAACTGAAGATAAAAGAAGACATTACATCTGTGAAGATCTCAGCAGAGGAGGATTAAACAACTCCACAAACAGCATTACCAGCTTCACTTATTACTAACCAGACTGACTTTATTTCTTTAAGTTATTTAAGTTCTTATTGAGAATTAACAGAGGTTTAGATATTGATATTTTATGTTGAAAATGTTTGGTCACCATTATGGTGATCAGTGGATGTGTTTACACTGGCACAAAAAATCTGATCTTTTACTCACATCTGACACAGATCGGAATTTGTTGCACACGGGTAAACACAGAAATCCGCACAAGATCCAATTTTTCCGTATCCGATCTGAGCCACTCGCAAATGTGGTTTTAAATCAGATACAAATCCGATATCTGGACATCCGACCTACTTCTAAACACACGTATCCGATTCCACTTTGAATTCCAAGCCACTACAAGGCGAGGACAACACGTTTACTCACAAAGATAGCTTTTTAATGTTGTATTATGGGGCAGCTGTCCCTGTATTCGCTCGCTCACAGCTTTTTATTGAGGTGATAACTTCACTGTAATTAAACCAACAAGCTTCACTATTAGGTTACTCACTCTCGCTCGCTCGCTCACTCTGGTTAAAGGGGTGGTTGAGTATGATTTCACTTTTCTAACTTTAGTTAGTGTGTAATGTTGCTGTTTGACTATAAACAACATCTGCAAAGTTACAACCTTCAAAGTTCAAAGCAAAGGGAGATATTTTCTTTTAAAGAAATTGCTTTTTAAGGACTACAACAAATGGCTGGTAGAGACTACACAACATTCCTCCCGGGTTAGTGACATCACCAACCCTAAAATTTACATAAATCCCGTCCCTGGGAACACGATTTATAGATTATCAAGACAGAATATGCTAGTCAATGACTAGAAGATAACTACACATCAGCTACATAAATTCATCAACTAATCATTCAGAAATGTTGTCTACATGTTGTCACTTCATTAGTCTCTCCATCTTTGTCTGACTTCGGTTTGAACATAAAAGGCTATACGTTTTTGAAATTTTCAGTGCATGTCTGTGTGAGGTAATCAAAGCTGCTAAGAACAAGCTCTTGAAGCTCTGCCCTCTGTGCGTGGAGCAGCAGCTCATTTGCATTTAAAGGGACAGACACAAAAACTATGCGTTTTTGCTCACCCTCAAAAAGTGACAATTTCCGGCCATTCAAAACCAGGGTCCACCATGTGCATAGTAAATCGATCACCGAAAATAATTTTGGGCGGGAATTAATGCACGGACATCGGATACCAGTCCTGTCTAAAATGAATGTAAACAGGCGGGCCAAAAATTGGATATGGTCAAAAGATTGGATCTGTGCATGAAGACTTGCAGTGTAAATGCAGTAAGTGTTTCCTTTAGTTGGGCAGTTTGACTCTTGGCTTTTTATGTGAGTTTGTGGTCTTTGTTGTTTAACAAATGTTGAAAACAAGATACATAATTTGTTGCAAAGGAAGCCAGAAACAAAGATGATCAGGTGATATGGTTTTCAGCATCATAAAGTAGAAACATTCACTGATCTTATCCCTAACCAAAAGATTTGTTATTAATAGACTATATTCACCAACAACACTTTCTTGCAACAGATCAGACATTATGTAATTTTTTTTTAGACACACACAGACATCAAGAATCAACACAGGAATCTCATCAATGGTGACATGCTTCATGCCGCAATGCATGCTGGGAGCAACAAGTTTTATACTATGATGGCTCCCAGCATGCATTGTGGCATGACGCAGGTCACCATTGTTGAGATTCATATGCTGATTATTGATGTCTGTGTGTCAAGTCAAGTCAAGTTTATTTGTATAGCGCTTTTCACAATACAGATTGTATCAAAGCAGCTTCACAGTATTAAATTAAAATGATACAACAAAGTTTGTTTCAAGAGGAATTTATTGATTGATAAAATTAGATTAATATCCCCAAAATATCCCCAACTGAGCAAGCCAAAGGCAACAGTGGCAAGGAACCGAAAAACTCCATCAAGTGACCTAATGGTGTCCTAAAACTCCATCAGGTGACCTAATGGAGAAAAAAAACCTTGGGAGAACCCAGGCTCAGTCGGGAGCCAGTTCTCCTCTGGCATTTATGTGTGTGTGTCTAAAGATTTTTCCATAATGTATTTTAAAAATCAAAATTCAGAAGAAATAACAACTTTTGGTCAGGGATTAGATCAGTGATTTCTTCTACTTTATGATGCTGAAAACTATTATAATCTGATCATCTTTGTTTCTGGTTTCCTTTGCAAAAAAATATGTGTTTTGTTAAACACTGTTACAAAGACCACAAACTCACATAAAAAGCCAAGAGTCAAACTGTCGACCTAAAGGAAACACTGATCGCCATAATGGTGACATTACATTTATATGTATATATGTTTGAATACACCAAACATTTTCAAGGCAGAAATAAAGTCAGTCTGGTTAGTAATAAGTGAAGCTGGTAATGCTGTTTGTGGAGTTGTTTAATCCTCCTCTGCTGAGATCTTCACAGATGTAATGTCTTCTTTTATCTTCAGTTGATGTAATCTAAGGCTGTGGTTGAAGTCAGTTGAATTTCTTGTTTCTCTTTTTCTGTTCTTGTTGTTTCTCTTTCCTTCAGTGATTCTGCTTGTTAACAGCAGGTGTTCATCACTAATGCTCAATCATCACTTAAACTCTGATTCAGAGTTACTTTAACACTCTTTTTAGTGGGACCATATGTACTCTGAGCAGAGTTCATTTAAAGGTGCAGTCTGCAAGAATGATCGTGGTTTCTCCCGCCTCCTGCTCCTCAGACTGGACGGCACTCACACTTTTTTATGCCATTAAGAAAAGGAAAATCTGTCAAATAAATTTTGTTTTAAAGAAATGTTCATTTAAAAGCATCGCTCATTAATCAGTGTATTATGTTACCATTAAAGATGCACGCAATTAAACCGTTGCCGAGTCCGCTGTTGAAGGTGACGATCATCCATTTATAATCACGCGTAAAAACACAGGATAATTGTAATTTGACCATCGGGTGCGGATACTTAAATCAGAGAAAATTATTGGGGCGGGTGAATGATTTGTTGTTGGCTGCGGATTCGGGTGACGTTGGAGCTCATCCGCACATCTCTAAAGCAGTCAGACTCTGCCAGGCGATAACAGCTCGGGGTGAAAACGGCTAACGTGGTTTATCAAGTTAGTGGTATTACCTCCTGCATATTCTATTTGTGCGTGACATGAGCGCACACAGCACGTGTCTTCTGCAGGTCGTGCTCACCAGGTTGTTCATAAAAGCCAAAATGTGCTCAGATGTAGGCTTTTAAAGTAGTTGGAGCATTTTTTATTTTCTCGCACTCGCGTCTCACCTCCCTCTGCCATTGTATTCTACCGCGACAAAGCACGTACGCGACAAATGACGTCAGAAAAGCGTCAGTACATTATAATCGGTTATGGTCTATTACTGAACCGATACCGAATCGTCCTCGTCTGCATCGCAATGCATCGTAGAAACGATTCATTTCTACACCCCTAATTCCAGCCGGGATACGCACATTTCAATGTAAAATAACTGGCTGTAGAAGTGTTATTCAGAGAAACGAGTATGTGAACTTCACATGTTTCCTCTGTATATGCAAACATATTATGGTATTTTTATGCTTTAGTAGAGTGAAAAAGTTACATACAGCACCTTTAACTCTGGGGATTTTGCTGTGTGTATGCTTCTCTAGAAGCCACAGGTGTGAATTCAACTATTGAATTCAACTATTACTTTACAAAATAGCTTGCTTGTAAAACCGCAAGTGAAATCCTACACTACCCATAATCCTTAAACAAGATTAAAGCATAGCATCACCCACAGAGACGAGCTGCACTTACATTTTTAGAACATTTAAACAGAAAAATAGTTGAATATTCTATACCAGATGGGAAAGCAGCAGAATGTCCCCATTTCTGTCCTTGTGTTTTCACATCCGCCAGCTCCAGTAGAACAGCTAGTCTCGCTGCTTCAGGGGAATCTCTTGCTCACTGTTTGTGGTGTTGTGCGGCGCGTGTCATTGCGTACGGTACGGTTAGGTGCTGAATCTGGTGAAGCGCGGTGAACACTTTTCTTGGAGCCCTGAGGAAGAGCGCAAGCGTCAGGAGAGCTGGCAGCGAGAGCAGGAACGCATGCTTCAGGTACAGCGGCTGGAGCCAACAGAGCCAGACACCTGAGCATGTCTCCACACTTTACCCGACTGTGGACTAACCAGACACCTGAGCATGTCTCCATACATCACCGACTGTGGACTAACCAGACACCTGAGTATGTCTCCATACATCACCGACTGTGGACTAACCAGAAACCTGAGCATGTCTCCACACTTTACCCGACTGTGGACTAACCAGACACCTGAGCATGTCTCCAAACATCACCAACTGTGGACTAACCAGATACCTGAGCATGTCTCCATACATCACCAACTGTGGACTAACCAGATACCTGAGCATGTCTCCATACTTTACCTAACTGTGGACTAACCAGATACCTGAGCATATTTCCATACATCACCAACTGTGGACTAACCAGAAACCTGAGCATGTCTCCATACATCACCAACTGTGGAATAAACCAGATACCGGAGCATATCTCCATACATCACCGACTGTGGACTAACCAGATACCTGAGCATATCTCCATACTTTACCCTACTGTGGACTAACCAGACACCTGAGCATGTCTCCATACTTAACCCGACTGTGGACTAACCAGATACATGAGCATGTCTCCATACATCACCGATTGTGGACTAACCAGACACCTGAGCATGTCTCCATACTTAACCCGACTGTGGACTAACCAGATACCTGAGCATGTCTCCATACATCACCAACTGTGGACTAACCAGATACCTGAGCATGTCTCCATACATCACCGACTGTGGACTAACCAGACACCTGAGCATGTCTCCAAACATCACCAACTGTGGACTAACCAGATACCTGAGCATGTCTCCATACATCACCAACTGTGGACTAACCAGATACCTGAGCATATCTCCATACTTTACCTAACTGTGGACTAACCAGATACCTGAGCATGTCTCCATACATCACCAACTGTGGACTAACCAGATACCTGAGCATATCTCCATACTTTACCTAACTGTGGACTAACCAGACACCTGAGCATGTCTCCATACATCAGCGACTTTGGACTAACCAGATACCTGAGCATGTCTCCATACTTAACCCAACTGTGGACTAACCAGACACCTGAGCATGTCTCCATACTTAACCCAACTGTGGACTAACCAGATACCTGAGCATGTCTCCATACATCACCGATTGTGGACTAACCAGACACCTGAGCATGTCTCCATACTTTACCCAACTGTGGACTAACCAGACACCTGAGCATGTCTCCATACTTTACCCGACTGTGGACTAACCAGACACCTGAGCATGTCTCCATACTTTACCCAACTGTGGACTAACCAGACACCTGAGCATGTCTCCATACTTAACCCGACTGTGGACTAACCAGATACGTGAGCATGTCTCCATACATCACCGATTGTGGACTAACCAGACACCTGAGCATGTCTCCATACTTCACCGATTGTGGACTAACTAGACACCTGAGCATGTCTCCATACTTTTCCCGACTGTGGACTAACCAGATACCTGAGCATGTCTCCATACATCACCAACTGTGGACTAACCAGATACCTGAGCATGTCTCCATACATCACCAACTGTGGACTAACCAGACACCTGAGCATGTCTCCATACATTACCAACTGTGGACTAACCAGATACCTGAGCATGTCTCCATACTTTACCCGACTGTGGACTAACCAGACACCGGAGCATGTCTCCATACTTTACCCGACTGTGGACTTACCAGACACCTGAGCATGTCTCCATACATCATCAACTGTGGACTAACCAGACACCTGAGCAGGTCTCCATACATCACCGACTGTGGACTAACCAGACACCTGAGCATGTCTCCATACATCACCGACTGTGGACTAACCAGACACCTGAGCATGTCTCCATACATCACCGACTGTGGACTAACCAGACACCTCATGCTCAAGTTGCTTAATCATATAAGAAAGAATTAACCTAAAAAGAAAATTCTGTTGTTAGCATGTCCAAGCTGCTTTTTCAGTGTAATTAAAGTAGATGGGGACCAAGAACAGCCATGGTCACCATTCACTTTCATTACAGAGATAAATCATACTACTTGATAACTCGTTTAGTGCCTTTATAAGACAGAATGAATGAATGTTCATTTAACAACACTCTGATCATAAGCAGCAAAACACAAAGCAAAACTAAAACCCAGCATGATACACGAGTCGCTGCTTAAGATAAAGACACCCCTGCATGTGTGAGAGAGAGAGAGAGTGTGTGTGCGTGCGTGAGTGTGTACAGGGGGAATGATTGCCTGTTTGAGAAAATAGCTTTTCTCTGCAGATGTTAAGATATTTAAACGCACAATCACACAGATATTTACTGCATAGAATGTTGTTGTTGTTGTTTTAAATAATTTTTCCAAGTGTTACATATTTTTTGTGTGTCAAAATTTTGCTGTCTTGTCAATCTTTACAAACAAAGTAAAAAAAAATAAAAAAAATAATTGGAATTGATTGTACCTTTAAAATGTTGTCTTTTGGCTGCCTAATGGATTTTCAAAATCCCAAGCACTTTGCCTTAACCTTGTTTACTCTATACCGATGTAAAAGAGCTTAATAATGATATAAAGAAGACACGGCTATTAAAGGTACAATATGTAAGAATTTTGTAGGGCTGTCCCCGACTATGGATTTTCATAGTCGAATCAGAATCGTCATGCCTTGCCTATAGTCGACTAATAGTCGAATCATGTGTATGGGGGTGGGGCTGGGGGCGGGGCTTTAACGTTTCAAAGCCGCGATGTACAGAAAATCACACAAAGATATAGAAGAAAATGTATAAAAACATTTTTGATCAATAAAACTAAGAAATAACATAAATAACTCCAGAAAGGCCACACTGCAGATTTGCATTTCACATGCAAATCAAATTAAATCGGCTAAATTACCTGTGCGAGCAGGCCAGCCTACAGCACAACATCGATGCACCGAAAAAATAAACAATTAATTTACTAAATTAAATTAGAACAGAATATACCTTTCTAATAAATAAAAATACAAAACGAAATAAATCAGAATCAAGTCACAGGAAGAGGAGCAAATGTGTGCAAAATGCCTAAAGTGCAGGGGAACATATATTCAAAACACAAGCCACAAATAGTTAGATTAGATAACCCTGACAGATTAATAAATAAAATAAAAATAAAGAAATTATTAAAATAACGATAGTAGCCAGACTTTTCAACTTTGTCTTTTTAACTGCAGAAACAACAATAAATGCTAAACTGGAGAGGCAGTCTTTTTAGCTAAAAATGTTCACAGCATCCAAAATTAAAATTAGAACCGGCTGAAACGTTTTGAAATCACTTGTACCTGATCGAGAGAACAAATCCTGAACGTCTTTCACTCTGTCTGTCCGTTGGAGTCTTTTCAAATTGTGCGCGCGGATAAAATACATTCTAACGTGAAACCCAGTCTATGCGTGAAACATGTTAACGTTGGCCGGCAGAAGTGCAATCATGGTTTTCCTGATGCTAAATCCAGCCTTGGAGAATATCCTTTCTGATGGTGTACATCCACACTTTAGATTTTCTTATCCCAGACATTGTTAAATATTTAAATCCTTGCCGCGAAGACGCTCCTCTGTCGGTCACGGATTGAAAGTGAAACTTAAATCTGTCACGGGGTGTTTGGATTTATTCACGCACGTTAAAAAATATTTATTAAAAGCTTCTTTCTTTGCACATTTTTATATAGGCCTACAGCATTATCATTATAGGCTGAATATTAACGTATTGACATAAAAGCTAGTTCTATGTGAAATCAGACATTGAGCGCCCTCATACAGCCAAAGTGGCATGATCGTCGTTTCATAACACCTCTGCGAAGATTCGACCGTGAGATCGGTAGTCGAATCAGGCTCCTCCTATCGAAGCATCGAATCTTCGACTATTCGGGGTCACCCCTAGAATTTTGTATCAAAATATCCAAAAACCACTTGCACAGAGTTATGTATTTCTTTCAATTGTGTTCTTACATTATCCTAAATGTTTCCAAGAATTTGTAAATTCAGAGAAATTCACAATTTTAAATAATGGCTCGTCCATGTTCACTTATCCATGTAATATCTGTGTTATCCCTGGTTTCCGCTCGTACTGCAGTAGTAACCATGGCGACAGACGAGGACAACTGCGTTACGTCTAGCGGCACGCTCACGCTGTTGTTGTTTCGTTCAAACATTATGGACCATGGCAAGCAGACTTTGGGACAAAAGGAGAACTAAAACGAGGATCAATATCAGCGTGGCGTTTTCGAGATTCCGAGAGCTTGCGTCCGCGGCTAACTTCCACTTGACAGAGCTTTATTAGTTAGAGCTCTTGCATGAGCTTTATTAGACAGGTGAGCAAATGTACATAAAACTAATCAATGTTATACAGCTCAACATGATGAAATGTTAGAATATGATCAGTGTGTTATTCTAATGTTGATCTAGCTCACTGCTAGTCTCATACAGACAAACTAACACATAGAATAACATTATAACTTTCAACAGTTTAGTGTGATAGTGTCGAGCAAGTGAAACAGCGCTGCGTTCCCTCACAAGTTTCATTCGTCTGATAAACTGCCCTGTGTGAGTATTATTCAGCACTTGTGGGTAAGTTAGTTCGGTAGAATGAAATGTTCTTATTCCTTTATATCCGCGGGACTCGCGTGTGGCGCTGATATCTGTCTCTCATTAGCACTCGCGCTCTGCTTCATTCCACAGTCATGTTAAAAACATCAATGTATTCACTCATCCATAAACATTATTAGATCCTTCGGCATGACGACAAGATGCATAATCCCGCTTATGCGTCATCAACCTACGCCTTTGTTATTGTAAGAGGTTAGCGACCCCTAGCGGCGAAAAAAATGACATATTGTAGCTTTAAAGAGCCATTTGGAGTTTCAAGTGTTAGAGGGTCTCCTAAAGGCATTTGTATATTCTGCATTAATGGATGAAATGCATGTGTGTGATGACAGGAGAAATATCGGCGTGAACAGGAGAAGTTGAAGCAGGAATGGGAGCAGGCGCAGAAGGAAGTGGAAGAGGAGGAGAGGCGCTACCATGAGGAGGTGAAGTTTCTCTCTTTACAGGTCTTGAAGTTTACACATCTCCCATTGACTGACATCGTTACAATATTTACCACCATTCAAAATGTAACCGATAGCTCTGACGGCACTGTAATATTTGCATACTGAATTGATATTGGTTTTCTTCCTTACTTTTTTTCACATACTTGAAGGGCACCTATTATGCTTTCTCAGATATGACCTTTCATGCAGTGTGTCATAGAGCGGTTTGTGAATATAAAAGGTCTGTAAAGTTTTAAAGATAAAAGTTCAGATAAATAAAGCACTGATTCTTGAGAGTCAGGACAAAACACGTTTAAAAAAACTTTTTTTACAAATACACACTATATCAATTAGAGTTATATGTTTCTGCAGAGAAAGGTCTTAGCTATTTAACCATGTAAAAGAACAGGTTCTAAATAAAAACACATTTTTAACAAATAAACATGTTTCCCTTCAGAACTGGATTTGTGTCAACTCCGTCAGACACACTAAAAAGTAAACAATTTTAATTCTTCAAATCCAACAAGAATCTAAAGTTCTGAAGTATATTGTAATAGTGTTTAGTTACTCTGATATGTAAAAAAAAATACGATATATAAACTTAAGTTGTGATTTCACACTATTCTGAAAACTCAGATTTCTAAATATTTGCATTTTCAAACTTTGATTTTAATTTCAATATTGTAAAAACAAATTCCTTAAATAAATAAAACATAAGAGGATGTAGATCAGATGGTCCTTTATTACAAAAACAACATAAACTGAAGGAAGAATTTTTTTTTTCCCAAAAAAATTAACAAAAACATACAAACATCCAACGCTGTTGACGAAGATCTGACGGTGTTGACGAAAAACTGACGGTGTTGACGGAAAAAGTGACAGTGTTGACGGAAAAACTGACGGTGTTGACAGAAAAACTGACAGTGTTGACGGAAAAACTGACGGTGTTGACGGAAAATGTTTGAATGTTTTACCTCAGATTTGTGAAGTGTTCACCTGTTTGTCATGATATGTTCTGACAATAAAGAGTAGTTTAAAACCACAATTAACACTCTGTTTTCTACAACTTTCACTTAGGAGCAAAAATCTGCCTTTAAACTTGAAAGACATTTATCGTGATAATTATCGATATCGACTGATATAAAAAAAAGATCGTGATCATTTTTTTTGGCCATATCGCCCAGCCCTACACTGGCTTCTCATTTCTCTATCTCTGTCTCTACATATATAAATATATATATTAAAGTGCTGGCAAAGTTACACGTTACACAATAATAAGTAGACCACTGCCTGCCCATTATCTACAAGTCAGATGCGTATGGTTAAATAATGTAATGCATGCTATGTATGTGCATTTATGTGTAAATAAAACCCTGAAATAACAGTTTAACCCTTCACTATATTGACAAATAATATTATATTCGCACATTAAGAGGTTATTGGTGGATTTGTCAACTCCGTCAGCTTACAGGTCAACTCCGTCAGACATAGAACCTGATGGAGTTGACGTCTGACGGAGTTGACGTAAGGGCATGTATTTTCCTGCCAAAACATGTATTGTACACTGCAGCTAGGTAGTTTATCCTCAGTTGCTAGCAGTCCCAATAACCTCACTAAAATGCTTAAATTCAATCCACTATGGTTTAAAAAAAAAAAGTATCTTAACAGAAAGATGGTATTGACATGGTGCAGCTGTGACCATAGGTATATTGACATTGTTTGTCTAAAATATAAAAAAAATTAAAATGTACCAGAGCATGTGTGGTAGTGCTGCATTCACCACAGGCAGGGAGATGAAAAGGGGTCCTCAGGGATATAGCTGACCATGCTATTTCCTGATTTAAAGAGCTTTATGAAAAAATCTGACGGAGTTGACAGAAACTGAGGACACAACTTTAATAGGCAGATTTTTATAGAAAATATTGTTTGATATTCACTCCATGCATTGTTTTTTATATTTATACCCCTTATTTTTTATTTGATATATATGTTTTCATAATTGTAGAGCTTTTTAAAAGTTTTTTGGGATGGTTAATATTGTCACCTCTTGCTGAGGACAAGTGCAATAACATGGACCTTCTAACCACAGACCATACATTTAAACAAATTTTCCCCAAAAAGATAAAAAGGGTTATTCTAAAAATCAGATAGGTATATAGAATTCCTTTAGATTTCACTTTGTAAGTATGTCAATCATGATGAATTTCTTAATTTTTGCTATAAATTAGACTTTTCTATGTGGGACATGTTTTGTCCCGACTCTCAAGAATCAGTGAAAGTTATTGCCTCCCAAAAGAAAAAAAAAATTCTGAACTGTCTGAAACAAGTCGTCAGTAATTCCAGCCTCACTTCCTGCTAGGGATGCGCCGATCCGATACTCAGTATTGGTCATCTGACCAATCAGAGCAGAGTAGACCAATCACAACAGACTGGGTCATCTGACCAATCAGAGCAGAGTAGACCAATCACAACAGACTGGACCATCTGACCAATCAGAGCAGAGTAGACCATTCACAACAGACTGGGTCATCTGACCAATCCGAGCAGAGTTGACCAATCACAACAGACTGGGTCATATGACCAATCAGAGCAGAGTAGACCAATCACAACAGACTGGGTCATCTGACCAATCAGAGCAGAGTTGACCAATCACAACAGACTGAGCCATCTGACCAATCAGAGCAGAGTAGACCAATCACAACAGACTGAGCCATCTGACCAATCAGAGCAGAGTAGACCAATCACAACAGACTGGGCCATCTGACCAATCAGAGCAGAGTAGACCAATAACAACAGACTGGGTCATCTGACCAATCAGAGCAGAGTAGACCAATCACAACAGACTAGGTCATCTGACCAATCAGAGCAGAGTAGACCAATCACAACAGACTGGACCATCTGACCAATCAGAGCAGAGTAGACCAATCACAAGAGACTAAGCCATCTGACCAATCAGAGCAGAGTAGACCAATCACAACAGACTGGGCCATCTGACCAATCAGAGCAGAGTAGACCAATAACAACAGACTGGGTCATCTGACCAATCAGAGCAGAGTAGACCAATCACAACAGACTAGGTCATCTGACCAATCAGAGCAGAGTAGACCAATCACAACAGACTGGACCATCTGACCAATCAGAGCAGAGTAGACCAATCACAAGAGACTAAGCCATCTGACCAATCAGAGCAGAGTAGACCAATCACAACAGACTGGGCCATCTGACCAATCAGAGCAGAGTAGACCAATAACAACAGACTGGGTCATCTGACCAATCAGAGCAGAGTAGACCAATCACAATAGACTGAGCCATCTGACCAATCAGAGCAGAGTAGACCAATACATGAATCTGAGATCCTCAAACAGTGGAAAGCATGCTTACCATGGTAAATTGTTGTGAGACACTTTACAGATCATCACACCACTGAAACGTGAAAAGTTTTGCTACTTGTTTGCTCATAGAAGCTTTGCCAGTGATTGTGTTTGTGTGGTCGATACAGGAGAGGAAGATTCTGGAGGAGACCGTGACCCCTCTGACCCCCCTGACCCCGCTGACCCCTGTGACCCCTCACTCACCGACGGCACCGCCAGTCCTTCCCAAAACAGAAAACACTTTGCACTCACAGCCCGAGCGGGAACACAGGCTGGGAACAGTGGAGAACCAGACGGTGAGACTTCGATGAATGACGTTAAATGAAGAGCTTAATGTGTGTGTAGACGACACTGACTGTGTTCTCCTCCAGCAGAGCTCTGGGAACTGCAGACAAAGGGAAAACGGCATCGGTGAAGCAGCGCAGACACACACACAGAGTTTACAGATGACAGTAAGGTCTGGGACAACAACTCCAGCAGTCAACTAGATGGAAAAGTTCACCCAAAAATTTGAATTCTGCCTTTATTTGTCATTCCACACTTTCAAGCTGTTACTTTTTTCTACACTGCAAAATCCCCAGAGTTAAATTAACTCTGCTCAGAGTACATATGGTCCCACTCTAAAGAGTATCAAAGTAACTCTGAATCAGAGTTAAAGTTAATGATAATTAAGTGATTTATTAAGTGATGATTGAGCATTAGTGATGAACACCTGCTGTTAATAAGCAGAATCACTGAAGGAAAGAGAAACAACAAGAACAGAAAAAGAGAAACACAAGAACTTCAACTGACTTCAACCACAGCCTTAGGCCCCGTTTACACGATGGGAAAACGCAGATATTTCCCTGCGTTTTGGCCTGTCATTTACACGAAAACGCCGGTTTTATCCCAGAAAACGATTATTTTTAAAAACTCCGGCCAAAGTGGAGATTTCTGAAAACGCCGGTTATGTGTTGCCGTGTCAACTGGGAGAAACGGGGTTTTAGGTTCTCAAACGTCACATTATGCGCCAGAAAATGCTTACGTCATGTGAGCGCCCTATGTTTAGAGTTTGTTCCATACTGTCTATGAGTTTGTTTGGCTACTATTTGATCATGGATGCTGTTAAAGTGGTACTCATTTTTACTTTTGTGAAAACGCTTTTGGCCTGTTTGCATTTGCTTCGCTGTCTGTCCACACGAACGAACCTCGCGCCATGTCTATTGTTTTGAAAGGAACAGGAAGTCGCTCGTGCTATTCGTCGTTGTCGATTTTGAGGATTCTGATTGGCTTGCATGGCTTTATCCTTCTCCTTACACTGCCGCCCCTTTGTATTTATGCGGGTTGATGTAAACGGCAACTGTTTTTGAAAACGATATTGTGTGCACGATGTTATTTTTGAAAACGGAGGGGGAGAAATATTCGTTTCTCTAAATACCCGGCTATGTGTAAATGTGGCCTTAGATTACATCAACTGAAGATAAAAGAAGACATTACATCCAGGGCCGGCGCTCCGCACACGCACATCACGCACTGCGCGTAGGGCACCAAGTGCTTGGGGGGGCACCAAAAAATCTGGATCGTGAAAAATCATCACAATAGGGTACTAGTATAAATAACAAATAAAATATGTCTAAAGCATGTTAATATTGGGTTTAAGTGGTCGTTCAATGAGGCCTATTATATGTTGATCCGACGAAAATTATGTGTGTATTTAAGTGGTCCAGTGGTAGAATTTTTGCCAAGCGTGTCAGAGGTTCTGAGCTCTAATCCGCACTCATATCGTTTTTTTGTTTGTTTTTTTTTCTCATCAAAACCGATTATGTTTTTTAGTGGTTGTATATCAGGCAGGGACACTTTTTGTGCTTTTTGTTTTCTAATTGTACCGGAGCGAATAGAGAGTCTCTCCACAACGGATTGAAACGCGCGTCTGAGTGAAGGCTGTGCGCGAGCCAGAAACAAACATAGTATCCGCGCCACTGATCGCTCGGCAACGAGCACTTTGATCAGTTGATTTAAAAAAACAACACATTTCAGCGCTAGATCGACTCTTATTTAAAAAACGAATGAAATGAATGCTCTGCTGGTTAACTGGAGATGTTTTGTTTGTTTGTATTGGTACATTCGTGCCGCGAGATGTTTCAAAAGTGGTGGGGACATGTCCTACCCGCAAATTACGCCTATGCGTATGCATGTCCAGGGGCGTCGCTATAGTAGTGCAAAAGATCCGGGGCTTTAGCCCTGCATGGCTAAAATCTTTTTTTTTTTTTTTTTTTACTTTGAAACTGCAATTAGAAGAAAAAAACCCCCACAATCTCAGTGTTTGTATATTTTCATATTCACAGAGTTGTCAAATTATGTACAGAATTATTATATTGTGCCTGACCTTTGCACTTTTAACTTTCTGTGTTTACATTGTTCAGTTCCAAATCTGTGTTTTTAGTAATTGTGGTGGTATTTGGTATTTATAATTTTAACCTTTATATTATTTATTTCTTTTCATGTTTGGTGCCATTGTGCTTAGGGCACCCAAATGGCTAGCGCCGGCCCTGATTACATCTCAGAATATCTCAGCAGAGGAGGATTAAACAACTCCACAAACAGCATTACCAGCTTCACTTATTACTAACCAGACTGACTTTATTTCTGCCTTTCATCTGCAGAAGCTCTTATTGAGAATTAACAGAGCTTTAGATATTGATGTTTTATTGAAAATGTTTGGTTTCAGTTTGCCGCAAGCGCACCGCCGGTCATGTGACAAGAACCAACCAATCAGCTTCACCCTTTCAGTAACAACAAAGCTCAATCAACATGAAGGATGGGGTTCACCCAAACATTACAGGGGTTTTTCTCTTCTCCGTAAATAAATCTTGTAGCAGAGATACAGCAAGAGTTTTTCGGTGGTGGAATTCCATTACAGAAACTTCCTCGTCGCTGATCATGGTTGCATAGCAACGACAAACGCCACGGGAGTGCAAGCTCTTTGGAAAGAAGGAGACAGAAGCGTAGCTGCATCTTCCACACATTTTTAAACGCCATATGTGAACGGCCCCTAAAAGTGAAACTCTTCCCGAGTCTCTCCGTAAGGCTGCACTCACTACTGGTTGCTTCTGAGATTTTGGATGAGTGACATTGGTGTGTTTTGTTATTGCCGGAGTATCTGAAGCTCGTGTAAAGACTCCGCCCTCTTCTGAACGGAGGCGGAGCTGCAGCTCATTTGCATTTAAAGGGACACACACAAAATCTGAGCCTTTTTGCTCACACCCAAAAAAGGGGCAAATTTGACAAGCTATAATAAATGAGCTGTATGACATTTCACAGACACATTCTGGGGACACCATAGATTTATATTACATTTTGTGAAAAGGGGCATAATATGTCACCTTTAATGGAAAAGAGCCACATGAAGATTTTGTGTTTTATGGAAAAATAACAGTATATGGGTTTGGAACAACATGAATAATTTTTGAGTGAACTTAAACATTTTAAAACCTTTTCAAACTCATCATTATAACTAAAGATCTTGTTTTTTGTATGTTTCCACAGCAGTTCTCCTCAGCCAGGCTGTGTGTCGGTGGGTCCGAGAGGACGAGGGGAGCCACTTGAGTCTCTTCAGGGTGAGTCTCGTCTCGCTGAGGACTCGTTTAGAAAGCCTCAATGATGACACTCTGAGGGCGACACAATGTCTTTTCTTTTTTTTAAATGGGAGGAAATTTCACAGTAAAATGTGGATAACGTTATATTTTTAGTTATTAAATTAGTTATTTAAAATATCTTGCTACAGTGCATTTAATATCAACATTTTGAGTCTGTAGATTTGTAGTCCAAGTTTTTGTCTCTTCTGGTTGAAGTACACAGTTTGACATTTGTGTGTTGCTAAACTAGCAAAACTAATATGAAAAATAACAATACTTGTTCCATCCGTTCATTTTAATCAGATATGCATTTTTTATGGGTACATTAATAAATGTGAATGGAATAGAAATATTTCCATCTTGGATTATTTTGTTCACTGAGCTTGTCCCAGTGCATTATGGGATTACTTTCTCATTTAAGGAATTGAGCCAAAATAAGATCTTAACTGGCTGGAAAAGGCTTTGTGTCGAGAGTGTGCCTGCGATTACTTCAGATGCCATCTAGATAGACGACTAACTAGGTTTTCTAAAAGAACAGTAACTGAATATGTGTTAATCTTTCAAATAAATGATCAATTTCACTGAATCCTCTGGTGGTCTTTGGTCATTTTAGACCGAAAATTTTATGTTTTGACATTTTTAAAATGTACTACTTTATCTGAATTGTCTGAATAGTCTGAATCTCCAAATGCAATACACAGCACTGTATGTATATTAATATAGGGCTATACAGGCATCTAGTGGTGACATCATGATATTACATGAGATTTCCTTGATTTCTCCCATCAAATGTCTTCAATCAGTCTTCCATGCAGTGGATTTTAAATACCTTTGCTCTTTTTTTTAACCTAATTTAAATTATTTGGGGGGGAAAAAGTATTATTTGAAAATAATATGAAATGTTTTTCAAAAAAAAAAAAAAAAAAATTATAGACCTAAATTCTGCTTAATTTAGAGGTGAACATTGTCTACTACCATTAAATATTAAATATTATTTAATTAATTTAATTTAAGAAAATAATAATCTGCGGTCAAAACAGGCCGAAGACAATAAGCGCAACACCACCGAGAGTCACAATGATCCTCATCCAGTTGAAGCTGCAGTGTGTTATGAACACGGTTTGTTTCTTTACTTGTCTATGGTTTGTTTGATATTTTACAGATACACCACTGGGTAATAGAGAGCAGAATGAGACCTGGAACAAGAATACATCACAGCCAAAACCTGGTGGACGCAAGAGGTGTGTGTGTGTGTGTGTGTGTGTGTGTCTGAATGTATGTGTGTGTTTGTGTGTCCATTATGTGTTCTTTCATTGATTTATGTATTCATACACAAGCTGCAATGTGTGCTTTAAAGTTTAAATGATTTTATGTTTGTGATTTTTTGTTGAATTCATCCTCATGGCTGAAGCGTAGTGATTCCGAGCGTGTGTGTGTGAGATGAGGGCTGAACACTGCATGTGACTCTTCATCCTCAGGTTTGACTCTATAGAGAACATTGGGCCAAATCCATCATCCTCACCTTCATTCACAGACACACAAACACCTCCATCACCAAACAGGTACAGCACAGTTTCTCTGACCTGAGCAAAATACACACGAGTCAAATGATCACTTGTTTCTCCCCAGCCCAGATCAGATGTGACTGTAAGTGAAATCATTAATTGTATAATATGATCATATCAACAATATAGAAAGGCCCATTCTGCTCTGCAAATATCAGCATTGATAAACCCATTTAAGTCGACCACTAGTTTTGATGCTGCCATCTTTGATTACTGACAACAGTCCTGTTTTTATTGAATGACTTTAGATTATAAGTTTGCTCTTGTTGTTTGTGTGTGTGTGTGTGTGTGTGTGTGTAGGTCTGTCAGTGGGAAGAAACTGTGTTCAAGTTGTGGTCACCCACTTGGCAAAGGTGCCGCCATGATCATAGAGACTCTCAGCCTTTACTTCCACATTCAGTGCTTTAAGGTATGAGTACGTAAAACAACTGGAAAAGTACAGATGCAAATATATTGTTATCACACCAATGACGATAACTATAACTATAAAGTTTTAATAGTTGTTCTAACTATAAGAGAATAGTAGAGTCCACAGCACATATATAACGATAACAACACTGGAATCACTTTCAGAATGATGTTTTTCCAGCTAATGAACGATAAAACATTGACTGCCAATCAGAATCCATCCTGCTTTAAAGCGACAGACGACAAAACTGCAGCATTCTTATAATAAACAAAACAGTATTGTTATAGTTCGTTATCATAATGGTTATCTTTCTAGGTGTGAATAGGCCTTACGATCTACTAGAGATCTTGGGATGAATATTCTGGATCCTACAATGTGTAAAGATTATCCATATTAGTGGAAAATATCATTAATTTAAGATTTTCCAGGTGGGCCATCAGGATTTCTGGCTCATTTTAGACATTTGGCTTTCCATCTAGTTTTACAGTTATGGGCAGCTGTATGAGGTTATGAATGATACTGTCGGCCAGTGGTGGCTGCAATAACACTATTAAATAGAAAGAGGAATCAAGGTTGTGTAAAACATTGTTGTTCTTTCTCTGCTTTATTTAGTATCAATAGAACTTACACTACAGTTTAAAAGTTTTGGGTCAGAAAGATTTCTTGAGGTTTTTGAAAGTTTCTTATGCTCATCAAAGCTGCATTAATTTGATCAAAAATACAGTAAAAAAACAGTGACAATGTAAAACAGAAGTTCCCTTTCAGTCGGTCACTCCTTTGTTATCGGAGGAGACCGAAAGAAATGGGATCTTCGCAGAGAGACCAATCTAGTTCGAGTGTAACTAAACGAGCCAGTGTACATTGGCATGCGATAATTGCGCCATATAATGAGCAGCAGGTGCAATGCATCTTTGCATTTCGCTTTGGAGTCGAGCACGCTATTGTTCTGCTCTTAACATTTTTGAGCGTTCTTTTTGGGAAGAAGACCTCTCAACGTGTTGGTGTCACGGCGCGCTGCAGCGGAGATTGTGTCAGAGCAAAAACAGCGGTTTTCACAGCTTTGAGCACTGGTTTCGGTTTGTGTGCCTCAGTGGGCTGCACTATTTTCCCGCTGTTGGCCGCGGACATCCCCCTGTGCGCTTCAACACTACAAACAGCAGTTTTCCCTAAAAGAGCTAACACCTGTGTGTTTCTGGATGCGATGGCTTTTTGGCTCCGGTTGATGATCATTGTCTCTCGTGTTTGGGCATTCAGCAGGCTGAGGCGGCTTTCGTGGATGCGTCATGTTCTCACTGTGGGAACATTTGATTTGATTTGATTTGATTCAACTTTATTGTCATTACACAAGTACAGGTACAAGGCAACGAAATGCAATTTAGGACCGACCTGAAGTTATTAAGAGATACAGCATAACATGAGGAGAGTTGAGGAGAAAAAAAAAAGGCAACCCCCAGACTATGTTCCAATAGGGAGTACAGTTTGGGGACAGTAAAACACCTCAGCACATTTGCACATAATCAGTACACAACATGAACACACAAGACTTGCAACAGGGGAGGGGACAGGGGGGTTGGAGGTAACCCAGCTCAGGCAAGCAGCCATCCGGTCCTGCAGCCATTTCGGCGCTGGTCACAGACCCGCCTGTCAGACTGGTGGTAAAAAGCGTCGAAGGCGTGGGATGGGGGCTGGGGGTTGGTGATTGCATATCTGTATCTATGTAAGAGTTTCTGTATGTGTAGGCCTGAAGAGTCGCTACGCCTGGCATCCCAATCTAGGTGCCTCAGTCCGCAGGATGTCATAGCGAAACACAGCAGTTGCCATGGAGACAACCTTGATCAGGTCCCAGACAGAGTCAACAATCAGCAGGTGTCAGTGTGGAGTCGGGGAAGGAACGCAAGAGCGTCTCTTTGCAGTGCTCTCTCCAGAGGGGGTTGTTGTTCCAGCAGCGGCCTCGGCCAAGGCCAGTGCTGATAGAGTGGGGCCGAAAGCAGATAAGATTGTGGTTGTTTGGTCTGGGGACGAGTAGCCGCATTCCAATTTACACAGCTCCTGGTCCGTTTGGGTCTCCGAAACGATCCATTTGCCTTTGCAAAGCTGTGAGCTTCTCCATGATGTTACCCATATTGTGGTTCATAGTCACAGTCTGAGTGCCGACAGCTCTGCCCACTGCTTCAATCATAACGGGCAGCCTTGTGGGGCTTTGGACAGCTGTCACCGTCTTCTTAATTCCTCGATAAACCAGGGCAGTGCCTAATCCAAACAGCAGAAAACCTGTTATCATGGTTCCGAATAGGTAGATATCTTCAACGTCCTCCACGGAAAGAGCCGCCAGACACACGACCCGCCACTTCCCCCACGCGTCCATCGTGTAGCCAGCTGCAAACGTTCCGGCAGGGCAGTCAGGTTCCCCCGAACCCAAGCTTCTCGTCGAGAAGATGGTGTCAATTGCGCTGAGAGACCAGTTGATCAATTCCATAATTTCTTAGTTTGGAGAGCAGTGCGGAGAGAGTCTCTCAAAGTACAAGACAGTAACGAGACGAGAGGAGCAAAGCAGGGAAGATAAGGGAGAGGAGGGTAAGAAAATGCGACCGCCTTCGTTGAGAGCCAAAGCAAGAAAAAACATGACCATCACGGTGCTGCGATCGAGACTCGAATACCTCAAACGAGGTACAGTCCCTACTTCGCCTAATAGCACTGGTGATCTGAGGGTTACAGTGTTGGCTTCCTTGCCGAGACCACCTCCTCGGGCCCAACACTCACACCGAAAACCGCAGGCTCTTCACAAGCTCCCGTTCAAGATGCAAACGCAGAAACACATTTTTGAATGCATCCGTCCCCAAGATTGGTTTGCAGCGATCGACCTGTCCAGTCGGTGTTGAGCTGCTTGAACTTGTTCAAATGCAGAATAGCGGCCCCAATGAAACTTTTTCAGAGGCTCCTGGGGCATTTGCATCCGCAGTAATGCCGCAGTTGCTTCATATGAGGCCGCTTCAGCACTGGCTTTATGGCCGGGTCCTGAGACAGGCTTGGCAGAGGGGCACGTACCGGGTGCCCGTCACCCCGCACTGTTGCCAAACCTTCAGCCCGTGGTCGGACCTGTTGGTTGAGTGGTGAGTCCCATCGGGAAGACCCCCGAAGATGCCCGATCAGTGTTGTGCTTTCCTTCCTGCAAGATGGGTTGGAGCGAAGGCTGTCTCCCTCCACCCTCAAAGTGAATGTTGCCGCTATTGCCGCGCATCATTATGCAGTTGAAGGTAAATCGTTGAGAAAGCACGACCTGATCGTCAGGTTGCTAAGGGGAGCGAGGAGACTGAATCCACCTCGTCCTCCCTCTATACCCTCTTGTAACTTGTTTCTGGTGCTCAGCGCACTGCAGAGACCTCCCTTCAATCCTGCGACCCCGGCCCGGATATGTGCCCAAGGTTCCTACCACGCCGTTCAGGGACCAGGTAGTGAACCTGCAAGCGCTGCCTTCGGAGGAGGTAGACCCAGCCCTGGCATATCTCTGTCCTGTCCGCTTCTTGCGGTTCTACGTGGACAGAACGCAAAGCTTTAGGACCTCAGACCAGCTCTTCATCTGTTACTCAGACCAGTAGAAGGGAAAGGCTGTCTCCAAGCAGAGGTTGGCCCACTGGATAGTGGATGCTATTGACTTGGCGTACCAATCCCAAGACATGCCTTGCCCATTCAGGTTGCGAGCATACTCAACTAGAACTTATATTTCATCCTGGGCGCTGGCTCAAGGTGCCTCGCTGACATACATTTGTAGAGCTGCGGGCTGGGCGACACCCAACACGTTCGCTAGATTCCAAAGCCTTTGTGTAGAGCCGGTGTCCTCCCGTATACTGGCCAGTAGCGTGGGGAACCCCCTCAAGTGTCGGCTTATTATGCCATTCTCGCCTGGTGGGCCAGATACATGCGTTTATTGCTCCAGCAAGTTACCCGGAAATGGCTAACCCTGTTGAGTTCCTTTGTCACCCCTGCGGCAGTCAGACGTTGCGGAGCATCTGACGCCAGGCCTAACACTCACATTCATTGAGGAACCTGTGTTAGGCTGCGTCCCATATGTAGTGGCCCCTGCGGCGACTCCTTATGTGTTTTCTTACACGGTCCGGTTACCTTCCTGTCGGCTAGCCAGTGTTTTTCCCTTGGCAGAGCCTGCTCTGCCGTCTCTGTCGGTCCACTTCCCCCCTAGACTGGAACCACCCCAGAGACTTCCATATGTTGTACTACCCTGCTTGGCTAGTCCATATGTGTATTCTCCACATGTTACCTCCCTCCAAGCTGGGTGTGTCGTCCGCAGTGTTCCCCTTCCCCTGGGAATGGCACGCTTTCCCAGTGTTATCCAATGTTCTCACTGAGTGGGTCATGCGGAACATCAGTGGTTGATACTCCTCGCATAAGCTTCTGCCCCCAACAGAGGGAGAGGAGTGAGGCTTATGCAGGGCACTGGAAGGGCCAACAGCATGGCATTTTGAGTAGAGTTCCCATTTCTGTCGGTCTCCTCCGATGTATGTAGGAGAGACCGACTGAAAGGGAACGTCTCTGTTACATATGGTAACCCTCGTTCCCTGAAGGAGGGAACTGAGACGTACGCCTCATGTTGCTGTACCACCGCTTGGCGGCCGGGTCTCTGTCTCAGATCCTCAGCAAAAACCAAAGATGCGTTGCACCTGGTGCTCATTATATACCCACACTACGTGATAGAAGCAGCTGGCGTAATTATCGTATGCCGATGTGCATTGGCTCGTTTAGTTACACTCGAAGTAGATTGGTCTCTCTGTGAAGATCCCATTTCTGTCGGTCTCTTCCGACGTATGTCTCCGTTCCCTCCTTCAGGGAACGAGGGTTACCTTACGTAACCGAGACATTTTCTATGTGAATATATAGTAAAGTGTAATTTATTCCTGTGATTAAAGCTGAATTTTCAGCATCATTACTCCAGTCTTCAGTATTCCTTTATGAAGGAAGTGATGACATTTGAAGGTTGAAAATAACAGATTGCTGGATGGAGCAGGTTGAAGCAATGAGAACATTTTCTTTACAGTGTTTGTGTGTGTTTTCATCCTCTTAAGTGTGGGATCTGTAAGGGCCAGCTGGGCGACACCAGCACAGGAACAGATGTGCGGATCAGGAACGGTCTGCTCAACTGCCATCAGTGCTATATCCGCTCCCGCTGTGAGTTACACACGCTCGCTTCACTCTTTCTCTCTATCCATTCTGACATTCTTTCAGTGCAGCAGATGAGGAAAAGTCATGACATATCCTCAAATACATGATAAATGTATGATGTATTGAATTCAGAGTTCAGATCATTGTTAATGTCTCATTATCGTTTTGTCTTCCTCTTGTCTTTTAGCTGCTGGTCAGCCCACCACCCTATGAACTCATTGATTGTAGGAGCAAAATAAATCTATCCATAATTCTCTCGCCCACAATCTTCACATATGTGAATACAAGCACATTTAAAATCAAACCACTTCAACTTCTTCAAGTCCAACACGGCTGCAGTGAAAACCACGCTTCTGGCTGAACTGAAAGTGTTTTAGCTGAAAAGTGCGTTCTCTTGATGACATGTGGACGACTGGAGTCACCTATAGATCATTAACACTAATGAGGAATTCCTGCTATGACTCCACTTCGCTTTAAATTTGTCTGAATCCATTCATCCTCATGCTGCAAATGCATCTAGTTTTAAAATGTTTCTTACATCAGAGTATTCTATTAAATCTGGCTTGATTTGCTCTTCAACTACAGCTGAACATTCAGAGTGATGGCTTTTTAATAGTTCTTTTTCTGTGTGGATTAAAACACCAAAATCTGTCCAAACTATCATGAGAATTCCTGTCTGCAAGTTATATTGTCTTCATTTTCAAAACATAACATGTTAGCATTCATAGTGCCTAGTGATAAAAGAAACCCTGTAATCATGGTAATCATTCTATGAACTATATGGAGGAAATTATGTATTTTTATACATAAAAAGTAAATTTGAACTGATAAAAATGTAAATGCATGTGAACTGACTGCTGGTTAAGACAACAGACATTCATACATTGATGCTTTGGGAAGTTGTGCCTTAGGAGAGATGCGACGTCTACGAGAAAGTGTTTGATGCAAAGACTGTTTCTACGCTCATATGAAAAATGGAATATATTTTTGCTCATTTATGATCTTATGGATCAAGTTGCACCTTGCTCTTTGAAATAATGGAGTGTTTGCCTAAATATCTCAGTTTTGCCCTTTTCACAGCACATTGTACATCTTTTTTTCCTAGCAATAGTATTATGCAAAATTTTAATGTATGGCCAATACTACAATACTTTTCTGAAATTATTTTCCCCCTTAAATCCAAAATGTGTTTTGGCTATAAAGAGACCTAAGCCTGGTTTTGGAAAAACTCACATAAATATGTATATAAAATAACTATCTTATTTTAGAGTAATTTTGAAGATGATTGAATTGAACACATGGCAAAGCAATACAAATATAAAATGTTCATGAGCTGCTCATCATAACACACTCACTGGCTAATGTAACTTGTGTTTTATACGGAGCCTCTAAAGGGACACAGGGATGAAGAAATATGAGATGGGAGGAAACATAATGTTAATGCTTTTTCGTTCTCTTGCAAATGTTTGCGTTGCCCCAAGAAATGTTTGAGTTTTAGGGAACGCAAAAGAACGCAGAAGCATTTAAATATACATGTCCCTTTAGTGGCTCCGTAGTTTTATGCCTACCAATGTTAGCACATTCATAATGTGTACCCGAACAGAAGGGTGAAAGGAAGGCTTTTATGATTGTGGAAAACAGTTTGACCACGTTGGCTGTTTAATCTTCTGTCATGATTTATTTAGCCCGCGTTCCTGTGCTTCGGGTCTGGTCATGTATTTTATGTTTATTTCATCATAACTTTAGATTGACACAGGGCCGAGGCGTTTGCCAGGCAAGTTATATGTTGTTTAGGAGGGAAATAGTTACCTTGGAAAATATATATTACATCTAAGGTATATTTATTGTGTTATTCAAATCCCAAATCTATACTATCCAAAAATAGATTAATTTGATGTTCAAATTCAACGGCTTTACAATATACTGTTTGTTTATAAATAAAATGTTAAAAAATGTAATTGTCTATATTTCTTTGTTTCTACAGCATTAAATGTTTTGAATCAGATTGTAATAATGGTTAAAATAATATGCGTAATATATCAATATAATGCAGTTGCACCACATGCAAAAGAAAACAGGATCAAACTGGCTGAAGTGCTTGATTTGAAGATTGGTCTCATGGCAGTATTCAAGTTGTTATTTAATGTAATTATATTAAAAATATATTGTTTATGCATCTAATGTAATCAAGCTGTACATACTTTCTGTGAAAAAGGCTTTTCCTACCATCAGAGCAATTCAAGAGAAGTTTGCGGTAAATGTTCTCATTTTACCACCTACTGCATACTTCTGCATACAACTACATACTTCTCATCATTCCACTTCGTACATTTACATTTAGCAACCTGCAAACTCTCATAGCTTGTAAAAATATATTAAATAACAGTATGTTTTAAGTCAAAGTTCCCAAATGACACGATGACAGTTGTGTCAGTTCCCAAATGATATGTTTTTTCTCAAAAAGAGTTCCAAGTAACTACTGTTAAATTCATATGTACTGAACATTTTGTAAATGACTAGTATTTGCAATATTATTTCTTGTTGCAGGTCCTCTTTTTTTTTTTCTTTTTTTTTACTGTTGAGAAATCTGTTTGTTCAAATCTGAGAAACACTTTCTCAATCAGTGGTCATCTCTGGCTGTCCAGAATTCACGACTTACTGCACGAACGAAAAGTTACTGCACAGCATTATTGGTTAAAGAGGTTGTTGGTTCTTGTTATAGTTCTGTTATGTTAAATTATGACTGTGTGATGAAGACATTTCCAACATTATTTTTGTGGCAAAAGTATGCATCTCATATTCTCAGTATGGGATGAACTAGTGCTGTGGTTACTTCGCAATGGATAGCTTATATAGTTATTTTATTTCAAAAGTTTGAGCTTTTATATTTTTTTAACCCATTTATATTTTAATAAATTATCAAAAATGATACTGTAGTAGCTTGCAATTAAGTATCTGGAAAATGAAATGCTGGGAATTACTGGAAAATGTAAGAATTATTTAGTTAAATTGTTGTGACGGTTAATTGAATACTGTGCTCTTTGATATTTATGGCAACGTACGTCCCTTTATCACCAGACTAAACCTGAATAATTTACACAGATATAGTCAATGAACAGCAGGTATCAAAACAGACATCGGAATACAGAGATTCATATTTCACTGAAAAAGAAAATGATCTGTTATCAAAAGACAGTGGTCATGGAACAGAAATGAAGAAAAAAAAGGACTAGGGATCTTTACTTACATTTACTTACTTAAATAGTTAAAATGGTGAACAAATTCAGACTTTCTGGCTATATTATTAAATTGTTGTTTACTGACATGAACATCCACAGTAGGAGGAATGAAACTGCTGTTTGTCTTATGCAGGATCTGTCCTCTTATCTGCCTCCTGAACACAAACTTTAGGTTAAAACCAGGTTCTCTGATAAAATGAATGAGATATCTCACTATGGGAACCTCCTCAGGCGTTATGAATCCAAGCTCCAATAAGCTTTAGCAAAAGGACCTTTAAATCAATACTGTCTATAGGCTCAAAAGAAGGCTGAGACAATGTGTTCAGGCCCACAGACAAATCTCACTGTGAAATCACAAATCAGTGGCTTTGAAACCCAGTTCAAATGCAGTGAACCTCTCATAAACCTTTGTACGAGTGGGTCTTGGCCAATAGAATTAGTGACAATCCCCAGAAGAGTTTCTGCAGAAAACTTATGCCGAAGAGATCTACGACAGCTCAACCGAATCACTCCCACATTTGGCTCACCTCCTGGGATGGAGACTCCTATCTCCATACAGAGGATTCCCACTGGACAGGGGAGCCATCCCAGCATTCATTATTCCTGAGATATGCATTGCCCATAATTAATGAAAACACAATCAGTTTGCACAAAATGTTTCAGTGCCAGAACCACGGTTAACAGTTCTAGGAAGTTTGTGTTCTGAAGCGAGATGGGACATTTCCCCTTCGCTTTTCTGCCCTCGTACACTGCACCCCAACATGTGAGACCCGCAATTGTCAGAGTTAGGGCTGATTCAGCACTTTTGCTTAACACTCTTGTGGCTAATGAAAGCCAAAAAGAACAGTCAAAAATGTGTAGGCTGTACCTTGATAGGTAAGCCTGAGGAAGTTCCTGTGTGATGGCTAGATATTGTCCTAATATGCATCTTTCAAAGCTACCAACATAAACCAGTCTCTGGGACATATAACCCCTTTAATGAGTAATAGACTTTCAAAAGTTTCAAAAGCCTTTATCCTTTTTTGCGCAGGTGACACTGTAACACTCCACTTGTAGCATGAGGAAATTATACAAATTAACGAGGGCTTTACTCTCATTTTAATGATTGAATGAATAAGTATCAATGAAACCATAATTAGTAGCAAACCACCACTAATGGAAGAACGAGGTGCAGCCGAAGGCAGGGAAGTCCATGGCATAGGCAGAGTGAGCGAGGAGCCAAGGTGGAGCAGACTGGTTGATGGGCCAAGGTGGAGTAATGGGCTCTGTGGCCAAAGTGGAGCTGGAGAATGGAAAGCCAGAGGCAAATCTAAGCAGCAGAGTGGAGCCGTCAAATGAGGAGCCAAAGGCCTGAAGGCAGCCAGCGGAGGCAGGGCCGGGCAACAGGATGGCTTTGGCAGAGGAGGCGGGACAAGGAGGCTTGGTGGGCCATCAGCGACGAAGGAGACTTGGAACTGGACAAAACCATCAGCGACGAAGGAGACTTGGAACTGGACAAAACCATCAGCGATGAAGGAGACTTGGAACTGGACAAAACCATCAGCGATGAAGGAGACTTGGAACTGGACAAAACCATCAGCGACGGAGGAGACTTGGAGTTTGGTGAAACCATCAGCGAGGGGAGACTTTGGGGAATGATACCATTAATCAAACCATTTATAGGGCCCTGGCACAGCTCAGCCTCAGCAGCGGGAGTATGGGTAGGGCTTCATTGCATGCTGTCGTACTCCCCTAAGATTCTGGAATAATTATCCAAAACAGTCGGCACAAAGCATATGCTATAGATTACTAAAAGCAAGCAAGAGAAACGTTGCTGTTGTTGCCTCTTCCAGAATGCTGGTATGCCGACTCTATTTCTAGTAAAAAAATAAAAAAATAAAAACGACCTTCTTTCTGCATTGTCACACGACCTCACGAAGTCCCGCGTGGAGTATCGTGAGAATTGAATAACAGATAAAGAACAGAACATATACATATACATAAAGGCAAACATAGATATGAAAATGATAACAACAGAGGCTAGTAGATAAGTATAGACATTATCTCTGCTTATGTGGCCACACAAGAACACTGGTGATGCATGTTTGTAACAGCAGCCCTGAACAGAGCTTTTGGTTCCACTAGGGCATCAAGAAACTCATCCATCTCTCTTTTTGACAGTCCTGACAGTCCCAGCCACAGAGTTCTTCCCCCACCACAGCCAAGCCCATACTCTGGCCGCAGCTCTGGACTGACACAGATCTCTCCCCAGCACCATGAGCAGTGGTACAGAGATATATTAAATTATTATGTTGTGCTTTATATAAATAAGAACATGTCAGCCCATGCCACTTTAATTCAGCACATGTAACACAGCAAAAATAGACTCGGTGTGATAACGATCACTGCACTGCCGTATGCGGTCTGCTCCTGAAGCACTTTGCCGGACCACATTCTCCTGCAGAGTGAAAGTGTGGGTGAATCGGGCGTAAGGCATAAAGTTTCCTCGCGGAGACAGCTCTATAGTTTAAAATGGTCTTGACAACCTTGGTTGAGAGACCAGACTTCAGGAAACCCACAGCTTCTTTATCACCTATGACAGAAGGTCCCTTGCCTCACTGCTGAGTGGTTCTTGTTTGTAGCTCCATATAGCTTTGTTTTGAATCTCAATTTACTATTATTCCCTGTCGTTTATATTGCTAAATATAACTTACTCATCAACATATATCTGGTATTGTCTAATATTGCCTATGACATTAATCTGATGTCGCTAGCTTTTAATCTAAATCACTATTGATAGCATGTTAGCATTTCGCTAGCCTGTTAACCTGCCATCCATGCTTACTGTGCTTACTTTTTTATAAGTCAATCAAACAACTGTGGTGAGTTGGATCAGTCAACAAACACGGTAAGTCAAGTCATCTTCTCCTGTTATTGTCACTTGCACTGCCTGCCACATGTTCAGTATAGCCTTCTCTGTCAGCGATGAGGGTTTCACATGTGTTAACTGAGGGAAATAGTCAGCCTGACAGAGAAGATTTCAGAACTATGTACATGCATCCAAACTTTAATTTAAAAAAAACAAGGGACTATCATCATTGTACTATCTTGAAATAGTTTAATTTGTAAATTTTTTATAATTTTGTATTTTACACTGATGTATGCCTGATGTACAAAACTCTTAAGAGATGCTTGGCCCATAACGGAAGTGCCGGTAGGACTAGAGCATCTGCTAGGGGAGATTTGGTACCGCTGTATAGAAAAACAGCCTTTGGTCAAAAAGCTTTTTCGGTTAGAGTAGTGGGGATATGGAATTCCTAACCCTTAAACATCCGAAGCATTGATAGCTTCACAGTTTTTAAAACCAAGCTTATGTACTGGCTACTATCAGAACAAATCTGCAACCACTAATGACTGTGTTGTAAATTCTTTGTTTTATATACTGATTTAGTAAATCTTACATTCCTGGACATATGTATTGTAATGCGACAACCGCGTTTAAATGCCGAGTGAATCTGCTAAAATATTTACTAGCTTTAAGCTTACAGTTAAAGGACAAGTTCGGTATTTTACACTTAAAGCCCTGTTTTCAGATCGTTTCTGATGAAATACAATGGTTAAGATTGAAATTTGGCTGCTGGCCCGAGAATTTTCGGTTTCTGTGGTAGTTACTTTACTTTAAATGAGTCCACCCCCCAAGATTACTGTTATAAACATGAAACTCATTTGAAAGGCAAAGGGGGAGTTGTTGCTGTAATTTATAGTAATATTCCCAGTATTACTCAATAAATTCCTCTTGAAACAAACTTTGTTGTATTATTTTAATTTAATACTGTGAAGCTGCTTTGATACAATCTGTATTGTGAAAAGCGCTATACAAATAAACTTGACTACTCAGAGGTCTAGTTTCAAATATAAATCTTTTGAAGTGATAGTGCTTTATGTAACACTATCTAGTGTAAGTGATAAATCACGTTTGAGATTTGTGCTGGCTATCAAATAATTTGCTGATTTTTCTATCAGAATTAGTACTTTGCAGACGAAATCTTAATTGTTGGTGATTTTAGTATACAAGTAAAAAGACGCATTGGAATTGGCATTTACAGACATACTAAACTCTATTGGAGTCAGACAACACGTGTCAGGACCTACTCATTGTCATAATCATACTTTAGATCTAATATTAGGCTTGTTTGAGATGAGCAAACTCTGCAGAGAATCAATCCCCGGTGATCACAGCGAGATGGATACCGGTTAGAAATGTGTCCGAGTGTGGTCCGCCTTGCTCTGATGTCATGCTGACGTACTGCATGTCTAAAACTCTAGCACAGCGAGGCGGCCGTGTCGGATTCTGCAGTTTCTCTTCACCGACTGATGATCAAAAGCACGATGGGAAACTACTTGCTGACGATACAGCTTAATGCTCATTGGCTTAAACAACCGTGATGTATTGTTCTCTTTTAAAATGTTTGATTTTAAAACTGTGATATCATGTTTTTTATGTGTATAAATTATGTGTGAATATTCCCAAACTCTCTGAAAATGCGATCTATAAATGGGTTATTTGAATGTTGTCATATTTATAAAAATATATGTATAAACATGTCTGTAGGCTAATTAAAATAAAAATGATTGATAAACACGTCTTTTGAATGGAAATAATATCTTGTTCATTATATTTAATTTCATATATATTGCTTTATTGTTGGGTGAGTTTTATCTCAGCTTTTGTCTTAGCAGGAAAATCAAGTCTTACAGACACCTAAAGAAAAATTCTATTCATTCTTTGCTAAAGGAGATCAAGAATTGTATAAACTTGACAATTCACAAAGGATTGTGAACTAACCCTTTAACGATAACTGCATGTGAATGAGGAACAGATGTGACATCCCAACAGTCTTGGATTTCAGCAGAATATATGAACTTATACATTTATAAATAAAATAAAATAAAAAGGTAGAGATGAATTTTGACAATTTAGTGGAATAACGACAGACAAAATCAAAAAGTCATCAAAAGACAGATAAAAAGCAAGCAGTCAAAAAGATTTACATTCACGTCTATGAATTATAAACAGGCCTATAGCTTTAATTGAAGTATGTCATAAGCAATAGATTATGAATTCGGAGTAACAATGTTACAGTGTCCTTTTTATACATTTCACATGTACTTACAATCTATCTCTCACTTTATCTCTCTCTCTTTATATATCATTTTACATAACTTTGAATAATTCAGTTTAAAGCAGTCTATGCCTATAAAATTCCTATCTATAAAAATGCATATATTTATAGTTGCCAAGAGGGTGTTTCAATCAGTATTATTTACATCACTATGTCTTCTGGGTGTCCTGACCTCTTCTTCTATTATCTGTGAATAAAAGCACACCGTTATATCAAACCTCTCATATAGTATCATGTGATAAGAAGACTGATGAACTCTTGAATATATTTCAGATGGTGTATCTGTGACTTTCTGATCACACATGTTGAAAAGAGTCTCAAATCTCACCAGCTCTCCTTTCACAGAAGATCCATAGAAGAATAACAGTAGGAGTAGTTAAAACTGCGATCTCAATGATAAGTATAATCACTACAGCAAAGAGACAGACTCATTCAGATAGAGGTTACAGCACAAGACAATAAACAAACTCAATCCATGAAACTGTAAATGATGATAAATGAAACAACAATGACAACAAATGTTCTCAGTATAATGTACTGCAATGTGATAAAGATATTCCATACCTCTGAGTGATAATCCAAACAAAGACTTGTTGTCTGGTGAATTGACTAAGAGGAGAAAAGAGTTGCATCAGACACAGAGATGGAATAATATAATAATATAGTATCACAAGATAAATATGATTATAGTCAAAGTAACTGACGAACTGATCTCTTCAGAACAGCATTATTTATATTTACAGGTTTATAGAGGAATATTCATACAGCATGTCCAACATTGAGCTGAATATTGACATAGGCAGACATTTAGTTTTCTTACCCAAGTACGTGACAGTATATCTGACTGAGGTCTTGACTTCAGTTCCTTTAGTAATCTCACATCTCCACTCTGTGTTGTCGTCTTCACTGAGGAGTGTTGTAGTCAGAGAACTATTACAGTGTTCAGGAGAGAATGAGATCTGATATCTGGAGTCTGACTGCAGATCCACATCAGTCTTATTCTTCCAGACCAGCTCGATTTCCTCATCATTGAAGAGACTAACACAACCATATCCATCATATACATACAACTGACAGGAGAGAGTGAACGAGCGTCCAGGTCTAATCTCAGTCTGTGTGGATGATGGAGAGACTGAAACAGAAATCACACTGACATTTATTTCAGTAAACATGGAAGTAAAGAAAGAGAGTGAGAAGTTCAAAGTGAGTTCAAAGAAACAATCATGTTCTTTTATCATATAACGAACAGAAACACTGACCATGAAGAACATGCAGATTAACATTGTCATCATATGTCTGTGTATTCAGTTGTCTGCAGGTGTAATGTCCATGATCTACAGTTGTGGCTCTATAGATGTTCAGAGAGCAGTCAGACCCCAGACTCAGTCTCTGATGTCTCTCTGTGTCGTTCTTCTTCATCCCTTCTTCAAATAATATAACTGACACTGAAGTTCTACCTTCTCTACTGTACATCCATCTAGTTGATGTGCAGCCAGTAAGAGCTCTGGTACAGGGCAGATTGACGTTCTCACCATCACTGCTGAACACATTGAGATATGTGGTCTTTCCACTGGTACCTGAGACAGAGTAGATATGTGTTAATATAGGGCTTTATATTAAATATTTACATTATCAGTGATTTTAAATGGTCCACACTGACTATTTTGGCATAATCTATTCCCTATATTCTATATAGCCTACTGATATGAAGTACATTTTCTGAGCTGTCTCTTATTTCTTCTGATTTAAATGTATAATATCTGCATTGCTCTGTCATTTTCTGAAGAGGATTAGTTACACCTGTGTCCTTTTCTTCAGTTTGAAATTCTTACATAAGCTTGAAATAAACTGAATTATTTCATTATCAGTGTAAAGCTGACAAACACAAAACAATGTTCTGTGAGAATAATACAGCATGAACTAAACACTCACTACTATCACAGAATATCATGAACTTTTTCAACTTCTGCTTTACATTTAATCTAACTAATTAAACTAAACAATATCTTAAAAAAAAAAAAAAAAAACCCAGAGAAACCTGTTGTCAGTTTGACAGATGTCTTCTACAGGTTGGCTTACCTGTGAGCAGCGAGCAGAGCATCATCAGTCCCAGCATGTCTATACGACACATGTCATCTGTCTCAGTCAGTCTTCCTCTTTCCATCATTATAGTGACTCTCCAGTCCGTCCTCTGTGTGGTCACTTCCTGTGAAATGTGGTAAAACATCGTGATGCAATAAAGAGACTGTAACATTCAACTACTCTGTGTTATTGTGGGCTGTTATATGCCTCTGACTTCTGAAATAGACATAAAGCCATGCCTGTGTGAGCATGTGGTGAAAAGCCACCAAACTGCATATACAGGCTATTTAAAGTTAGTGCAGTGGTTGATACCGTTTCCTAGAATGCTGTTAGACGTTTAATGTTGTTTTTATGTATTTTGTGGTTTATTTATTCTCTTGTGCTCCTGAGTAATAAATAATAGACTTATTCTAGTATTATTTCCCGTTTGTGTGTGTTGCGTAACACTCAGCGTGACAGAACACCGAACCCTCAAAACGTGGAAATAAGAAGAAAGGTGGACTTGCCATCCAGGTCTTCTCCTCTTAGAACAAGGGAGCGTTCCCTCGAGGACCACACAAGGGATTTATTAGCAATCCAAGACAATCCTGCTTGAAGAAGGTCTTCGGAGAGCTTTGCTGCATTCGCCAACCATCAGCCACGGCCATCACGAATTACCAGCCAGAGCCCACACCCGCTACGAATCCAGCAGGGCCGGAGTGGGGCCACTTTTCAGCCCGGGAGTTTCAGGCCCAACACCGGCCCTCTTTTTCCATGGTGCAATTCCAAATAAGCACTTTTTTCCAAATGAAGCAACAGTTCAGCTCTTACTATTGTGTAGTTTTTATTAATACCATGGTTCAACAAATAATGTAAAGGTTAAATAATAATTCACTTAAGCTGAGAAGTTAACAAAAAATATTCCACTATTCCACAAAGATAGGTTGATAAATTAACAAAAGCAGAAAGAAAGAGAGAAAGAAAGCATTTGCAATGTATCCCACTCTTCCACAAAGAGGCATATTTAACTAATATTTACAGATTTATCTGTATTCAAAAATATTCAAAAATAATGCTTTTTTAATCAAAAAAACGTGATACCTTCTCTCAGATAAATAAGGCCTATGATTAATCAGATGCAAATAGAAATATAAAACCAGTCCTAATTGATAGAAAACAAGTTGACAAAAAGATTGAATCCAATATTGGTTGATAATATAGTATAATGAGAGAT
Organism: Leuciscus leuciscus; assembly: GCF_965113295.1. NCBI lineage: Eukaryota > Metazoa > Chordata > Actinopteri > Cypriniformes > Leuciscidae > Leuciscus > Leuciscus leuciscus. The sequence continues at coordinate 43,437,189 of NC_138732.1, forward strand.
TCATAAGCTATTTTTTGTAGGCTGGACATTTTTGACCGGGAACACCACAAGTGTGACTATGTGCCATTTTGTACAAAATAAAAGTTTTTCAAAACAAATTTCCTGGTGAAAAATTAAAGTAGACTAGTGTGATCAACAGTGCCAATTTTTTCATATTTTATGTAATACTTACAAATTTTTTAAAGATTGAATCCAATATTGGGTGATTATATAGCATAACAAGTGATTTATAAGCTATTTTTTGTAGGCCGGTAATTTTTGACCGGGAACACAAAAGGTGTTATAGGGTTTTGAACACAACCTGAGGGTTAAATAGACTGTGTCTGGTCCCCGAATTAGGAAATACAAAAAACTCCCAAACCCATTTAAGGGTAAATTTTTTATTGATGTTCAACAAATAAAAAACAGTTATAATACAAATGAACAAATGATAAAGCTTGGGTTGCTGAATATTCAATCGCTTACTCCAAAAGCACTCATTGTTAATGATATGATTATAGATTATAACCTAGATGTGCTGTGTTTGACAGAAACCTGGCTAAAACCAGACAATTATATTACTTTAAATGAGTCCACCCCGCAAGATTACTGTTATAAACATGAACCTCGTCTGAAAGGCAAAGGGGGAGGTGTTGCTGTAATTTATAGTGATATCTTCAGAATTACTGAGAAGTCTTGTTTCAAATATAATTATTTTGAAGTGTTGGTGTTTAATGTAACACTATATAGTGTAAATGATAAATCACGTTTGAGATTTGTGCTGGCTACTGTACACAGGCCACCAGGGCACCATACAGACTTTATCAAAGAATTTGCTGACTTTCTATCAGAGTTAGTATTGGCTGCAGATAAAGTCATAATTGTTGGTGATTATAATATACATGTAGATAATGAAAAAGATGCATTTAAAGACATTCTTAACTCAATTGGAGTTAGACAACACGTGTCAGGACTCATTCTCGTAATCACACTCTAGATCTAATATTATCACATGGAATAAATGTTGATGCCGTTGAAATTCTGCAGCAGAGCGATGACATCTCAGATCATTATCTAGTCTCATGTAAACTTCATTTAGCCAAGGCTTCAAAGCCGACTCAGTGTTATAAATATGTTAGACCTATCACTTCTGCCACTAAAGATTGCTTTATTAATAACATTCCTAATCAGTTTCATCTCCTCAGCATCCCAGATAGCTTAGAAGAACTCGATATTACAACAGAAATGTTTGACTCTCTCTTTTCCAGCACTTTAGACACAGTTGCTTCTTTGCGCTTAAAGAAGATTAAAGAAAATAGTCCAATGCCGTGGTACAACGAGCACACTCAGGCCCTTAAGAGAGCAGCCAGAGAGATGGAGCGCAACTGGAACAAAACAAAACTAGAGGTGTTTTTTTTTTTTTTTTTTTTTTATGGAAAGAGAGCATGATTTTGTACAGATAGGCCTTAAAAGCTAGCCTGGGAAAACCCTGGAGAACTTCCGGCAAATTTGAGATTTGCTCTGCAAGTCCGTCTGGCCAAGAGCCCATTCAAGCCCATTTCCAATTTTTCCAAATCGAGGCACTAAAGCTGCTTTACAGCTGAATTGAACTCGGTTTGCATCATTGAATCATTATTTTCCTGTTATCACTGAAAAGCTGCTTTAAAACAATCTGTATTGTGAAGTGCCATAAACTTGACTTGAAGGTGATTTCTAATTATGAAGGTAGATCCAGTAGGAGGTGCTGTTTAAAAGCCTGATATAAGAGTAAAAACAACCACAAGAATAAAACGTAATAATCTGTCCAGTCATCATCAGTGATACATCCTCACACACACACACACACACACACACACACACACACACACACACTGGACTTCAATTCAGAAGCTACAATACAAGCTAAACTCATCACTGCAAAAAAAAAAAACGTTCTTCAACCAAACCATGAGTTATAATTAAGCATGCATGATCCTTTTCCTCCTCCTCTTGCACTGGTGTCACTGGGAGAATAAAGCACTGCTGATCAGTGACTGACCCTGAAGCACAACTCTCACTATATAGTGCACTAGTGACGTCACAGGCGAGTGAGTGCAGATATTTACATTTACATTTACATTTATTCATGCTTTTATCCAAAGCGACTTACAATTGCTATATATGTCAGAGGTCGCACGCCTCTGGAGCAACTAGGGGTTAAGTGTCTTGCTCAGGGACACATTGGTGTCTCACAGTGGATTCGAACCCGGGTCTCTCACACCAAAGGCATGTGTCTTATCCATTGCGCCACTACCACCCCCATGATATGCAGCAGTCATTGGTCGGAACGTTGCTCTGCATAAAATAAACCCAAATTATGTTTGTATTGTTAATTAGGTTGAATATTTAAGCTAATAACTGTTAAGGTTTTCTGACTAAAATAACGAGTATTTGTAACATCAGGCCATGATGATGATGATTTCAGCACTTGATGAACAGACAGCGACTCGTTCAGGGAAACGAATGCTCCTAAACTCGTGTAGAGAACACTAGCTGCTGTACATCCTTCTCTAAAGCGGCCTGGACTTGCTCTTAAACCATATAATCGCTCCTTAATTTAAGTATAGTGTGTAAAAGCGCGCGCTGCTCCTCATCCTCTTCTTCCTCTCGTGAAGGCTTTAGAATCTGAGAGTCTGAAGATCACAGACACATGATGGCAGCCAGAGCTTAGATTAAAGCAGATGATTTAGAGATGCACGTACGTCTGTGTATGGATAGCTCATAAAGCGCTGATGACTGTCATTGTTTTAGTGTTGCATCTGGACAATAACTGCAGAACTCTTTACTATAGTGAAAAATCGCGCGAAACCCATTAAATCTATTTCTTTTTCATCATTTTAATTTATAAAGTTGAGTATCGCTATTTTAACAAGCATTTACTTCATTGCTTCTAGTCAATCACAAGCCATACATGCAAGACGTTTGCCTTTTTGATTATACGTTTATACGTATTACGTTCAAATAACGTACGATGTTATATCTTATCGCTATCGAGAAACTATTGATTCATATTAGAACATTTTTGCCTTTGTGAGACTTCAGTTATTCACAGTTATTCGTTATATCCAAAAAGATTGTTTGGATATTTTCTGCATAAGAGCATATATGGGGGAAAACGAATTGTAATAGCTATGTATGATATAATTTAATAATATAGCATAATGTTAGGCTACTTCATTTTTAACGTCTTGTAAAAATCCACCCGGTCACACTTAATGCGTCTCTATAGCACGCGCTGCGTTTATCTGCAATTTATACGCGAAAGGGAGTATTTACGTGCATATGATACGCATGGGTAGGTTTTTTTTCTTTTCTTTTTTTCTAAAGTTTAATAGGCCTACAGATACTGATTTTTTTATTTATTTTTATTTATTGCTTCAAATTGTCGTTAGTTTAGATG
>NC_138732.1:43448106-43475606 GCF_965113295.1 Leuciscus leuciscus
ACCAAGCTCCCGCGATCTCATTCCTCATCATTTTCTTCATCATCCGTGTCGCTTCTGAACAACTCCGCCAACTAGAGCGCCCCCTCGCGGCTGTAGACGGTAATGTTTTCTCTTGGTTCATCTCAGTCTGAATTAATTTTGATATATAAGTCGCACCTGACTATAAGTCGCAGGACCAGCCAAACTATGAAAAAAAGTGCGACTTATAGTCCGGAAAATACGGTATATACATTTCCATACTTACAATTCAGTCGAAAGACTGCTCTGTGGTTTAGTTCAGCTCAATATTTTGTAAAACAGAGACTTAAGGCAGGCGAGCTTCTTAATTTCAATTATATGTATTTTTTTTATTAAATATAGGTTAACTAGTTTACATAAAAGGTACTAATATATAAAATAAAAATAAAAGCAAATCCAAACCAAATAATTTACAAGCTTTCATCTTCATGAGGCGCAATGGCAAGGCATCTAACACCGGAGAGGCCGTCCTTGGTGAATCAGCGTCTGACTGGACATGTCATTCCAGCTCTTTTAAAGTCCATCAACTTTTGGACATCTTCAGAAATCTCCTCCTGGAAACTCCCTAAAACTTGTTCATTGGTCATCCTCTCCTGGAAACCCCCTAGGACTTGGTTATAAAGCCTTTGTCTCTCCGTCCTCCTTCTTCTGGACCTTTTCTTCATCGCTGGATCTTCTGTGTCTCGTCCGCAACACATAGACGGTAATGATTGCATTTTTCTTCTTTCTTTGGTAAAGCTCTTTCTAATACATTTTCAATGTCTCTCTACTCTGCCATATGCTTAATACATGTTTACAACATTCAGTGTGGTCTGTTTTTCTATATAAACCATCTTCTCAATAAATGACTTTACAAACAACAGTTGTGGTTTCTTTTCTTAATGACAATTTCTTAATAAACATGTTTATAAAAACAAGTCTCAGTGTCTTTTCTATAAACCAATTAAACAATTTCAAATTAAATATGTCTCAGTGTCATTATTATAAACCAATTAAACAATTTCAAATTAAACATGTCTCAGTATCATTTCTAATGAACCAGATTCAAGGGTTTCTTATAAAAACTCTTTACAGTGTTTTTCTTAACAATACGGTTTCTTATAAAAACCTCTTACATTGTTTCCATACATTAAGGTTTCTTATAAAAACCTTATACAGTGTTTTCCTTTACATACAAGCATTGCTATAATCAATATAAGCCTGTTTATATGAGTCATAATAGAATCAATTGCATGTTTCACCCAACAATAGATAGATAGATCGATCGCAAAGCTTTACAAGATTGTAGTTCTTTCCCACACTAAAGCCGTTAAGTTCACAGTCTTAAGTTCACCAACTTTATAATGCTTTTAATCAAAGTATCTTAAATGTTCCATAAGAAAGATTGAACAAGAGTCCTCTATGCGTTTTCTCTCGCTCAGTTCTAGAGTTATTTTTAGTTTCCGAAAGCCTAGGCCCAGGTCTTCTAGTTCATCAGAACATTGCTTTATTTTTTAAAAATTATTAATTTAGCAGAAACTGAGGAAGTTGCTTCAACATTGGCTGATTCACTGGAACACATCATGGTATTTCATCATGGTATCTCAGGTGTTACGACATCAGAAACCCTGACCCAGACCACCGTCCCACAGGAAAGCCAGCGGTTCATCATCGGCAGCCAGTACCACAGTACGAGGCTTACGTGCAAAACACTGGAGAAAAAGAGCCAAAATATTTTAGTAATATATCAGAAGGAGCCACAAACATGGTCATAATTTACATTACATGTAGGTGTTTGAAGAAGAGCTCTGTCTTCATATGTTTTGGAAAATTGTAATTCTTGTAGAAGTTTGTAGGGATGGGAGAAGAGGCGTTAGGAGACATCAGCTCTGTTTGAGGGATAAGAATACATCATTAATGTGTTAGTTGTGGACCTCTGGATGCTGATATCACTGGGGAAAGAGTCATCAGCGGGTGGAGGAGAGCAGAGGCGAATCATCTCAACAGTTCATGAGCGTCTGGAATGAAGATCTTCTCGTCTTGGTAGTGCATGCTCTGGGAAGCAGGACTGTAGACAAATGTTTGGGTCAGTGGGTCAACAAGAGAGAGAGTTAAAAGCAAGAGATCTGTATATATACAGTATGGTTATTATTTCACTATTTAAAGAAACTCTAGAAGGCCTTGAGACTGAGAGGAAATATTGAGGATGAGATGGAAGGAAGAGGAAGACACAGAAGAGAGTGGCCAGAAACTGAAAGAAGATTGAGTGATTAATAATCAATATATTACCTGATCAAAAAGATTTATTTAATGCAGTCCCAGACAGCAACATAGTGTCGGCCCAGATCCGGCCCACATCTGTATTCCACACGGCCCAGATGTGGGCCGACACTATGTTGCTGTCTGGGGTAATTCTCAAACTTTTTGGGGTCAGTGACCCTCAATCCATACCATCCTTACTGACCACATCTAAACGTCTTTAGGTGATAATGTTGATTATTATGCTGTGTTATTAATGATAACTACAAGATGAGTGGTGCTTAATAATAATAATAATAAGAATATACTATTTATTTATGTTCTTATTTTCTTCTTATTAACAGGCTACATATTATTATAATCAACAATGCGTGACAGCATAAACAACACACAGTTACACTACACAGTTGAGTACATAGTGTATAGTGTGTGACTGGGACACGTGTAAGTACACTGATGCCCCACTCTATCTCTGACACACTCCACACGCTTGCACTTCTTCACCAACAGAGTGAATGGATCTGGAGCGTTCACTGTCATGCGTCCAGTCTTGACACGCTTAGAATGTTGCAAACCATATTCTTCTGCAAGAAGTTACGAGTTTCATCTCATCTCTTCGTGAATCTTTAGTGTAAACTCATTATCCATGTTATATTTCATCTGCAGCAAAAGTCATGAATGATTCACAGCTGAGCTACTTTTTTCTTTTTCTCTCCAATAAGGTAGAAAAAAATAGTTGAGTATCATAAATGAAATGAAATGTGAAGTGTGTTTATGAGGATTTTGACTGTGATTGACAGGCCGGTTTACAGTGACTGACCCATCCTGTCTCAGATTGTGACGCTTCTATATTAGGGCTGAGAGAAATACACATACTTTATTTTTCAGGTGATCCTGTTTGAACCAAACAGACTGGTGTTTGGTCGTTTATGGATTAATTACCCATCGAGGTTCAAGAGAAAACTTGGGTTTTTGGTATTTCATCACGTTTGGAGGATTATTACCATTTTTTCTGCCCATTTTGATTACTTTTTTTGGGCTCAAGGACTAAGGATTCACACATAAGGACAATACTTCTTACGCATGGACTATTTGATCAAGGACTCCTGGATAAGTGCAATTTTTTCTGATTTGACTATTGAGTTATCAATGTACTTTATTATGCCTATCTTATATATATATTCATTTATATGCCTATCTTTGTCTGATTTCAAGTATTGATACAGTTTTCTTCTCTTATTCATTCATGCTTTGTGAGTGCCCTGAACCTTTAAGTGACTACTGGTTTACTTAAGTTGCGAGCCAAGTTTGTTACAAGATGACACCCGAAACCCTCACAGTCTTCCTCCGAGTCCAGACTTTACTGATGTAATAATAGCGCTCTGACTGTGTATCGACTGAACCCGCATTCATTTATGTGTATTTTTGATTAATAATTGATTGAAAAGTAAAAATTGACTTACTTGGAATTACTTGGTTGCTGTCACAGATTGGTTGTGTAAAACACACGAAGACAAAGGAGAATACGAAAAATTATCTTTAATGACAAGCTCAGGAGATCAGACAGAAAAACCAAACTAACACAAATTAACATTGACGAGAATGAGGGAGAACACGGTATAAATACATGGAGCAAACAAAGGGAACTAATAAACGAATTAATGAACACCAGATGAACTGAATATAATACAAAAAATACAGCTTTCCTGTAGCTCATACAGTAGAGCGTTAGTGCTTGCAATGCCAAGGTCATAGATTCGATTCCCAGGGAAAGCAAGAACTGATAGGAATGTAAATGTATACCTTGAAATGCTTTTGATAAAAGCGTCTGCCAAATATGTAAATGTAAATGAATACAATGATCAAAGGAACAAACTAGAATTTGAATGTATTGAAGGATAGCCTCTAGAAACTAGCTCACAGAGAAAAACAATGAAACAGAACATTCATATTACAGTTACAGTTACATGGTTAAAGTCTTATTTTACAACCACATTTCCAGTCAAGTTAAAACATTTTGTAAAATGCAATAAAAGAATATGTGATTTGTCAATTCTCTTTAACCTTTATATAACTGGAAAATGTACAAAGAAAATATTTCATGTTTCAAATATCGTGTTTCCTCTGACCAACTTGAGTGTATTTTGCACATATAAACATGATGGGACTGAGGCTAAATAAAAGTGAAAAGATTATAGAATATAGATTTTATTGCACTTTATAAAATGTCCCAACTTTTCTGGAAATCGGGTTGCAATTCACGTCTCAAAAGCATTCAATAACTTATTCTTTGTTAATAATTTGTTCAGATTCTCGATCACACGGGTTTCAGCAGAACTTCCTCCTGGCCTCTGATGGCAGCATATGTCACTTTATCATCAGACTGAGCCTGAGTGAGCGACACACACACACACACACACACACACACACACACACACACACACACACACACACAGACACACACACACACACACACACACACACACACACACACACACACACACACACACACACACACACACACACACACACACACACACACACACACACACACACACACACACACACAGAGTCAGCCACAACGACAGACATTATTACAACACACCGGACTGACAAATGTTTCTAAGAATCAGATTTAGCATTGCATATTTAAACTCCGCAGTTTCGACATGTCTATCACTTATGATGTCAGTGTTATGCAGAAATATATTTCCAGCCTATTATTAGGAGAAGTTAAGAGAAGATAACTGATTATCTGTTAGCAAACATACACAGACATGGAAGACATTGACCAGGGGTGGGTTTCCCGAAAGCATCGTTAGCCAACTATGGTCGCAAGTTCCGTCGTTATCAGCATAGTTCAACGATTTGGTGTTTCCCGAAACCATCGTTCAAACGAACGTTCGCAAACATCATCACAAACTTGTGTGGTTGGAACGACAGCTCTCGAGCTGTCGTTAGAAGCATAGTTTCTAGTTTACATGAGATGTAGACTGAATAAATCCTTATCTTTAGCAAAATAAGCAAGCTGACATTCAGTACAACCCGTGTTATTTATTTAGAATACATACAAATGTAATTTATGTCTTTTAGTTTGTCAAGAGATTTAAAGCACCGTTTTTGAAGACTGCGCATGTGCGAACGTGCTCTACTATGTAAGAACGAGCCAAATATTGAGTCTGGTAATAAAGCAAAATAACTGAGAAAAATTAGAAATGGTCTTCAGATGCCATGTCTGTAACTTATATGACAAAATCTAGCGTTAATTCGATCTCAAACAGATTAATTAAAATAAGTTATTAGTCCACCACGTGCGAGACGTCATAAACCAACGTGGTTGAACGATACTTTGCGATAGACGGTTTCGGGAAACAGTCGTGACTAGCTAGTTGATTTCTCCAACGATGCATCGTACTATGGTAGTTAAGCAGCGAGCTATATAGTTGTACGGGAAACGCACCCCAGATTCCTTTACTCACATTGTGTCTTTCAGTAAACTTGTTTCTGGAAATAATGACCTCAGCATAAGCCACATCATCTGGATTCTCCTAAACATCAATAGAAACATGTAATGTGTAGACAGTAGCGTAACTCATTTTTGATTCGTTTTATTTAATAGAAATGATGCTGTATATATTTTATCCCTCTATTGTTCAGTTAAATTGTAGAGTAGTGTATAGTGAACCAATGTTGATTGTTCTGATGCGCTGTGGGTCAGATGTGTGTATGATCCTCAGTGTTGTTCACTCACATGGACATCAGCAGCTGGCGGGGTCACCGGGGTCAAACTGCTGATCACTGCCTTATCTGACCCTTAACAGAACATTCACATTACAACAGTTCTTCAGTTAATCATGTACACTCAAACATTTCCACAATAAATAAATAAATAAATGAGGCTGGTGAGTTTCTGAAAGTCTCTTTCACTCACCAAGCCTGCATTTATCTGATCAAAAATACTGTAAAAACAGTAATATTGAGAAATATTATTCTAATGTACATCATCTGTTTTCTATGTGAATATATAGTAAAGTGTAATTTATTCCTGTGATCAAAGCTGAATTTTCAGCATCATTACTCCAGTCTTCAGTGTCACATGATCCTTCACAAATCACTCACTTTTGATCAATTTAATGCATCCTTGCTGAATAAAAGTATTAATTTTCTTTAAAAAAAAAGAAAAAAAAAGAAAATAGTAGCATAAGCAGTGAATTGGCGAATTCCAATTGTCTCATTACTCTTCGTTTTACAAATATTTGGGATGTGAAAGATACAATATAATTTGAGATATACGTTTTTTTTACTAAATTAATGCGATAATGTGTTTTTTAGGGATGATGTCATTACGCACACTATTTTATCTGTAAACGGCCAATTGGATGGAAACAGCGAATTTCACAATCTTATTTTAACGCATATTCACTTTGTCGATAACAAAACAGCACAAAAAGTGGATGGAAACTTGTCGTGACTGAAAACTCACCGGCTCTGTTTTTACAGATGAACCGAAGAGCGATAAGAGCCGTAAGAGCAAGAAGAGCCGCTACCGTAGCAGTTACAGCAGGAATCACTGCAGGAGAGACTACATGAAGAACAGTCAAACACTGGACACACACTCACACACATTTAACCACATTTCACAGAATTACTCTGTGATTCTTCCTTCATGCCCTCAGCGATAAACCAAAGATGTCTTTGTGTGTCATTCGAGGTGTAAGAGATATCTGCATGAGTCAAAGTTTATTCTATTCTGTGAATATGAAATATTAGTACTTATATAGGTATTAATGTTGACTATCCAACCATCAGTCAATAATCTTCTATTAGTCATAAGTGAAGTGAGATTGAGCAGCTTGTGTTGTAGATGGTGTCGCTGGAGTTGAGGTTGTGTCCGTGTTTCAGGTCATGTGACAGTGCAGTTGATGTGTTAAGAGGAAAAACAGCAGGAGTTTAAACACACCATAGTAACCTCAGCTCACACTCCACACTTCTGCTGGTCAAAGGCTTATTTATTTATTTAGTGTTGCTGAAAGCCATCTCCACATTATGACACAAACCCTGATGTTGCTCACTTTGGCTGTTAATTTGGAGGATTTCATCATGACATAATTTAGGATGGATAAATTAAAGGATGAGTTGAGGTTAAGATATCATGTGGACAATGTGCAAACAACTTTGATTTTAACCAGCAATTTTATTCTCAACTTAATTTTTTTTAAATATATCTTAGTTGCATTGCTTACCCAAGTACGTGACAGTATATCTGACTGAGGTCTTGACTTCAGTTCCTGTAGTAATCTCACATCTCCACTCTGTGTTGTCGTCTTCACTGAGGAGTGTTGTAGTCAGAGAACTATTACAGTGTTCAGGAGAGAATGAGATCTGATATCTGGAGTCTGACTGCAGATCCACATCAGTCTTATTCTTCCAGACCAGCTCGATTTCCTCATCATTGAAGAGACTAACACAACCATATCCATCATATACATACAACTGACAGGAGAGAGTGAACGAGCGTCCAGGTCTAATCTCAGTCTGTGTGGATGATGGAGAGACTGAAACAGAAATCACACTGACATTTATTTCAGTAAACATGGAAGTAAAGAAAGAGAGTGAGAAGTTCAAAGTGAGTTCAAAGAAACAATCATGTTCTTTTATCATATAACGAACAGAAACACTGACCATGAAGAACATGCAGATTAACATTGTCATCATGTGTCTGTGTATTCAGTTGTCTGCAGGTGTAATGTCCATGATCTACAGTTGTGGCTCTATAGATGTTCAGAGAGCAGTCAGACCCCAGACTCAGTCTCTGATGTCTCTCTGTGTCTTTCTTCTTCATCCCTTCTTCAAATAATATAACTATCCCTGAAGTTCTACCTTCTCTATTGTACATCCATCTAGTTGATGTGCAGCCAGTAAGAGCTCTGGTACAGGGCAGATTGACATTCTCACCATCACTGCTGAACACATTGAGATATGTGGTCTTTCCACTGGTACCTGAGACAGAGTAGATATGTGTTCATATAGGGCTTTATATTAAATATTTACATTATCAGTGATTAAAAATGATCCACACTCATTATTTTGGCATAATCTATTCCCTATATTCTAAATATATAGCCTACTGTATTTTACTTCTTCTGATTTAAATTTTAAATGTATAATATCTGCATTGCTTTGTCATTTTCTGAAGAGGATTAGTTACACCTGTGTCATTTTCTTCAGTTTGAAATTCTTACATAAACTTGAAATAAACTGAATTATTTCATTATCAGTGTAAAGCTGACAAACACAAAACAATGTTCTGTGAGAATAATACAGTATGAGCTAAACACACACACTACTATCACACTCCATATAATGTTAGTAAGAATATAATGAACTTTTCAACTTTTGCTTTACATTTGATTCTAACTATTTAAATTAAACAATATCTTTTAAAAAACCCAGAGAAACCTGTTGTCAGTTTGACAGATGTCTTCTACAGGTTGGCTTACCTGTGAGCAGCGAGCAGAGCATCATCAGTCCCAGCATGTCTATACGACACATGTCATCTGTCTCTGTCAGTCTTCCTCTTTCCATCATTATAGTGACTCTCCGGCCCGTCCTCTGTGTGGTCACTTCCTGTGAAATGTGGTAAAACATTGTGATGCAATAAAGAGACTGTAGCATTCAACTACTCTGTGTTATTGTGGGTTGTTATATGCCTCTGACTTCTGAAATAGACATAAAGTCATGCCTGTGTGAGCATGTGGTGAAAAGCCACCAAACTGCATATACAGGCTATTTAAAGTTAGCGCAGTGGTTGATACCGTTTCCTTGAATGCTGTTAGACGTTTAATGTTGTTTTTATGTATTTTGTGGTTTATTTATTCTCTTGTGCTCCTGAGTAATAAATAATAGACTTATTCTAGTATTATTTCCCGTTTGTGTGTGTTGCGTAACACTCAGCGTGACAGAACACCGAACCCTCAAAACGTGGAAATGAGAAGAAAGGTGGACTTGCCATCCAGGTCTTCTCCTCTTAGAACAAGGGAGCGTTCCCTCGAGGACCACACAAGGGATTTATTAGCAATCCAAGACAATCCTGCTTGAAGAAGGTCTTCGGAGAGCTTTGCTGCATTCGCCAACCATCAGCCACGGCCATCACGAATTACCAGCCAGAGCCCACACCCGCTACGAATCCAGCAGGGCCGGAGTGGGGCCACTTTTCAGCCCGGGAGTTTCAGGCCCAACACCGGCCCTCTTTTTCCATGGTGCAATTCCAAATAAGCACTTTTTTCCAAATGAAGCAACAGTTCAGCTCTTACTATTGTGTAGTTTTTATTAATACCATGGTTCAACAAATAATGTAAAGGTTAAATAATAATTCACTTAAGCTGAGAAGTTAACAAAAAATATTCCACTATTCCACAAAGATAGGTTGATAAATTAACAAAAGCAGAAAGAAAGAGAGAAAGAAAGCATTTGCAATGTATCCCACTCTTCCACAAAGAGGCATATTTAACTAATATTTACAGATTTATCTGTATTCAAAAATATTCAAAAATAATGCTTTTTTAATAAAAAAAAACGTGATACCTTCTCTCAGATAAATGAGGCCTATGATTAATCAGATGCAAATAGAAATATAAAACCAGTCCTAATTGATAGAAAACAAGTTGACAAAAAGATTGAATCCAATATTGGTTGATAATATAGTATAATGAGAGATTCATAAGCAATTTTTTGTAGGCTGGTCATTTTTGACCGGGAACACCACAAGTGTGGCTATGTGCCATTTTGTACAAAATTTTGTGAAAAATTAAAGTAGACTAGTGTGATCAACAGTGCCAATTTTTTCATATTTTATGTAATACTTACAAATTTGTTAAAGATTGAATCCAATATTGGGTGATTATATAGCATAACAAGTGATTTATAAGCTATTTTTTGTAGGCCGGTCATTTTTGACCGGGAACACAAAAGGTGTTATAGGGTTTTGAACACAACCTGAGGGTTAAATAGACTGTGTCTGGTCCCCAGAATTAGGAAATACAAAAAACTCCCAAACCCATTTAAGGGTAAATTTTAAGCCTCGTCTGAAAGGCAAAGGGGGAGGTGTTGCTGTAATCTATAGTCATTTCTTCAGAATTACTGAGAAGTCTTGTTTCAAATATAATTATTTTGAAGTGTTGGTGCTTAATGTTAGCCTGGCAAGCCAGACGTACATCAAGATGTTTAGTCTGGCAACTCACCATAGACACGGTCAATCTGATGGGTGGGATAAACGGCTGTCTTTCAAATTCCCTCTGCACACAATAGGACAGCGCTTCAACCAACCAGGGCCCGGTTTCCCAAAGCGTTCTTATCTCTAAGTAGTTCTTAACCTATTCCTTAACCTCTCTCTTAACCTTATGGGACGGTTCCCGAAACGTTCGTACGCTAAGTATATATTTTGTAAGTCACACTTTCGTAAGGTTGGTCTGGACCACTCTTAGCTTTACCTTATCACTGTTGCAGGTCTATATGAATATAATTCTGAAGTTTTAATACACCAAGACAGTGTTCAGTTAGGCTAATTCAAGTGTTTTCATGCAAAGAATAAAATTGTCATTACACTGATTTTTTTTTTTATATTATATTATTATTATACAATATTATTAATTTAATTAAAACGCTCTTTTAAAGGCCAGTGAAAGCATAGGCTACTGTCAGTTAAGTCCTATTCGGACGCTAATATTGTTTCTCATGGGCTCGTCGTATTTTAAACATTTACAGGGGTAAGTCGGTGATTTTAGTGCCGTCCGAATCCATAATATCAGTGTTTTTCTCACCCAACCCGCGTAAAAATCCCTGGCCAAATTAGTAGCCTACCTTCTGTTTTTTGACAAACAGGTCGTGTGGTAATTTAATTGCCGTCTGAATCCATATCTCTGAGTTTACAAGAGATTCGAAATTCACGGTTTAAATCCTTTTTGATCACTGCCGAGCACCGTACGCAAGATGTAAACTTTTATTACTGAAATGCTGGAAAGTATTTCCAAGAACAATATTTCATCGCAGCTCCACCTCAGCGAACAAACATGGGAAAGAGAAGAAGGCACGTACATTTTTTAAAAGGTTATTGTGGCAGCAATATATGTTACAATTTTAAAATATGTAGGCTAGGTTATTATAGGCTATTATTGTTTGGATTATTTTTTTATAATATCCAGTAATCATAATAAATGCAATTTCAACTATTTCTGAAGTGCTTCTCTAATAAAGAACACCACTTTCTCACATAAACAGCCCCTGCACGAGAGAATAATTGTTTCTCGAGTCATCGACATCAGCAGATTCAGCACCATCGCCACGGACAGCAACGGGTAACGTCGCACGTAAGAAGGTTTATCTTAAGCAGCTTTCTAAGGTATAGTTCGGGGAACACACTTAGGAACATAAACAAATTTGGTAAGATATATCTTTCGAGTCTTCTTAGTACGCTAAGAGTGAGCGTTATCGGGAAACCGGGCCCAGAGCGTTTTCCCAACAGCGGAGCTAACGTTAGTTGATAGATTCAACTTTTAAATCTGGCCGACAAAACTACGAACACATCTTCCTTTTTTTAAGAATGACTTAAGTGCCGTTCTTTGTTCTTTTCTCAAAGAAAAACTTAACTCCAAGTCCTCCAGAGTTGCGGCCAAAGCCGATTCGAAAGACCGCTGTTCTCCATCCGCAGCAGCCGTCATTCTTTGTTTTCAAGCATAGACAGTATATAAACTGGACACAGCGACCCCATTGGATTCAACGGAGACAAGTGAAGTCAAATAGAAGCACTAACTTCCTGATGGTCGAGCGTACTGCGCAGACTCAAACTGAGCTTGACGACATAGATGTGACATGAGCAACCCGTCTATCTACTAGTAGCTGTGCCGAGAGAAATCTGAATCATTCCCTTCCGAAACTTGCAGAGACGGAGAGTGTGAGTAGGAGGTGTCCATGAGCTAGGAGCAGGAGAAACTTTTGCCAAGTATTCTGATTAATTACTTTGTCATTTTGCCTCCACGTCCCCCCGATTGCCTGCGAGCTTCTCCTCCTGTCCATACGGTAATCTCTCTACTGTGCGACAGAGAGTCGCGTGTTATGACGCAATCGTTAGCCTATTTTTACAAAAACTGCTTCTACGGGGCCATAACGTAAGATACAAGGTAATGGAGCCTTTTATACATTTTCGTGTTTCTTTAGAAATAAATAATGGACAAATGGAGTCTTTAAACGCCTCAGATGTAAAGTTATTCGCTGTCAAAGTGACGCCAAAATGAATGGGAGTCAATGGGATGCTAACAGCAGGTGATGGTCCGCTAGCCAATGGCGGCGCCCGGGGCTACTTCAAAATAATATGAAACCCTGCCCCCCTGGTTTTCAAGTGGCAGGAACCGTCGCAACTCTGTCGTCATATGTTAAGCCCGCCCCCGCCTACTCTATACACGACGTGATTGGCCTGACCCAATTTAGGTTTTTGCAGCAAAAAGGTCTATTGAGAGTTGCTAGACCCACCCTGGCAGCAAAATAATTTTGCTGCCGCTAGGGTGCGTCTAGATTTCTAGGCTAGCTTAATGTAACACTATCTAGTGTAAATGATAAATCACGTTTGAGATTTGTGCTGGCTACTGTATACAGGCCACCAGGGCACCATACAGACTTTATCAAAGAATTTGCTGACTTTCTATCAGAGTTAGTACTGGCTGCAGAATAAAGTACTAATTGTTGGTGATTTTAATATACATATAGATAATGAAAAAGATGCATTGGGATTGGCATTTAAAGACATTCTGAACTCTATTGGAGTTAGACAGCACGTGTCAGGACCAACTCATTCTCGTAATCACACTCTAGATCTAATATTATCACATGGAATAGATGTTGATGCCGTTGAAATTCTGCAGCAGAGCAATGACATCTCAGATCATTATCTAGTCTCGTGTAAACTTAATTTAGCCAAGGCTGCAAAGCCGACTCCGTGTTATAAATATGTTAGACCTATCACTTTTGCCACTAAAGATTGCTTTATTAATAATCTTCCTGATCAGTTTCATCTCCTCAGCATCCCAGATAGCTTAGAAGAACTTGATATTGCAACAGAAATGTTTGACTCTCTCTTTTCCAGCACTTTAGACACAGTTGCTTCTTTGCGCTTAAAGAAGATTAAAGAAAATAGTCCAATGCCGTGGTACAACGAGCACACTCAGGCCCTTAAGAGAGCAGCCAGAAACATGGAGCGCAACTGGAACAAAACAAAACTAGAGGTATTTTTTTGTTTGTTTTTTTTTATGGAAAGAGAGCATGATTTTGTACAGATAGGCCTTAAAAGCTAGCCTGGGAAAACCCTGGAGAACTTCCGGCAAATTTGAGATTTTCTCTGCAAGTCCGTCTGGCCAAGAGCCCATTCAAGCCCATTTGCAATTTTTCCAAATCGAGGCACTAAAGCTGCTTTACAGCTGAATTGAACTCTGTTTGCATCATTGAATCATTATTGTCCTGTTATCACTGAAAAGCTGCTTTAAAACAATCTGTATTGTGAAGTGCCATAAACTTGACTTGAAGGTGATTTCTAATTATAGGAAGGTAGATCCAGTAGGAGGTGCTGTTTAAAAGCCTGATATAAGTAAAGCTCTTACTATTTTTTATTTTTTTAAATCAATGAATAATAAAAAATAAAAAAAGCTTGTTCATTAATAAATAGAAAATGTAAAAAATATATATCTTAACTGATATGATGAATTGTGTTTTTCTATTTATTATGAATTAGAAGTAGTGTTGTTGAGTTGTGTTTTAAAGCTCAACTGGCTCTCTTATTCTCCCAGTGGGTGTAATAACAGTCTGAGTCAGCAGAGGGCGCTCAAGCTCCACTCAAACACTGGACGGGCCCCACCCTTCTCAGATGGTAGTGTGTGTCTCATACACAGAGAAAACTGAGCTATACTTATGTCTATTCTTCCCTGTCTCTCTTTCACTCTCTGTCGATCTGTAGAATCTGAAATGAATGGTTGGATGACGCAACCACAAGAATAAAACGTAATAATCTGTCCAGTCATCATCAGTGATACATCCTCACACACACACACACACACACACACACACACACACACACACACACACACACACACACACACACACGCACACGCACACACACACACACACACACACACACACACACACACACACACACACACACACACACACACACACACACACGCACGCACACACACACACACACACACACACACACACACACACACACACACTGGACTTCAATTCAGAAGCTACAATACAAGCTAAACTCATCACTGCAAAAAAAAAAAAAAAAAAAAACATTCTTCAACCAAACCATGAGTAATAATTAAGCATGCATGACCACCCCCCCCCCCCCCCCCCCCCCCAGACACACACACACACATTTAATACTGTTGTACCTGAAATCACAGATGAAATGTAAATGTAAGCTATACATAAAGATACAAAATGCTTCCATTTAAATATATAAAAATAAAATTAAGATAATGTGTGCCATTCAATTAACGCAATTTGCCATTTAATTAACTATCATCATTAGACTGTAGCCTATATGGACGCTGTGAATGCGAGGAACTGCAACTTTAGTTTTCATTTCCCGGCGTGGCTCACTGTGAGAGAGAGAGAAAAAAAGAAATTACACTTTAAAGGTATCTTATACTAGCTAATTATCTGTCTGGAATATCGTAGATGTCTTCATATTTTTTGATGGAAATTAAATAACACCGTAACCCACCGTAACATTCTGACCTTATCTGACTTCCAGAACTTCTGGAAACGACTTACTCGACTTTCGATTCTGAATAAGTCGCATTTGTAAACTAGTTGATTTGTGTCATTGAGTCTCAGTCGAGCTCTACACTTCCCTGCAGAAACAGAAGCAGGAGCCGTTCTCTCACAGCGACCCAGCGCGCGGGGTTCAGGGCCAGGAACTAGTTGAAATATTGCTTTGAAATGACAAAAATACCAAACGTAGATACCTTACATTTTAATTGTTTTGAATAGCCTATTTTAAAATAGAAAGTAGTCATTTTTTTATTTCAGCTGAAATAATGCCCACCCCGACCTGAAGGTGTGAAGTGTGTGTGATTAACACACTGCATATTTCATTTATGACAAATTTGTGAAATAATTCAGATCTGAATTGATCTTTGTAAATGACTGTCAAACGCTTCGATGTGAATCAGAAGAATCAGCTCTAACGAAATGTTGCATTCAGAGAACATATGGGATATAGATATAAGGATATGTAGTTGAAATCGATTTCTGGTCGCGTTTTCTAAAACAATCGTATTCTTAATTAGATTTGAAAAGCGATAGTATGAATGAATCATGCACTGTTGTGAATGAAGTTACACCGACACGTAATACTCTTACCATACACTTTATGTGGCATATATTGTGAATTTAATATAGGATCTTTAGAATTTATTTAGGTTTATTAAATGATTAATGTTATTTAATTTGCCAAATGAATTTACTAAATTTAATCAAATACATGAAATATTAATTATTTGATTAGTAAAAAATGTATACAGTAGGATACATGTGGTTAATATAAAGTGGTGACAAGCTGACAACAAACTGTACAGAAACACTGCAGTGGTTCAGATCCAGAAGCGTTCACGCCTCGGGTCTTCAACACGACATGTTCTTCCTCTTCCTCCTCTTCCTCCTCCTCTTACACTGGTGTCACTGGGAGAATAAAGCACTGCTGATCAGTGACTGACCCTGAAGCACTCTCACTATATAGTGCACTAGTGAGTGCATATGAAACACACTGCAGCAGTCATTGGTCGGAACGTTGCTCTAAACACGAATTATGTTTGTATTGTTAATTAGGTTGAATATTTAAGCTAAAATAACGAGTATTTGTAACATCAGGCCATGATGATGATGATTTCAGCACTTGATGAACAGACAGCGACTCGTTCAGGGAAACGAATGCTCCTAAACTCGTGTAGAGAACACTAGCTGCTGTACATCCTTCTCTAAAGCGGCCTGGACTTGTTCTTAAACCATATAATCGCTCCTTAATTTAAGTATAGTGTGTAAAAGCGCGCGCTGCTCCTCATCCTCTTCTTCCTCTCGTGAAGGCTTTAGAATCTGAGAGTCTGAAGATCACAGACACATGATGGCAGCCAGAGCTTAGATTAAAGCAGATGATTTAGAGATGCACGTACGTCTGTGTATGGATAGCTCATAAAGCGCTGATGACTGTCATTGTTTTAGTGTTGCATCTGGACAATAACTGCAGAACTCTTTACTATAGTGAAAACAAGTCGCGCGAAACCCATTCAATCTATTTCTTTTTCATCATTTTAATTTATAAAGTTGAGTATCGCTATTTTAACAACCATTTAGGCTACTTCATTGCTTCTAGTCAATAACAAGCCATACATGCAAGACGTTTGCCTTTTTGTTAAATAACGTAGACTACACGATGTTATAAACGATATCTTATCGCTATCGAGAAACTATTGATTCATATTAGAACATTTTTGCCTTTGTGAGACTTCAGTTATTCACAGTTATTCGTTATATCCAAAAAGATTGTTTGGATATTTTCTGCATCAGAGCATCTATAGTGGGGAAAAACGAATTGTAATAGCTATGTATGATATAATTTAATAATATACCATAATATTAGGCTACTTCATTTTTAGCGTCTTGTATGTGGACCTGCCTAAAATCCACCCGGTCACAGTTAACGCGTCTCTATAGCACGCGCTGCGTTTATCTGCAATTTATACGCGAAAGGGAGTATTTACGTGCATATGATACGCATGGGTTTAGGGGGTTTTTTTTCTTTTCTTTTTTTCTAAAGTTTAATGAGTTTTTTATATAAAAAAAAAATCTAATTGCTTCAAATTGTCGTTAGTTTAGATGCATTTATTAATAGTATGAGTTATACATTTTTTTACAATAGTCTATTGTATGTAGATAGCAAACCTATTCTGCGCAAAATCGACCTGTGAGATAATAGTTCTGGATTTTTAAAGATATGCATTTTGAAGTAAAACGGGAATGAAGTTAGTCTGTGTGTTTATAACAGAAGTGACAGTAGCGTCGATACACTTCAGTCGCGTCGTTTACCGGAGGGGATCCGTGCTCGTGCTCGTGCTCGTGCTCGCGCGGCTGTCCGAGGTGCTGAACGGGACAAAGCTATAGGACACATAAAGATCTTTTGCATGAGGACTTTTGCATGAAGTGGAAACTTTAAAGAGAAAACGGGACAGTATTATTTTCAGCATCATAATCGTTTTATCATCAACAGCATGTCAATGGTACACCTGAAAAACTATGTGCACATGTAGAAATATTTCCTTCTTAAATATAAGCATCCATTACCTACATATAAATAATCTCAAATCCTGGACAAAAAACGTGTTACATTATGCTCACAAAATAGGTGAAAATCATTATAAAATCGGACGGAGAAGACGACATGCAAATAATATAGAAAATAAATACAGTGTTTTGCATCCATTCCCTTTTTCCTCCACAGAATGCGCCAGTTGTAAAACATTATAAAGACTCAATGAACTACAAGGGGAATGTGGTCTATGCTTATCTAGGACGTCAATACGCTTTAACACTATACAATCTGAGCCACAAAAACACAGCTGTAGAAAGACACACAAAACGTTTACGTATTCCTGTCAACAGTGAAGTATGTACTTGTGCCATTTTGAAGAACAATTCGCCTTAGATTAATAGTAAATGTGTAGATGAATGTTTGCAGAGCCCCTGGCTCTAAGGCTTGGCAAATGTATAGGTAAAAATATATAACAGAGTGGATTCTGTAATACAGACATGGAACTTGCGCTTGAGTCAATGTAAACAAATAAGTATGGCGCCGAGATATAATGACATGTATAATGACATTGAATAATGACATTGTATCTTCGTAAGTCATTGGTGAGTGTTCTTTGCAGCGGGAGCGCGCATCGCAGTCTCTCGTTTACTTGTGTCGACCACAGCCAAAACACAACAGTCCGGATAAGGTCACAATGTTAACATAATGTGTATGATATTATTAATATTATTATTATCATCCATCTTGTGGTGTAAACCGAAAGTAGTCGGGTGGCGTCTCTTCTTTCTTCAGCAGGACGGACTCTCTCTCTCTCTCTCTCTCTCTCTCTCTCTCTCTCTCTCTCTCTCTCTCTCTCTCTCTCTCTCTCTCTCTCTCTCTCTCTCCTTCTTTTGGCATTTCCCCACAGTCACTCGAGTAAACTCTTGTTGGTTAGTTGAATCTCGCGCTCGTCGCTACCTCTAACTCAGAACATGCTGGTCTTTACTAAAGTGGCTTTGGCTCCGTTCTGTCTTTGTAATGTGGACAGAACGCTGGCGAACGGTCCGCCCAGAGAGTCCGGAATTGAGGTGATGGTTCCCGGGGCTGAAGCCCAACCTTGACTCGGTGCAGTGACTCCCATTCCGGCCACTGCCGTCTTCCCCTGCTCCACCGGGCCGTTCCCCGAGCCGCTCACCTGTCCGCCGCTGGGGCTCGGCCCCCCACAGTTGGAGGACGGGTTCGGGTTGGGCCCGGGCCCGCCGGTGCTGTCGGGATCGGTGGCCTTGGCCTCTTTGCTGTCCTCCTCTCGCGAGTCCTTCTTCGCGGACCCGTTCTTGGCAGCGGCTGCTGCTGCCGCGGCCGCGCGCTCCTGCTTGCGGAATTTGGCGCGCCTGTTCTGGAACCACACCTGTGGAAAAGCGCGCGCGTTATATCATTGCACTTGCATACATAAACTATTGTTATTATTTAATATGAATGCTCTTAATAATAATATAGAGAATCTTGCATTCCAACAAACAATTTTGCGTTTAAAAGACGTCTAATAGCCGTCCAAACACAGCTCAGACATCTGGGCTAAAACAAGGCTGAATTTGGGCTGTCAGTGAACATTCAATAGACGGCTAAACCACAGCCCTATAATAGACTCAATTAGAGAACAAAGAAATGAAATGAGTGAAGAAATGAAACCAAACACATTGTAATTACTGTTGACCTTGCTTACATTATGGAATATCATACATCTCGCAAGTTATTTTGGCAAAAACGGCATGTGACCAAATTCAAGGTTATTTTGTCTAGAAGTGTGTTCCTCACAGCCGGACTGTATCGGGTCTAGTGAAATGACGGCTATTGCTTGCTGGGTATTTGATTGCACTTAATTTTAAATGTACACTGGGAAGTGCTTCATCATTTGCTCTTGTCATACAATAAGAGTTTGCTTGTAATGTGTTCTGCTGTAGATGTAATAAATGCGTGTAGGGAAGTGTTCTGCTGTAGAGGTGTAGTGAATGCGTGTATAGGGAAGTGTTCTGCTGTAGAGGTGTAGTGAATGCGACTATAGGGTCTCCCACCTGCACCCGAGCCTCGGTGAGGTCGATCTTCAGCGCGAGCTCCTCTCGCGTGTAAATGTCCGGGTAGTGCGTCTCGGCGAACACGCGCTCGAGCTCTTTGAGTTGCGCGCTGGTGAACGTGGTGCGAATGCGCCTCTGCTTTCGCTTCTCGTTCAATCCCCCGTGGTCCGTGAACAGCTTGTAGGGAACTGTCGAAGAATACACAAGTTAAGTCAACTGTGCACCTAGAAAATGTACCTAAAATGTCATGTTGATGTAAAACACACCACTTGTTGATTCTAATAGCAAGAAACGAAAACTAAATAATTCGAATAAAGTTTCTAAACTAGGTGTATTCAGTGGTTATGCTTGTAAGATAAGATCAAATCGTGATAAAAGATAAGGTTATGAAAATCCCGAGTCAGATGTAATCCTGTTATCCGCGAAATGCTGTTAATTGAATGTTATTGGAGACTGCATTGGAAACTTGTCATAAATGCTGCTATTGTTGCTAGTGCAACTTCAATTCACTGTCAATAATGAGCTTAAGTCGCTGGTTATTTCATTATTTTCGAAGGTTTATGTCTCATCGCAAAGTAAATAAATTATGCCTATCATTTTGGCAGCTTAAGATAATTTTGTTGGCGGTTAGGGTGTGACTGGGATAGTGTAACCCCGTAACTGAATTACCTCTTGCCTGCAATCGCTTCTAACGTGATAAATTCTTTCATTTGTGTAAGCAAATTTCGTTTGGTAAATACTAAACACATTTCCATTTTCCAAAGCAATCAGGGCGCTTATATACAGCGTGTGTCGGCTTACCTGCGGCGTACGGGCTGCTCTGGTGGTCCCGCAGGGTGCCGAGGCTGCAGGAGCCCGGGGTGAGCGACGGGCACCCCGAGGTGGCCCCGAACGTCGTCCTGATGGGATTGTACTGAAAGCCACTGGCTTGGCTGCAGGAGCTGAAGTCCGCATAGGCTGAAGCCAGGCTCGACGTGTCCATCCCGGCCATACACGACTCGTAGGCAGAGGAATTGAGGTAAGAATACTCCATTTTATACATTGAAAAGGCTCAGTGGAGAAGGAAAGCTGCACTCCCAAGGAAAAAGACACACAAATTGGATTAAAATGGCGAGGAGCACATGAAAACCCGAAGCGCGCACGGAGTTGGGGAGCTCAGCTCGTGACGGCTGAATTTTGACTGGTTTGAAGGAGGCTCGTGCCGTGGGTAGATGTGCACTGCTCGGCGCCTGCTCAAAAACTGCCCTCCTTTATAGGAGCTGAGCCTTGTTTTATGAAAAGCCTCCCAAGGAGCCGCCTAGCCCCAGGTCTCTAGAGCATATAGTCCTCATAATAAACTTGGCTCTTTCCGCTTGGACAATAGCACGGCGTTTGGGTCTTATTGCTAGCGCTTTTTTACATGACAATAACTCATCAGTCTATTGGGCTGGCACTGGGGGATCGGGCTGTCCAACCTCCCTATCATTGATCCCCTGCATCTCTAATTAGAATTTAATACCCCGCCATTACGCGCCAGCCCAGCCCTCGCGCTCAAACCGCCATCTTGCCCTTTAATTCAATCACACCACTTGGAAATAATGAAAGTTGGGTGACGATTCTCCCTGATCCAATTTTCCCCAAGCTTTTAAGCCTTTAAACCGGTGGTATACCTTGGGCTGAATTTTCGATAGTATTTCCCCGTCTCCTTTAACTTTTTCATCTCTCGTTTTCTCTTTTCTTTTATACTCGGCACTGCTTCGCTGGTTTTCAGGAGCCGACACTGCTGTGGTTATACATGCCTAATTTAGTGGGATACTTATATAAGCGCTGTCATTCTGAAGAATGTTGACGGAAATCAATGACTGCTGAAAGCAAATGTTCGCCGTGATGCTTTAATAATAGCACAACAACAACAACAACAACAACAATAATAATAATAATAATAATAATAATAATTTCATGCAATGGGCGGCTGTTACAGTGTAATTATGCATTTAGGTACTGTGTAATAATAATAACTACATACTATAAGGTTAGGTTAGTTGCATGTAATTATGCATAATTTTTAGTTAGTACTACAGTAACTACATGTAACGTGTAACAAGGACACTGTAAAATTAAAGTTTGCATGTAAATCTATTCGAATACCTTATAATAAAAGGTATTCAGTCAAATGTGAATATATATATAATAGACATGCAATAGATTTACTTGCAAACACGGCTTTAAAGGTTATGTTTGTAACCACATGTACGGATATTTAATTTCTAAATTAAACTGAACTGAGTTGCTGGTTTATTTGCTGTAGTTCCATTTAATTTATAAATGCTTCTGCAATATATATTTTTTTTACAATTATTTTATTCGCGTGATTGTTTTTTAAGGGCAAGTGCAAATTCACAAAATAGCTTAATCACCAACCCTCTTATCTTGCCAAATTGCTTTAGAACATAAGTGTAATTGTAACTCGGTGATACCATAATATATTTAAATCATGCGCAATGTTAACGGAGGACTGCACAGATGTTTGAATTAATTTTAATTAATACATAACACAATTCCGGTAAGAATGATTTTTAGCTGCGGTTATCCAAACAGTCATTGATTACAAGTCATATGACGGACTTTATATATGAAATGCAGTCAAAATAATTGCGTTTCTCATAGTAAAAACCAATATTCAAGGCTCCAGTGTTATTGGCATAAGCAAAAACAAACGCCTCATATTTAAAATATCAAACATATAAAACAATTGTCAATTCATCCAACAATAAGCACAACACCTTTAGCGTTGAACAGAAGCAGGACCGACCTGTGGTTCAGCTCACAAACACACGCTTGTGTCAAAATGCAACAGAGGGATAAAGGCGATTATTAATATTTATGAGGTCACACGAATGAAAGCATCACGCGTTTCGAGTTTGATTTTCCACCATTTCTGCACCGTTTAAATTCTCTCTCTCTCTTTTCTATTTTTTTGGTCCTTCGTCTTTTTATTGTGGGAAAGATAAATGACGACTAAAAAGTCCAGTCTCTCTTGATACATCCCGGCCCCCTATTATGTTAATTTTTTCTTTCTACACGCGAGTTGTGACTAAAAGATGTAGCAAATTGATAATTTGATTATTGCAACCAAAGACCAACTGGTCCACCGTCCTCCCTCCACGCGCCTCGAGAGGAAAACGAAGGGATTAATCTAATAACACACAAAGGCCCGAGAAAAGTCCTTTCTGATATTTTGCCGAGGCAAATACAATTATAGCTTCAGCCATCCGTTTCCCCCATTCAAACATCTCTTTATTCGCTGATCTGTGCTCCACCAGCCGCCGAAACGCCCATCTTTTATATTTTCAACATCTCCTTTCATTCTATCAACTGGTTCTGCGATCTGTTGGGCGGACTGAAATGTCAGCGATAAACCTTTGATATCACGCGTTGAATGCGCGAGCTTAAAGAACACATGTACGCGGCGCGCGCGTTTCTCTCGAGATCCACTTGACCATAATCTGTCATAAATCAGTTAAAACAGCGTGTAAGCCTTCTAAATGAAGCCCTTTTCTAACAGCAAACCGTAAAACTGTACGTTATTAGTGATTAACAGTGCGATAATGGTTCAGTAGCCGTAATTTAGAAGTTAATTTGTGATTTAAGGACTTATAAATAACAGCGTCCATATGGCTTCACTTAAATAAATCAAAGCGCTCCGAAGGTCCTAAATCTCTGGTGGAAGTGTGTGACAATAGAGCCGTGAGTTCGGGCTCGGTGGAGACTCTGTGCGGGAGGAATGCGGGTCACAAAGGGACAAAACAAAATGCCTTTGTGTGTGGATGGATAAGACGAATCAGTCCCAGAAGAAGAATAGAAAACAGAGGAGTGAATAAGAGGGGAGGACAGAGGGGTGGGACTGCTGTCAGATCCAACATCACATCTCACTTAATGTGAAGGAAATCCTCGGATTATCAGACGGGGAATTAATATGTGCATTCAAAGGTTATGCTGCGCGCGCTGGAATGCTTTCAGTAGGCCTGGTTTATTTTTGCGATTGAATTTTGAGCGTTGAATTTTATTTCACTTTTAGATAAAAAAAAAAAAAATGCATTCAGTTGGATTTCTTTTCAAATATATTAAGCAAACTTGGCTTATTTTTGGATCAAACTATTTATTTATTCAAATTAATTACCCATCGTTAAATACGTTTTATGCCCATTATTTTCCTAAACACCTGTAATTTAAACTAGAGATCGATCTTCACCAATCCGACGATAATAAAACAATAAGGCAATAGGCCTAAAAATAATTCAAATTTATTTCTCTAACTGTTCGAATTTCTAATTGTGTATTCGCACAAATATAAAATACCAGTCAAATGTGAATTTATTATTTTACAATAAATGAAAGAACATTTGCGCGTGAAGAGCGCGCGGCGGGATGCAGTTGTTGAATATTTAGCGACGCAGCGGGTTTTTCTGTTTCGTATTAAATCACGCTTCTCGTCGATGACAGGTTAATGGTGAGTAACCATTCATTAAACGCAGCACTGACATAAACATCATAAAATATAGGCTTCCAAAAACATTTTACCATCCAGCTGAAAAACGTTTTTTTTATTATTATTAATTTATTATTATTATTATTATTTGATTTTTAAAGAATAATCTATATTGACAAGTAGAGATCCCACACTTGCCTTCTGGAGAATAGGCCCCGGACCCCCGGTTCTGTCTGCGGTCCACAGGCGGAGTGTGTCCGGGATGCCTCTCTCCTCTCACGGTCTTCCCGAGTGACCACGCTGATGTCTGGCCTTCAGAGCAGAGGATTAGCATAGAAATCTTATTCTGCGGGGACAGTATTAGCAAACATATTAGCCTCTCTAACGCGACTCTGGCCCCGCCGAGATCCTGCGCTCGGAATCAATTACGAAATTACTCCAACCTCTAAGTCGACATTAACGGGAGAAGAAATGCCATCGACCGGACCCAAATAAGATTTCGCAAAGATGTGATTATTTAATCTCTTGCCAGTGTTTAAGAATTTGATTCATAAAATTGTCTAAAATGAGATGGAATTAAATTCTTATCGGAGTCCCTGTCATCGTTTCATCCCGTGCTGTACGGCTGGTTTAACAGTGACCCGGATCCGGGACTGTCCGGTAAAGATGCTCACCTGGGCTCACCTGTGCTCAGCCTTACATGTGTGCCTTACTGATGCGACAAGTGTCATGCTTTAATTGCACGCTAAATGATAACCACTTTTAACAGACTTTCTTACAGTTTTACTGAAGTTGCATAAATCTGAAATGAAACTAAACTGTTTTTGGTAACACTTTATTTTATAGTGTCCTTGTTACATATATATTACATGTACTTATAACAGTAAATTATGCATAATTACATGCAACTAACACTAAACCAAACCCTAATCCAACATGTAGTAAATTATTATTACTCAGTAGCCCACTTAAATATATAATTACACTGTAACAATGACACCTTAAAATATAGTGTAACCTCCTACCCTAACCTTATAGTAAGTACATGTAGTTGCGTAATATTACTCAGTACTTAAATATATAATTACACTGTATGGGGCACCTTAAAATAAAGTGTAACCCTGCTTTATTTCATCGCTTCTGCTCAGTTTAAGTGACTCTTGTTCAGGAGGAATAGCTGTTTATTTTACCGTGGCTTGAGAAGGCCGGCGGGGTCATTCGTACAAACGCGTGAGAGGGCCATATTTTATTTAACACACTGGCATTGTTGTCCACATTAAGCAATTGACAAAGATTAGCCTCGATGTCATAAATCAGCCGGCAGGTTGAATGGAGTGGTCGGGTCAGTGTCATTATCCGAGCCCGTCTCCACGAGGCTCTCGGGCCCCTGAAGGCATGTGGGGCTCTGGGGCCCTCAGGACCCGCTGGAGGAAGATCCCCGATAAATGCTCAATCACACACGCATTAGCGCCAGACAGCGGCCTATTGTGTGCGGGGAAGCTTTACTGGAATTAAGCGATTAATGACCAGCTACATCCAGAATGATGGAGTGTTTTTTAATGTTTAAACAAATCTCTATGGGGCTCCTCAAGTTGAACAGCAGTTATACTGTACAAGCCACGCCAACCAATCAGCTATCAGATGCTAAATGTGCCGTTTCTGTATATTCTGCGATAGTTCTTTAGCCACAACACTTTCGGTCACACTTTATTTTAAGGTGTCAGTGTTAGCCAAACTATTTCTAATACAACACAAGTCTAAATAGATTATGCAAAAATAACCGACTAATTTTTCGCTATCGTACACAGTAACCGTAGACGTGTGTGTGTGTGTGTGTGTGTGTGTGTGTGTGTGTGTGTGTGTGTGGACAGGCAGTCACACTGTCTCTCAGTCACTGATACACACTGTGTCTCTCATTGGGAAACAATGGCCGGCATTCTTCTGTCTCCATACATGTCAATAAATCATATGTGACCCGCGTCATATTTTTTGAGTTTTGCATTTGTCTAGTAATGAACGAAATGTTTTTGATGAATGAAAACGGATATTAAGGGTCGCAGAAGCAGCGATCGTGAACGTTTGAACCCACGGACGGCCTGGCAGAGCTTTCCTCCTCTTTTCTCTCTGTTATAAAATCCTTATTGCATTTCTCCCTGATCTCGAGACATTATCCGGACGCGCGATCCCACAAGTGAATGTTTGAGCACTCCTCTCTCAGTTCACCTGTTTCATCATGTTCCGAGGAGCCACGCGTTAAAAACCCTTGCTTTGTTTCGTGAGTTTGTTAGATCAACAGTCTCGAGCCTCATTAGCGTCATGCGCGCGCTGATGGTGATGATGAACTGTGCGCGTGCACAGATGAGAATGAGTTGTGTGTGAGGTGAGGAAAAGCTGTGGGACTCCACACACACTTATTTAATGCGGTTAATGCGATGGCTCTACCGGGAGAGCTGATGAATCACTGCACTCTCTACACCTGCTGTTCCACCGGATTTTATTTTCCACATTAATAGCTTTATGTATAAAAAACATAAAGCATGCATTTATACAAAAAACAACAACAAAAAAAAACAAAACATATGCATTGAAACACGATGTAATACTCAAAATAATGAATTGGTTTGAGTTGGACAAACTTAAATTAAACTAATTAGTTCAATCAAATTAACTTTTATGAGAATTTAGCACTTTCTTTTTCTTTCAAGTTCACAGAACTGATATATTTTAAGTAAACTGAACTGTTTCATTGTTTTAAGTTTTATGAAATTATTTCTTTTGATTTAGACGAACTTAAGTTTAACTGAAATGGCTGGAATGTCTATTTCCCAGCATGCTTTGCCGATGGCACTCGAAAGGGAGAGTAAATGGTAAAATTAAGTGTAATATATATATATATATATATATATATATATATATATATATATATATATATATATATTATTTTTTTTGGTGCAAGATTAATGTTAAGTGGGAGATTTAGTAGTGATCAATGTTTTGTTATGCTAATTTAGAAGAATTTATGTTAATGTTGGTTTTAGGAGAGTTACCATCATGGTGACAAGTGGTGCATGAGCTTGATTTGAGAGCAAATTAAACCTTTATTCTGCCGCACTCATACAGCAAGTGCTGCTGTATAACATACTATTGTTCACATGTTAACAAATGAGTATGTTAGCAAACTAGCTTGTTAAATTTAACTAAGTTTATACTACTAAAAGTGTTCACATTGATATTACATGAAAGTATTAAGTTAAATGTATGAATTAGTGTACTCAAACATTTCAAGTTAAGAACAATTAAAATGTATAAGTACAAAATAAAAATCTGCCAGTTCTGCTTACTTCAACTTTGAATTTCTTAACTTAAA
>NC_138732.1:43480606-43660606 GCF_965113295.1 Leuciscus leuciscus
CATGCCACCATGAAACAAACGGACGATGTTAACAAATTTATCTGGGCATCCAATCTTACGGCAGGATAAGCCAGAGCCCGGTGCGGATTTATCGTTGATCCACGCCAAGTGAGCTGTATGTATGGTGTTCAACAGGGCTTGCTCTTCAACATCCTGATCATCAAAACAGACCTTTTGTTTGGATGTGGTGAAGCCAAGGTGAGCCTGCGCATTATTGCGCATTATTGTCTCCTATGAGGAAGAGCCGGTGTTTGAGGCACTGAATGTAAGGCAGTGTTAAGGTGTTCATAGAAAGACTCCTTCTGGTCATCATTGGCAGTCATTGTGGGTGCATAGGCACTAATCAAGACAGCACTGTTGCCATTCTTGAGCATCAGCTGCAAATTCATCAGCCTTGTTGACAGGCCGCAAAGTTGCACTTCCAGGAGTGGTAGCAATGATGTCTTCACACCAATTCCAACTCCAGCTTGCCTTGGCTGACCTTCGGGCTGCCCAATGATTGATGAGCGGATACGGATGGTACTGTTGTTCCAGGTCAGCATCCCAGGTCCGTGACTAAGTACTCCTAGTGGTATAACCCTAACCCTAACCCATCATTGCAGGACTTAGCATCTGTGACCTACCATCACAATGAATGGATTATAGTGGGAGAAGCTTTTGTAACCAATCCCACTCTCTCTTCCAACAGTGATCATTGCCAACAGGCTGAGAACCTGAGATGTGTAGGCTGGAGGCTGCTGGCACAGCAAGTCGGCCGGAAGTGATCCCAAGATAGGAACCATTCCGCCCTTCAGAGTGACTTGCGACTGCTCCTCTGCTATGCTGTCGCCGGAGCCCACTTGGCCAGTCATTTTCAGGGTTCCTGCAAGGCCTGCCCACCTCATGTAATGCCCAAGGTGATTCTTCTGTGATTCTTCTGTGATTCTTCACCACTGATGGCGTAGTCCGATTAGGCAATCCCCTACTTCCCCTTCTTTATCAATCCACTCCCTCACCACGTTTAGGTGTGGGTTGGACTTGGAGGGGGCAGACAGACAGACAGACAGACAGACAGACAGACAGATAGATAGATAGATAGATAGATAGATAGATAGATAGATAGATAGATAGATAGATAGACAGATAGATAGATAGATGGATAAATGGATAGATAGATAGATAGATAGACAGACAGACAGACAGACAGATAGATAGATAGATAGATAGATAGATAGATAGATAGATAGATAGATAGACAGATAGACAAGACAGACAGACAGACAGACAGATAGATATATAGATAGATAGATAGATAGATAGATGGATAGATGGATAAACGGATAGATAGATAGATAGATAGATAGATAGATAGATAGATAGATAGACAGATAGACAAGACAGACAGACAGATAGATAGATAGATAGATAGACAGACAGACAGACAGATAGATAGATAGATAGATAGACAGACAGACAGACAGATAGATAGATAGACAGATAGATAGATAGATAGATAGATAGATAGATAGATAGATAGATAGATAGATAGATAGACAGATAGATAGATAGATAGATAGATAGATAGATAGATAGATAGATAGATAGATAGACAGATAGATAGATAGATAGATAGATAGATAGATTCTTGACGGATCACCGTTTTAATCCTAGCCTTGTTTGGCTGGTTTGACTGGGGGTCAATGTCTTGCCCTAAGGCACACAACCCATCAGGGCAGAATACTGACCAACCCACTGGGTGGGTTTGTGTGTTCTTACTGCACCCCTTCCTTTGTCTTTTGTGGGGTCACATTTAGTGACCTGGTGTTACCAGCAATCCCAACAATGCCTCTCACTGATAGAATGAGCCCCCCCCCCACACCACCACCACAAGACCACTAGTGCTGAGGCATCACAACACAACATGACCAGCATCCCCCTTCCCCTCTGATACTGACCCCACATTGCCTCCCCATTATAGAGGACTCAGAAAGCTTTTAGGGGTCTGGTAACGCTGAGAGATTGATGGTGTAAAACGCATGGTGGTGGGGGAAAGAGCAGGTGGTTAAGAAGAAAATGTCCCCCTTTTAATGGGAGCCGCAGAGCGTAATTTAATAATTATGAAAAGTGAGAGAGTGGGGAGAGGGGAGAGGGGAGCATGGCGGGATGGATGGATGACTCCGGGTCTGTCTGGACGCCAGCAGACGAGAGGAGACCGAGGCGCTCTCTTCAGAACAGGTGTGGAGACAGTGGGGGCCAGGAGTCCGAGACCACCACTGAAAATGCTTCAGTTTAGCATTTTTCTAATGGAATGAACATTTAATCATGTGTGTGTTCAATACCATTTGGGTGAAAAGTTTAACGAACTGTTAAATTAAATATTAAATTAGCTTGAATTTCAGTCTTATTAACAGCAGCAGGCATTATTCAGCATCTGAGAATATTCCATCGAACATCTTGTGCTCAAATGTGCTTTGATTGATGATTAAGAAGCATTTTATATATTGTACAGTTTAATTTCTTTTTTTTTTTTTTTTTGCGTATTCATTTTACATAACTTTTGTTTAAAAAAAATCATAATTCTGAAGTGTTCATTTAAAGTTGGAATTAGATTTTAAACAACAGTAAAAGTAAATGTAATATACAGTAAATAGGCTGTGTGTGTACTACTGTAAATATGCAGTATATTTTCAATTCAATTCACATTATTTGTACAGCGCTTTTCACAATACATATCGTTTCAAAGCAGCTTTGCAGAAAATGCCAATGTTATCAGAGGTGACTGTGTCTAAGTTATGTTTTTTCACAAATGTACAAATCACACATTTAGCTAATAATGTATTAATTTGAACAATGTATTAATTTAAGGCAGAAACAATGAGTTCATTATAGTAATGAATACATGTTAGTTTACTAATGATTAGGATATATAGAAATGTAGCATTGGTGCGTGCTTCATCTGAAGTCTTCGCAGGAGTTGGCGCCGTCTCTTCACAGGTGTTATGATCATCTGAGGTCTTCATAATAGGCTGGATCCAAACAAACTCTCTAGTTACCCCAGGATGCACATCCCAAGATAAAACAGAGAAGCAAATAGTAAATAACTTTTGAGCCCCAAACATTATCAGGAAGGCTATTCCAGAGTTTAGGAGCCAAATGTGGAAACGCTCTCCCTCCTATAGTGGACTTAGATATTCTAGGTACTATCAGAAGCCCAGAGTTTTGTGACCTATAAGAGCGTGATGGATTGTAAGGCGTTAGAAGATTAGTTGAATACACAGCAGCTGAACCATTTCGGCCCTTATGGGTCAGTAGCAATACTTTGTAATTAATATTGAACTTAACAGTGTAGAAATTCTAAAATTGGTGTAATATGATCATATTTTCTTGATCTAGTAAGAACATTTTGGACTAACTGTAGCTTGTTTATCGAGGATGAAGGACAACCAGCTAGTAATGCATTACAGTGATCTAGTCTCGAGGTCATGAAAGCATGAACTGAGTTTTCTGCATCAGAAAGAGAGAGCAGTCTCCAGAGATTTGAATGATTCCTTTCATGCATGTAAACAGGCCTTTTTGTACTCAGAAGAAAATGCTACCGTGGTTATGTTCGACTCCTAGATGCTTTCCAGAGGTGTGTAATGAAAATCACAATTGCAGTTTTTTTTCATGGGAAAGAAATTGTCTTTGCTTCTCTTTGTCTCTGTTTCGTCCCGCAGCGTTCGGCAAACGTCTCTCTCCTCAAACACCAGTTATTCCCATGCCTGTCCCTTTCCATCATCTCTTCGTCCTCCTCTCCACGAGCTTTGCTTTATCTGTGTGTCTCCTCGAGTTCCCTGGGAAAGATGTATTGATAATTTCCTGCAAAAATATGATTCCAGTTTATTCTACTGAGAAAAATTCAATAGCGCAGCCTCCAATTGGATTGTGTTTTTCAGTGGAGTGGAGAACAATAGAGAGAGAGAGAAGAGACCTGGCCCCAGACATTCTACATGAGATTATTGTTAAACAGAGACCTGATAGAATTACAGGGGTACAATAGATGATAATTGCATCACAACATGATTTCTCTTTGCCGTACAACAGCGCATATTCATCTACCTTACCCATCCGCTGATGTGGCGTGAGGGAGGCAAGGCTGGGCCAGAAGAAGGTGAAGACAGCGAGGCCCTGAGATGAAGTTATAGATAGACGGGTCGAGAGAAAGGAAGAATATAGCTCAGCCGTAATAGTGCAGACGTGAAACAGTACGACAAGGGGAAGTTATTGTTATATAATAAATACATAAATAGATTTTTCAGACGTAAACTCATAGCCGTGCTTATTTGGGTCAACATTGAAATCACAATAACGTAATTGGTAATGATTAAAATCTTAATTTTAGATTAATTTTAGTTATTTCAATTTCACAATTTTTTATACCAATTTCGATTATTCAGCAAAAACGAATACTAGGTTAACTAAAGAGTCCTCAAACAGTTAATAAAGACTATTAGAATACAATAAGAACAAAACATATGCATATTGTATATTGTGACAATCAGTGATCTAGCTGATATGAGGGGCTTTCGCACCAGAATAATGTTTTTATAGTATTTATTAGGGTTGCACAATATTACAAAAAACTGACATTGCGATATTTCGATACATATTGCAATAATGAAACAATTTCACCAGATGACTTGAATAGCTCTGTTTGAAAAGAATGAATCATTCTAGAATGATTGGGGTGATTTTGTAGGGGAGTGAATCTGAACAGAATAAAATGAATGGAATGAACAAAATGAACAGAGAAATGCAAACTCAAAATATTATGCAAACCTGCAAGAATGAAATGTTAAATAACACAAATATATCTCACTTTATTTACCAATTTCTTCGTTGCTGACCTTCAGGGAATTAATCAACCACATTTTTATGCAAATTACTTAAATGACTTTAGATGAACATCACATTTGTGTTTCATTTATTTGTTTTTATTGCTGAAGTAAGAGTGTTGAACTTTCTTCTTCTGCGGTCCAGAATGGAAGCACAGCTGAAAGGTTTGTTTGAGTGGCGCCCTCTACTGTACAGGAGGGAATCTACTTCTCCTTCAGCCTGAGGATTATTCATTTCACTTATGAAAGGGCCTTTACTTTTGCCAAAAATGTAACTTTTTTTATTATTAGAAAAAACAAGCACGTCCAGACCAGGTGAGAAAGTGTAAAGCCAAAGTAACTTAACATTACTTTACAAAAAAAAGTAACTAAGTAATTCATTAGTAGAAGTAGTTTAGTTACTTTTAAAAGTAACTTTGGTTACACTTTATTTTAAGATGTCATTGTTACAGTGTAATTATATATTTAAGTACTGAGTAATATTAAGCAACTACATGTACTTGTTATAGGGTTAGGGTAGGATTAGGGTTTGTTGAGGGTTAGTTGCATGTAATTATGCATCATTTACTGTTATTACTATTGTAAGTACATGGAACATATGTAACAATGACACTGTAAAAAAAAAATACTGTTAACCTCAACACTGAATATAAACTATCTGAATATAGAATATACTGAATATAAATATATATTATCGCCCAGCTGTAATCTGCTAATATGACTATCAGGCATTGAGATATTTTATAAAGATAAGTTATAAACATTAACATCATGGTTTTCTGTTTTAAAACAATGTGTATTGTGTAAAGCGCTATACAAATAAATCTGACTTGATTACTTGATTTCCCATAGTCTAATTTTATACGGTATATGTTGACTGTACAGTCACTTACTAAACGTGATGCAGTTATGCTCCTGACTGAACAACAAACACACGGACAGTAGTTGGAGTAACTGGATTGTCCAGCAGTCGTCACTGGGGGAGGAGGGTTCCAGTAGAAGGACCTGCGGTGAAAGATCGCCTCTTTTACAAGGAGCGACAAAGAGAAAGAAAAATCACAAAAGCGCCCAACTCGGATCCTCTAAAAGTATAGGGGCACTCCGCCTGGCTGGCTGCTCGGCACGGTGCGGGTGTGTGTGTGTGTGTGTGTGTGTGTAGTGGGCCAGAGGGGTTAAGTAGGATGGAAGGCACCCATACTTCAGATTGGCAGCAAGCTGCCGCAAGGCTAATCTAATCAAGGGCCTCGCAATTCAATTAGAGGATCTCAGGGGCCCCAGCGCCAGCTTGCCAAACGCTCAGCTCTCCTCTCTGACTCTCTGACTCTCTGACGCCCTCCTCCTCCTCCATCAGCCCTGCCCAGTACCACCCAGCTGCGCTAGATGAATCTAGATGAAATATGAAATATGAAAATCTCCAATAATGTATGTGCGCTGTGAGGGATGGGGAAGCGTTGGCTGGTGGAGGGTAATTCTCCCCTCAGGAGAGGAAGAGTCATCTCACCGGCAGAGAGACTGAGTGCGCCTGCTTATGTTGCAGAAATATATACGCTCGTACACACACACACATGTTGACTGTATCATCATTCCCGCCAGCAGCGCAACTCATTCTTCACCAGACAACTCCATCTATTGCTCTCTGTTGCAACATCCACCTGAAATGGATGAGCCTTGGTTTAAAGCACACACACACACACACACACACACACACACACACACTGAAAGAACTCGTATAGTTTGAGGCGAGTCGAAGTCGTTGGCGGAGACAGACTGGGAGAGAGTGAATGATGGGCAGTTCATGAAACGAACTGTGATTCTTCAGTAGAATACGGTGGCTGGGAGGAGGCGAGCGGGGGGGCGGATGCTCTTAGACAAATTACACCTCATTATATCCTGGCTCTCACCGGCACATCATGTCAGGAGGAATCTTTTTTTATTTGCACAAATTTGCCTGGAATTCCTCTTCGTTTTCCCGCCGTCCATTATCAAACAGGGCAATTTGATTACACTGTGATTATTCTCTTGCTTGTGGACACTCCCACAGGCCGAGGCCTCTCTCTCTCTCTCTCTCTCTCTCTCTCTCTCTTTCCCGTCTGTCTTGCGTTTCATATCCCAGAAGTGATATATCTGGCAAAGATGCTCAACCAGTATATAGCCTATGCATTCTTTCTGAATTTATTCTGCTATCAAAATATAAGGAGAATCAGAATTTTAGCATCAAATCTTTTTGCTATGGTACAATTGACAAGTTATTAATATGATTATTGTACATCAGTTACATTAGACGACCATGCAACTCTTTAAAATTACAGTTTTTCATCTTGAGTATATGCAACCCACACACAGGTTCTTTATTGGCACTGATGGTTCCATGAAGAACCTTTAACATCTATGGAACCTTTTCATTGCACAAAAGGTGCTTTAGATTATTAAAATGTTCCCTTTTGAGGGAACTTGCGCTGCGTCGATGATGCTTTGGGAACGCCCCCACGTGATTGCGTCTGAAGCACGTATGTCAACTAGTCCAATGGCAAGAGTGAACGTCACGTCCAGGAAAGGGTAAAAGCACATCCGGTCTGACCGGCGCCAGCTTCTGTGCATCAGCAAGCGCTCAATGTCGAAACTGTTTGTCTTATATACTGTTGTATTGTCTGTTACATAAGCATACCAGTATGTCGAAAGAAACGTACAAGTTGTGTGCTTCTCCCTGCCCGCGCTCTTTAGCGGCTTGTACGGCTTGTGTGTGATGTGTTTGGGAGCGGAGCATGCTCTGACAGGGCGCTCATCCTAAAAGCAAGCTAGATTAGCGCTTCCTTTCACCTAATATTTCACCTCCATCACGGGGCCTTCCATTTTTTCCTGATCTGCACAGTCCAGATCATGGAACAAGCCATATTCGTCCCGTTTATTCAGCCCCCAAGTACATGTATATTCTGAGATAAGGGGGTTGAAAGAATATGGCTATGGGGCGATGCCCAGGGCAGAACAAATATTAGCCACTATGCAAACTGGCGCACCAGATCCTCCTGTGGTTCCTAGGGAAGATGCTCTCGCTGAGGGCAGTGTATGTCCCGGAGTGCCAGAATATAAGAGCAGACACCCTGTCTAGGCAGGAGCTGAGGCCCGGGGATTGGAGATTCCACCCCGAGGTGGTGGAGCATATATGGGAAGTTTGCGGCAAAGCGGAAGTAGATCTGTTTGCGTCTCAGGAAACGACGCACTGTCCACTTTAGTTCTCCCTCACACATCCAGCCCCCCTGAATTTGGTTCACGGATATGATATCTCTCCTCGATGGCTCTCTCTTGGAGATTCCGGTCAGGAGAGACCTTCTGTGTCAAGCAGGGGGCATAATCTTTCACCCCCGTCCAGAAATATGGAACTTGTGGGTTTGGCCTCTGAGGGGGTCCAACTCAAAGATGCTGGTCTCTCAACTGAGGTTGTAGAGACCATACTTCACTCCAGCTCTCCATCCACAAGGAAACTATATGCTTTGAAGTGGAAGACTGGCTTTAGTCCTAGAGGGCCTGTCTGGCTCCCTTTGAGCCCCTTGATACGGTTTAAGAAAAGTTTCTAACTTACAAAACCATCTTCCTTCTGGCTATTTTGTCTTTAAAAAGAGTTGGAGACCTTCAGGCCCTTTCGGTCTCTCCCGCCTGCCTTGAGTTCACACCGGGGATGGTCAAGGCATTCCTATATCCTAAACTGGGCTACGTCCCTATAGTACTGACCAATATTCCGAGGCCTATCGTGTTGCAAGCTACTGTCCTCCTCCTTTTATAAATCCGGTCCAGGAAAAGCTGAATCTCCTCTGTCCAGTGCGAGCATGTCCACAGAGCTGCCCTGTGGAGAAAATCGGATCAGCTGTTCGTCTGTTTCGGATCACCTAAGAAAGGTCTTCCAGCTTCTAAACAGACAATCAGCAAGTGGATAGTTGAGGGTGGAAGTGGTTATTTCTCTTGCCTATGAGGTCTCTGGCCAGCCGTCATCCTTGGTTGTCAGAGCTCATTCTACTAGGAGTATGGCGGCCTCTAAAGCCTTAATTTAGGGGGTTTCTCTACAAGAGGTTTGTGATATGGCGGGCTGGTGTCACGGTTCATGAATCGGCTGTCTCAATTCTGATGTGTGTGTGTGTGTGTCTGTATGTGGGCGTGGTTACTCATTGTAGTGATTAGTGTTGCCAGCTGTTATCAATCCCCGTTCCCTTTATATGTGCAGTAATTCCCATCTCATGTTGTCAGATCGTTGTGGTTTCCCCGGTGTCGTGTCCTGTTCCCGTGTGGCTCTCTGTTTCCCTGCTGTGGCTTTCGTCGTGTGGATTCGTTGTGTCCCGTCTCCTCGTCTGGATGTTCCACTGGTTCCTGGTTTCCTGAGCACGCTTCACTTCACCACCACCGGAGGCCATCGAAGTCCCTGTGCCACAATCGTCATCTGAGTGTGTTTTCCCCGACCTGTGTTTGTGCGTTTTCTGACCATTAATAAACGCCTTTTACTTGCAATTGTATCCGTTCTGATTTCCTCACAGCTGGTCGTCCCCGCTCACATTTGTGAGGTTCTACAGCCTGGACCTGGATGCTCAGACTGGATGTGCTTTTATCCTTTCCTGGTGCGTGCTTCAGACGCAATCCCGCAGGGGCATAACCAAAGAGTCATCGACGCAGCGTCTCGTTCCCTTCTCAGGGAACTAGGGTTACAGTCGTAACCTGAGACGTTCTTCATACTATGAGAAAATTGTTCTTTAAAAACGGATAGGTTCTTTGGGGAACCCAAAAGGATTCTATTGCATCGCTGCATTTTGTAATTTTTGTTTTATGGGCACATTAATTTATTTACATGTCTTTTTTTTTTTAAGTGTGTGTGTGTGTGTGTGTGTGTGTGTGTGTGTGTGTGTGTGTGTGTGTGCGTGCGTGTGTGTGTGTGTGTGATTTCAAGAATTAGCTGAAAAAGGTTGGCTCTATAGTGTATGTAAACATTGCATCAAGCTGGAGATGGATGCCATAGCAACAGTGCATATTTTTTTGCATCAATCGCATATGAATCGAATGGACAGCTTAAGAAATCCTAACCATGACAGAATCAAATCTTGGAGAACAGGTGAAAGGGATTCCTATGGCTAAATTATGACTTCAATTGAGCAATTAAAACCCAAGTTGGAATTGAATTAACAAGATCCTGTGGCTCTAAATATGGCTTCCCACCCTTGCTCTAATCACAAATACATGGAGACGTCCTCAACCAGCCTCACTCCAACCTGTTAACTGCCCTGCCTTTTCTGATTTGAGCAGTATTGGGGCAAAAAAAAAGTCTTTGTGAGATAAAATGTTTAATATTGAACTTTATTATAAAATAATTTCCTCCAAAAGGGATGTATTTAAAAAAAAAAAAATGTATTAAAATAAATCAAACACCAGCAAGATGATTTCCCAACACATGTGAGGCTCAAGAGCCCCTTCATCAACAACCAACCAATGTAACAATACAAAAACAACACAATTCCTAAAATATAAATATCACTGCGCTAGAATACAAGTGGTCCATAATGCAGGATTATATCACGTGATAAACATTCTCCACACACTGTTCTGATGTAAACATGCATACAGTCAAACCAACATTTATTCAGACACCTTCAACATTTCTCACATTATCACAGTTTATTAGCTATAGTTTAGAAAATGGTGATAAAATTTGACAAGAACTAGTTATCAGAGTTATCAGATCAGTTGATATTTGACTGGTTTTGTTCGTCCTTCTGTTAGACTGTCTCACACATGAATTATGTTGAATATCTGTCAGCTGTTAAATTTAACTACACAATTAGATAATACCAGTTTAGCTCAACCAATCACCGAGCAATGCTTCATTGTGTTCAGTCTGTGTGTTAAAAGAGCATTAGTTATTAAAGAAAAACACTTCAGCAAAACATGATCAGCTCAAAGTGTC
Source organism: Leuciscus leuciscus (assembly GCF_965113295.1). Classification (NCBI taxonomy): domain Eukaryota; kingdom Metazoa; phylum Chordata; class Actinopteri; order Cypriniformes; family Leuciscidae; genus Leuciscus; species Leuciscus leuciscus. Next base: position 43,491,398 of record NC_138732.1, read on the forward strand.
CCAATCATTTTTAGTCCCAAATGTTTATAAATGTTACTGGTAGTCCATTGAAGAATATTTGGGTATAATATGTCACAGTTTACTTTATTTTGCTCTCCTCACTTACAGAAATGAACTATAGTGTCCTGATCACACTAGTAAAAATATCAAAATTGATATCTGGTGTCTGAATAATGTTTGGTTAGACTGTATATCTCTGAATTTAAGTATGTGTACCTTGAGAATTATCTAACAAAATAGTGAAAACCAAATGAAAAGCAGAAGCGAGAGCCTGAAAAAGCAAGCAAGAAACCCGCTATGTCTCTTCATCCCTCTCTTCTCTCTGTGTCTCTTCATCCCTCTCTTCTCTCCGTGTCTCTCCATCCCTCTCTCCGTGTCTCTTCATCCCTCTCTTCTCTCCGTGTCTCTCCATCCCTCTCTCCATGTCTCTTCATCCCTCTCTTCTCTCCATCCCTCTCTCCGTGTCTCTTCATCCCTCTCTTCTCTCCGTGTCTCTCCATCCCTCTCTCCATGTCTCTTCATCCCTCTTCTCTCCAGGAACGAGGCAGTCCTGCAGGACATCTTGTCTGTGGTCTTGGCTGGATGAAAGGCAGTCCTGGCAGGGATTCGGGACGACTAATTGTGTGTTTGACTGATGCTGTGTGTGTGAATGACGAGGTGGAGAAGAGCAGAGGACATGGTGAGCAGAGAGTGTGTGATGGATCCTGACGGATGAGTATTCCTCTTCACGTCCAGTGCCTGGCATATACACTTCTCCCTCTATCAGCTGCACTGCACATTTATATATTGATCTTTTATTGAATAGCAAAACAAAGCTGAATGAAACAATGACAACTGAAATGTCCCATTAGAAATGTCCAGTATTGTTCTCTGTTGGTTCATCATTCCACAGGTTGGGTTGCGGTTATATCATTTGTGCAATTATGTGAGTTATATATAATAATGTGCTGGTGATGGTTTCTATAATACATTCATCTATAACCTTCAGCTGTGCGTTAGATCAGAGTCCATGTCTATATTTATAAATCTCCTTTAGTTCACCCTTCTGCCGGCCGTGTGTTCCTGCTTTCTTCTCCTCTTTCAGTGTTTCTCAGCAGGGGTGAGCTGTGCTTCTCTCTCTCCAGCTCTCTCTCTCTCTCTCTCCTGCTTCAGACGGCTGGTGGCTCAATGGATAACTGGATAACTGGATTATGGGACAACAGAGCACCTTCCTCTCCGCGCGCACGCGCCTCTATTGAGCGCGCGCTCCCGCTATTGAGCCGTGTGTGTGTGTGTGTGTCTTTATGGCCTTGCCCTCATCCCTCATCAATCATCCCAGCTCAGCCTTCAAACAGCTCTAAAGGAGAAAGGAGAGACACAGAGAATGTTTACTATGAGACTGATCACTCAAATCAATCGCGCATTTATTCTGAAACGTCTCGCAGTTCAAACATTTAGAAAAATTAAGACAGTTCGCCATGATCCTCACAGTTATTTTTATCTCATGTTTTATAAGATTTTTATTTTCTCTAGTAAAACAAACTCTGATTTCCCAGGACTTTCAAAACAGAAGCAGGAAATAAATGATCTACCACAACACTAGTTAATGCTGTTAAAGCTTGTGTTCTGTTGTTCAACAACTGCCTAAAATTGCACTTTTTAAGCAGCAAAATGTTTAAAAACCTTTTGAATTCTTTTTATATACTATAAAATGTTGTTGTATTTTATGTTAGAAACCCAACATGACTTTAATGTAATGGGTGACGTTGTTACAATAATTTTAGCACTGTTAATGTTAACATAACCAACTACCGCAACTACTGTAAAATACAGCGATACAGTGGAAGACCACAGGATGACTCAGAGTTCATTATAATTAGCACAGTAACTATACTCTTAAAAATAAAGGCTCTTTATCTGTGGTTCAGTCAAAACTCTTTAACGCTCATGAAGCATTTCTTTCCAAGGTTCTTTAGATTATAAAAAATGTTCTGACTAAGAAAACACATTTCTGCTTTTAAGAACTGATCACTGAAAGGTTCATTGGAGAACCACAAAGATGTTCTTAGCATCACTGCTAAAACGAACCTTTTGAGTGTATAATAACAATAATTATTATAATAATACATAATGTTGGGTTAAAAATAACCCAACAAGTAACCTACACCACCTTCCCAACTGTGGATAATTTTAACCCAGTGCATTGGGTTAAAAGCCAGTTGGGTTTAAAGTAACCCAACAGTTCAGTTAACTATTTATTTATGACATTATTTTAATTAATAAAATACACTTTGTTTTTAAATACAGATCGTTTATTTGTATAAAAGTAAAACAATAAATATGTCTCAACAAATATATTTTTAAATTACAAACTAAATATTGGGGAGTTAGAATTTAATGTAAATATACTAGTTGTGTACAAAAATTCAAAATACACAAGTGTAAACCCAACAGCTGGGTTATTACTAGAAATTACCCAACGATTTTAAAAATGACCCAACATTTTTGGAAAATAACCCAACATTTTTTACTGTAATAGCCTAATAATAACAGTTTCAAACATGAACCCACAAGAACGCAAAACATCATCAGGGGAAATAATATCATGAACTAAACATAAAACACTCCCAATGTAGCTATGACTTTACTTTAAGCAAACTCAAAATAAAATCTGAAAATATGTCATGGTTGCCCAATTTATTTATTTTTTATAAATTATAAGGCCAGTTATTAAAACAATATTTTAATGTAAAGATACAATAACCTTGTTAAATTTATAAATAAAATTGTAGGCAATTAATCTATTGTTTTATGAAATCTAATATCGTTTTTTTTTTTTTTTTACCGTGCATGAAAAGATGTTTTACAGTGAACTAATGAATAGCGCATTTTTCTCTATTTCTCCTTTAGAACTACAAACTCATTATCTAGTGTACAGGATGGAGAAGGATATGTCGTCAGCTGTGTCGATGACATCACTTCTTCATCAGGTCTCAGTATCGGTGTGTGGAACTCGATGACGTCACTCAGTATCAGTGTGTGTGAAACTTCTCTCTCGGCGCGGAACTTTTTTAATAACGCGTTTCCCCGCTGGCCGCGCGCGTCTCCTGCAGGAACAGCTCAATGCGATTACATCTCTCTCTCTCTCTCTCTCTCTCTCTCTCTCTCTCTCTCTCTCTCCAGCAGAATCAGGGCGCAATAACAGCACAACTCCACTTCACCCATCAATTACATCTCTATTAGCATCAGTGCCCACCCGATCCAAGCAACAGACGAAATTACACAATTCTTCAAGTCGACAAGGTCAATTCAGACCCTAGATGCCTTTCTTTCACAACAGATGATTTTACTCAACGGGTTATTTCTCAACAAGTATGTATTAACAATCAATATGACAGGATTATCTTAGTCCAGTTTTTTTTTTTTTTTTTTTTTTTTACAATATATTGCCTTTTTTTCTGAAAACTGTGGGCTTAGATGATTCATGAATCAGATTCACTATCTATCCATCCATCCATCCATCTATCCATCTATCTATCTATCTATCTATCTATCTATCTATCTATCTATCTATCTATCTATCTATCTATCTATCTATCTATCTATCTATCCGTTTATCCGTCTAGGCCTCTATCTATCTATTATCTCTTCACACTTAGTTTAATTTTAAGGTGACAGGCCTTATTAACATTAGATCTCTCTTAAATCAGTTTCCAGTCATTAAGCTCTTTCTCAGATTATTACACGCCGGTTTAAAATGAGCAGGTAAATTAAGATAAAATGATAATTCACTGCTTTAATGAGCCAATCAAACACCATGTCATTTTGTTTCCTATGCCTTCGGGAAGCACGAGGCTATAGCCTAGTCAATCATTAAGTATGATATTATAGGCCTACACATTTTAAGTGAAACGTTTCGCTGTAAAATTACTATTCTCAAAAAAATATTGTAAAACCAGGCTATTAGTCCGTATTAATACAGTTGTGTTCAGGCCTGTAGTTCCTGCAGTGTAAATTAGCTGCATTTTTCAACGAGCTTACTTTGTAAGTCAGGGGAAGTGTTATTTTCCTCTTGAAATACAGCAAAGCAAATATTAGATTTAATGCTTCGACTGAGAACTATATACTATAATTTTTTCGAAGTCTTAAAAACAATAATGTAATCCAAATGAGCTCCTATGTCACTGTCAACCCTTTTTATTCCTAAAAAAATCAAACCTGCAGGACAAGTGAGTCGAGCACGTATTTCTCTGTTTACTGACTCAAAGGATGGCCATTTATCATCGATCGAGACAGCGGCGCATTTTCTACCTAGCTCTCTCAGACCTTGTCCTAAATTCAGCATTTTTATGGAAAACTGCAGTCATTTTGATTGATGAAATCTAAAGATGTCTAAAACAATCGCAGAGATCCCCAACTGTGGCGCTCCTACGGGGTGCTTCACTCCAGGCATTGTTGCGGTGACATTAGGGGGGAGCTTCGTGAGAATACACGAAAAAATCGCGATTTCAGTGTAAAAGCGGACAGAAAAGGATTTCTTTACATTCATCCGGGCCGGCAGTGGGAAAGTTGGAGAAACTCTCTCCATTTTATAAGCAAACAATACAAGCTCAGTGTCTGTTGACTGCTCCAACACACTATATGGCTCAAATCTCAAGAAAGGCCTTTTATCAGCGTGATGGACTTCAGGCTGTTCCTTTTAAAGTCTGCGCTTAAAATTCATCTCACTATCTATAGAGTAGGTTTATGGCGCCTTAATGCATTAATATCACGATAATATGATTCGATTTTATTGGACATTAGGGTTGCTTTATGTGGATGAATTTGCTTTATACGACCTCATCAAAAATAAAGACCATTGCGGCATTTGGGTCAGAGAGTTTGAACTATATATATATATATATATATATATATATATATATATATGGCGAATTCAGGTTGATTGGGACACTTTTTGCCATTGAGATGACTGGAAAAAAGTGTCCCAATCAACCCGAATTATTTTTTATAATTAAATATATAATATAATTATTATTATTATTATTATTATTATTTAATTTTTGTCATCGGTTTACAATTGCCGCGCTTGTTTGCCCATCATACATGACAGCATGAATGTCACCTACTAAATTAGCTCCTGCCCTCCATTATTAACAAGGGTAGTAAGGCAAGGGTGACATCTTACTTCGCGACACCCAAAGGAAGTTTTAATAAATCTCCCTCTATTTAACTGCGTTTTCCCTCAGACTCCTCCGGGCGAATATAGAGGCCGTGTCAAGATTGCGTTTGTGTGCCAGTGCTTAGGACCAGCTGCTCTCAAAAACAGACAAGCCCTTGTCAATTACCCGCTGACGAGCAGGTCTGGGATCGCCCGAGGCCAGCAGTGTTTCAGTCCCGCAATTAGTGTCCATTTCTGGCCAGACCTCCTCGTAGCGCGCAGACAAATGGCAAAACATCGCAAAGAAAACTTAATGGAGCCCATGTTTATGCCAAGCACTAAGGCGACGACAAATTATGGCTAAAAATGGCATGCATGCAACAAAATGCAAGTTTTATGAAACTAAAAAAGGCATGATGTATAGTTATATAGGTGTGTTTCTCGAGCGCTTTGTGGTGTGTGTGTGTCACTGAACAGCTGGTGGCACCCGAGCCTGTCTCGGCCTGTGGCCTTTGGCCTGGTGGGGGATGGACCTTCGGACAGGGCGGTCAGCAGCTTTAACACCCCGCCGCTAGTGTGGGTCAGAGAGGCCAAGGCTCTAACAGGACAAGCACAGAGCCGAGCCAGCGGAAGCCCAGCCGAACAAAACGACTCCAGCCCGGCCGGCCCGGGGAATCATTAGCGGGCGCGTTTGTTTAACTAATTAGCAAGCTGGGCAGCCAGGGGGAGACTTGTAGGACAAGCCATTTACTCAGGGGAAGATCTAGAGTTCAAAGTACAGGAGGGGGACACGGCCTGTGTAATGCACTGAAGTTCAAGAACAGAGCAAACAGCACACGGGCAACCCGTTCAACATGGAGGCGAAGAAGAAGAAGAAGAAGAGGAGGGGTCCCGCGTTAAATATGGGAAAGTTTGGGGAACGGGTCGACGGGTCAAGAAAAGTCAACAAGAGAGCAGTGTTAATGACAGACGGAATTTAATATCAAAAATACATAAATCTTCAACTGAGGTCAGCAGCACAATGCACACAATGGGACCGAGTGTTCAAGTCAACACTGATTTGTTGTTCTAGAAAGAATGGATTGATCCGAGCTGTTAACATTTAACACACAAAAAAAGCTTGCGTTAGAATTTACAAGGTTGTTGGAGAAAAAACACACTCTAAAAAATGCTCAAAAAAACAAACAAACAAAGCAAAAACAATTTTGGGTCAAATATGGACAAACTCAAACGTGTGGTTAAAAATGTAATTTAAAATTTAACCCAGAGGCTGGGTTTGTCCATATTTGACCCAAATTTGGGTTGAAACAACCCAGAATTTCTTAGAGTGAAAGGTTGTGAATTTGAGCACCGAGGGTTTTATTCAATAACTTTCTAAACGTGCACCAACGTTATTACAATGTGACCGCAGCAGATTATGTCAGTTTAACCGGCCACAGGATTGCGTAAACAGGTGGTGCCGAAATTTTGTACGAATTTTATGAGGTGGCTAATTCGTAGGCCTACGAATTTGTATGATTTTTGTTAAATCGTACATTGGCCTATTTACATTTTTATTCGTAGGAATGACCTGGCCCTGACCCCGCCCCTAAACCTACCCATCACTGGAGTTTAGACAAATCGTACTCACTCGTACGATTGGTCGTGAGATAGCGTTGGATTCCTCACCTGAGCGTGATGTTGGGCTCGGCTTGAGTTATTCTGTGCTAGGACAAACTTCTCTGACCACACAGTGAGGTTAAAGCACAATCACTGATGGAAACTCTGCGTGACCTTGGGCTCTGCCCCCCCTCCTAACCCTTGTTAGTCCCCAGAAACGCCACATTCCATAACTCTTCATAAAAACCATTATTAGGGAAATCCGTTCTTTTTGACAATTTAATAGTGCAAACCAATCATGTTGGTGACACCAGGCATTCATCTGGCATCAGAGACAAAGAGCTTCAGGCCTGTTCGCCATGCCGTCGGGAGTCTGCGCTATTTTCAGAACGCATCCACAATGCACGCATTGTAGCTGCATAATCGTTATGTTTAGGAAACCAATCATAAGTATATGAGAGTTTTTTTTTAATATTTTTAATTCTCGGATTGCAGCGCAGGCCAAGTTAAGCATGACTACCAGTCACGTCCTGGTTTTTATTATTTTAAGGTCACGAACAAAAGCAGTTTTAATGCAAGCTCATTAAAAAGGGCAAGGTTTTGTTCTTCGCACATTGGTTGTGATTTTTTTTTTTTTTTTTTTTTTTACTGAATCAATTTAGCAGATTCAAGGCAATTTTGCAACATTCTCCAGAGGGACTAACGAGACAGAAAAAAAAATGTTTCCTCGGAGGATTCACCTTTAGGAGCGCCTCAATAAAAGAGACACGAGCTCCAAGCACCAGCCTATAATTTTTAATATATATGCAATAAATGTTCAATTTGTTTTTTGCAATGACGGGAAATAATTTCGTCATATTTTAAAGCCATTATTACATCCGTACTCCCACTCGAGCTCCTTGTGTTTGATTAAGTCATGGCGAGATTGTAGCTGATAGTTAATAACGATACTGTTATGGTCCTCTTGACATTAAATCCTCCACGGGCCAGTTATAAAAGTGCTCTTTGTGTGCAGACCTCTGCCTCGGATTATTTGCCTCAACCTGTCAATAACTCATTTTTAATTTGATGTCTCTATTTAGCTTTGGAAAACGCCTCATAAAATACGAAGTTCATCCAAAACAGTGAACACATTAGGTTAAACGGTTCATATTCGCATGGAGAATCATTACCAATATCTGAATAATTAACACGGCTTGCTAGATCTTCTGTGAAACTGGCATCTTTGTCATGTTTTAATTTCTGCTTGTTTATTGCATTGCTGTTGAATTGTTCGGCTGTTTTGTGCAATAATTCCAGACAGTCCACAGTTTAGGGGACTTGTTTCATATGCAGGGCTTATTTCAGCAAGACATTTACTGTAAAGATTTGCCACTGGAGCCAGGTGTTATCTGTTTATTTGTGTGCTGTTATTTATGTGTGCTTTAGTGTACCTTCTGAATTTATTGTTATAGTCCGATAATTGCCATTGTAGGCTATATTAGTGTATATCTCAGTGAGATGTCCATGACAAAAACGTACGAAATTTAAAAATACCATTTCACTTGATTAAAGCGTATGATGTCATAACACACACATTTATGTAGGAGGACAAGGATTATAATAAGGAAAATGAAACACAAAAACGAGAGAATGTCTGTAGCCTAAATGCAACACGATGTCCTCGCATATCTATAGCACGAGTTCATGCTTTTATTTGCCTCTTTATACGCAGAAGTAAACGTGCGAGCACGCAAAATGTACCTGTTGGGTGTGTATATTTCGTATCATATTCATAAAAAAAGGGTGTATCGGATGTAAATAGCATGCAAAATTAAAGCATGAACTCGTGTTATAGATATGCAATACATATGGCAACTGTTCGGCAAAAAAAGAAAAGAAAAAAGAAGAAAAAAAACCTTCTCATTCATTTTCGCAAAAAAAGAAAAAAGAAAAGAAAACGTATCTCGTTTATAAATATTGTTTTGGAAATGATAACATTATTTGTCCCATTATTCCACACCCGTTTGAGCGCAACTTTAAGGACAATAGATCAGGTCATCCTGAAATATGCGAAACGCCTCGGCGATTTGCGGCGACCGTCATGATCCCTCAACTCAACGGAACAGGTCAAATCAGAGTAAAGAACGCTCTTCCAGTGTGTCTATTTACTTGTATTTCTAATACAAATGGTCAAAGATCAAATATCTTCCCTCCTAAATTAATGTAAAAAAAAAAAAAGAAAAGAAAAGAAAGAGCCTGTGTTATAGCCTGCAGAGACCGTGAACGTTTAAGAAGTTTAAAAACGCCAGAACGCTTTTAGAAATTCCAAAACACAGCCGATTATTATATTATTATTATTTTAATTTGTAATACGAATGAGAATAAAGTAGGCCTATTTAAAGACATTCCAATCTCGCGCGCTCATATTTGTGGCAGTTATGCGATGTTTCTTTTGATCAATAATTTCTTTTAGACGTCGATTTTCTGCTTCCCTTTTTTTTCTTTTGTCCTTTCTCCTCGCTTGTCCAGAATCGGGTTTGTTTGGCTCTATTTCTGATGCTGTTTGTTTAATTCCTTTATTTGGTGTTCGATACACAGCTGCGGAGAGAATACAGTCCTCTTCCCCGATAACAAGCGCATTACTTTGACGAGACTCTTTGATTTCTCTGGCTTTACACAGTCTTTGACTCGGAGCTGTCAGTCCGGCTCTTTTGTTCAGCTCGAGTTTCTATGCAGCCCATCGTCCGGTGTGATGGATCCGTTTCGAAACAGGGAAAGGTTAAGGGTGGAAAAGTGAAAGGGTTTCCCTGGTAATTTCTTCGGTTTTACGAAAATGCGTTATTTGGTCGCTTTTTTTTTTTTTTTAGAGGCAAAGCTGCAAAATTGTATGCATGCACTTATTTCTTCATTAAAACCGCGTGGACTTGAGATAAACTGGAAATATATTGTCCAAGTTCAAATGTTCTCAAAATGGGTCACTTAAAGAAATCTATATTTAATTTAAAACGATATTGCCTATAGCTACTCGGTTTATTTGTAGGCTGATAAACAGCTCGTCTAAAAACGCATTCACGTGTTGCTCTGCAGAATAACCCGAAATGTTCTGCGCACTGCATTCAGATGCAAAGTAAAGCATCCCACTATAGTCTGACTGATTTGTTTTTGCGTTTTTAATTCTTGTTCTGTTCTTCCATTTTGCGCCGCTCACCGCAAGATATCTATACAAATTCCGTATGAAAATGAGCTGCCGTTAAAGACTGCGATTCCTCTGAGAATAAGCGCTGTTTGCAGCTGCTCCGACACGTAGGATGATCTCAGAGGACAAAACACTGCAAAACCCACTAACATTCAGCATTGCACAAAATATCCAACAGATTGCACTTCACATAAAAGAGAATTTAAGAATCCGAGAGCTGAAGAAGGTATACACCTAAAACGTTACTCACAGTGCCGTAATGCGCTTTCCGTTAGGGATCCTGTCATATCCTAACAGTAGAGTTTGTCTTGTCTTTTTCTGGGAGATTCACTTTAACAAGTGGAAAGTTTGTGTCCTTCTGCGCCATTTTATACATGATGAGCCGTCAGTAATGGGATTATTAAACAAAAACGGTTTCAGGCGCTGGCGTTAACCTTTTTTAATGCCTAATTAGGTTTTGCAAAGAAATAATTAGATTTTGCATCGCTTACATTGCCTATATTTTCAACTGACGTAGAAACAATTTCATCATTATTCGACCCTCTTGTCGATCAGCTTAACAATATACATTTAGCGTGACTGTATACAAGATGATTTAAAAATATGCTGTGATCAAATATTGTACATAAATTAATTATGTTGCACATTTGCCCGCATCTCTGCCGCGCTGTAATGAAGAGAGCGCCCTCTGTGTGTCAAGAGCACGCATCGCACATTTATACTCATTCTTATCCTCAACCGTGAAAAGTAGGAACACAGAAATAAAAAATAGCCTACAGTTGACGACACAATTGCTTGTGGACAATTTACCTGCTTTTTATTTAGAAGTCATGACTGATCATGATAAACTTTAGTCAGGAAATAAAGAGCATTAGTTCAGGCCGGCTCCCGTTTACTGATCAACAGGACCATACGAACTTCTCCAGTTTCACATCAGCCCGTCAAATATTCATTAAAGTGTAAGTGGAGCTGTCAGATCCTAAGGTGATGAAGACTTTTATTTTCATCCGAGAACATTGCGTTTTTGTGTGTGGTGTTAAACCACTGGTTCCTCCAGAAGTCCTCCTCAGCTGAGGCTGCCGGGTGTATTATCTTCATGCATTCATATCATAATAAGCATAGAAGCAAACAGGGCGTGTCGGAAAATGAAAAGACGACGAGAAGGAAAGGAAGAGAGACAGCAATAAATATAATTTATCCTCCGTTATTTCTATGTTTTTGTTTGTACACATTTCTAGGATGACTGCAGTTTTACATGATAAAAGCAAGGTTTTCGCTTGACTGCAGTGTTATGGTAGGCTATGAAGAATTGCGCATGACTGTCACATACGGGTGAGTGTCGTTTAAATGAAAAAAGTATCGCCATTTTGAATGGTGAAGGGCAATGATATTTTTGAAACTAATTTGTCTTAATGAGGTGGTCGGCTACTATATAGGACATCTTTCTCAAACCTACGCGCGCGTCACGTAAAACGATAGGCTAGCCCGACTAATACTATGACGTACAATGTAGGCTAAACTAATGTACTGTACTGTAGGCTCTATTATAGGCTAGACATTATATAGGCTACTTAACACACACACACACACACACACACACACACACACACACACACACACACACACACACACACACACACACACACACACACACTGATATTTGTATTTATTGCATATTTAAGTAACACAATTTCAGTGGAAGGGTTCGTGAAAACAGCCTAAAATAAAGCAATCAGTGTGAATATTTAATTGTTTTTCCACAAACCTAATAAAATAAATAAAGATATAAATTATTTTATGATAAATAAATATATTGCCTAACAAAAGAAATCTGGGTTTTATAGTGCCCTTTGCTTTTTCCCTTTCTTCTTTTGTCATCTTTCTTCAAAGGTGGTTCATCTCCATTAGTTTATATTATAGTTCATCTCCATTAGTTTCTGCAGTATAGTTGAGCTGAATGTTGGAGAATAAAGTTGAGCTTGTCCACGCTTCAACACAGTCATTTCCAGAGGGGTGTCAGGACGTCTTTAAATGGACATTATGAAAGTGCTTTTCTTATTAATAGGTCTACCTGCGTCTTCAAAAAGTGAATTAGCATCAATGTGTAAGTCTCTTCATTCTCTTCCGTTAAGGCAGTTTCCCTGTCATCATCACATGTATTGTACATCAACTTTATTGAATAAAATATTAAACTCATTATTTTTAAAGATGAAAGTCATAGCTATTGTCACATTATCATAATTAAATCGGTTCATTTTTTAAGAAGGGGTGAATTTTATATAATCTAATTTGGTTTAAGCTCATGTTGTAATTGTTGCTCTTCTAACATGAAAACTGGCGATTCATTAAGAATCACCACATGTCTTTAATTGACACTGTTCAAACAGAATATGGCTTGATTATTTTGAGCTGTAAAGTATCAATCTAAATTGCATGATTCCACAGGAGTACCAACCGATATAAAATACAGTATTGTGGATTTATCTCATATTGTACGTTGTGTTTACAGAGAGTGTGTGAGTATCAGGACAGAGAGGAGGAACCGATCCATTACTTACACAGAGAGCTCGGAGAAAACTGATGGATCAGATGAAGTCCATCTTTTCAAATCAGAGTAAATAACCCCACTCTCCAAAGCTCAAAGACACACTATAAGAACATCTTTATTCCTGAAAACCGGTAAGTCTGAAAGCTGTAGTAAACTGTAAATGGTTTTACACATCAGTGCAAGTTCTTACAGTAAAATAATGGGTTTGATTTCCAGGGAATGCATCAACTCGTAAAATGTATACAATGCAATGAAATGGAAGTTGCTCAGGATAAAAGCATCTGCAGAATGCATAAATGTAATGCAATGCTGAATACATATAGGCTTTATATATTTTATGTCAATTTGGTTGTAATGTCAGAGCATCTGTAATGTGAGGACTGTAGCCGACAGTAAAGTTCTGTAATATTCATCATTCTGTGATCAAACATGTGTCTTATGGCGCGTTTCCACCGAGCGGTACAGTACGGTACGGTACGGGTCGGTACCCTTTTATTTGCGTTTCCACTGCCAAAAGTTGAGAATGGTACCAAAAAGCCGAACCGTACCGTACCACTTTTTGGGTACCCTTCCGTTGGGGTACCTAGCACAGTGGTACGGTACTAAAAGGTGGAGCTAGACTCACTGCAGGACGTTGATTGGTTGACAGAGAATCGTCACTTGCGCGTGCTACGAGGGGAATGACAACATAAGAAGCGCCATGTTTCAATATACAGTTTAATATAATACTACTGTTACTGTGTCACGAAATGTAATTTTAAGAGTTTTTCAGGCGAGAATGTAGTTGTTTAAAGCTCAAATCTGTGGTTTATTTATAAAGATGATTTGTTTTTTCCCGGTTGTGAGATCCATGCGATCAGCGGGCGCTCGGCGCTCATGTTTCCCGGCTGGATGAGCCTTTCCTCGGCTAAGTTAGTTCTTCTGACGTTCGCCGATGACTCCGACGGTAGTGGTTAAACATGAGATATAATTCGTCTTGTGTAGACCTAACGGGCGATCTTTGGTCTCGTGAATATATAATTCGTTCCCTGTCAATCGTTTTGGCCGAGGGCTAAGTTTAGTTTCATATTATAGGCTATTTGTATTTAACTTTACTGTTGTAATGTTAGACTAGAGCGCAGCATTTGGACATTTGACTGAATTGTTTGCTTTATTTCTTATTGTATAGCTTCTTGTACCTTTTACTTAAACTTTTATATTGGCTATTATTGATAAAACTGAAATTTTACAAAAAGAAATATGGTTTCTTGACATTTTCTTATTACAAGATTATCAGTGATGTTTATTGCAACATTTGTACAAATGCATATATTGCCTGTAATATGTGTAATTTTTTTTTATTATTTAAACGAAAAGAGGTAACGTTAGGGTTGTGTTTTAAATTTCGTTTTGTTATAACGTTAAATAGAATAACGTATAACGTGCAGTCAATATGCGTTGTGCATGAACCACATTTGTGTCCCTATAATGTTTAATTTATTTAAATGAAAACGAAAAGAGGCAGAGTAGTGTTTTATAACATATTTCGTTTTATTGTTGCTTAAAATGTACATACAGAGTAACAGAGATAACCGGAGTAGCAGAGCGAGCTGAGTGACCTTTTAAGAACGCGCTGTACCATTTGCATGTAGGAGTCGCACATGGCAAGTACAAACTTTGCGTAGCCTACTTAATATTGAGAAAAGCCTAATGTCGGCGCTTGTCTTCTTGTGACAAACATGTCGAGGAGCAAGAACAAGATCTGCTGTATATGTCATCCATTGTAGTTTACTGTTCTTCTTCGCGCGAAAATGACGTCGATCGAAACACCACGCCCATCAAGTAAGGGTACTGTTGGCAGTGGAAACGCTAGCCAGATCATGGTTAACAGACCCGAACCGTACCGTACTGTACCGTACCGTACTGTACTGCTCAGTGGAAACGAGCCATTAGTGTGTTTCCTAGAACTGTAGGTGTCTACCCTGAGAATATTTGGAAAGTCTGCTACACCCTTTATAGAAACATTCCCTTAAAATGTACATATTCATATATTTATTTAGTTTTTAAGTTACAGAGCTTAAAGATATACTGCATAGCAAGCATGACCCGTATACAGAGTTCAGTAGTGTTAATGCACAGACACACACTGTAGGCCACACACTGACTGCAGAGACTTATCGTGATGTTGCATTTATAATGATGCACATTTTGTGTAATAACATTGCAAATATAGTAATACTAGTCATTTCTGCGCTTGTGGGGACATTGTTTGGTCCCCATGAGGAAAACAGCTAATAAATCATTTTATAAATCAAGTTTTTTTGAAAATGTAAATCTACAGAACGTTTTGTATGATAGGTAGGTTTAGGGGTTGGGTTAGTGTGTGTGTGTGTGTGTGTGTGTGTGTGATGGGTGTGTCATTGAATTTTATTTTTGATAATACACACCGTTTCACGCCCATACCTTTAACAGGCTTTTTTTGATCACTAAAAATGCACATCGGTACTTCCTGCTCCTCAATTAACAGTAAATCATAAAATTGCATACAATCATAAAATCGCATTTGAGTTCAGCAGATGACTTGAGGAACCTTTAATTAAGGGAAAATACTTAATGACAGCCTTAATGTTCCTTTTCCTTTCATAAATCAGTCAGTACGCTGCCATTGGATGTTACATTTGTATTATATATTACATTCACACTTTTCACACCATTCACAGACTCCAAGGCGTAAGACAATGTTTGAAGGCACCATCTAACAGGGAACGTTCTGGCAAGGTTTTCTCAAAGTTATGAACAAACGTTATTCCAGTAACTTTAATAGAATATCCGTTCAAAGTTATCTGGTCTTTAATAATGTTCTCAAAACATTGGCACAAAAACATTATAATATTTATATATCGTTAAACTAAAATGTTTTGTTAGACAACTGTCCAACATTTTTTAAATGTTACTCTGTTTTTCTGTAGGCAGAAGTCCACTGGAAGATTCAGAATGAGATGTAAAGCTCAAATAAACGGGGATATCTGTGTGAAGGTAACAGAGAAAAAGCAGACATTGTTCATTTACATACAAAGGGCTGTTTATAGGGAAAGTTAATCGGTTTATGAGCAGTTGCGATTGAGTGTTTCTGATGTCTATTGTGGACATAAACACAATAAAATCTACATCGACACAAAATGTCTTTCATTGCAGGAGTTTGTTGAAGTTTATTGTTGATTCGTTTCTACTGTAAATTTAAAGAAGTGACCCAAAACAAAAAAGAATTGATGAGAATACACAAACCAGGAGCCATAAATATTCTTACACATTAAACAGAGGAAAGGAAACCCTTAACCCTTAATTTGATAGTTTTGTTGGTTGTTTCTGAGAAACACTGGAAGGTTTCTTCAAAGGTCTAAAACACAGGTCTGATCTTCATGCTGATGGATTTCACCAGTTCCAGGTCTACTAAATATCTCCATTAGCATAATGAGAATTATCTTCTCCCCAAATATTCCCAAATTATATAAATTTCTACGGCCAATAGAAAATCACACTGCTGTCCATTCTCCTCTGAATCTCGTGTGTCATTCTCTGTTAATGGTCTTCACCCAGACAGGAACGTCACTGCTGGAGAGATGGAGTAAATCCCACTGGCCTGCTTTTTAAAGATCAGAACAGTCAGCCATGTCTTCTTCTTCATGACTGCACCTGCTCAGCAGAACAACAGAGAGAATAACCACCAAAAACAGTATCTTCTACACGATACAGAGAGAGAAGGAGATCACACTGAAAACCCTCTCTAGACATCTAGAGTTGTTGATGAACTTACTGCCAGCTTCTCAGTTTCTCCTCAGTAATAATTAGGTCAGCCGGAACCGGGAACACTTCTCATAACACCTGATGTAATCGTTACATCGTGAGAAGATTAGTATCTACGTTAATTTTAGTCTTATTAGCCGCCTAGACACGATCACAACGCATGATGTAGTCAGCCGGATCCGGGCCGTATCCAGATCAGATGGAGGACCTGCGCCTAGACACGACCACAACACATGATGTAGTCAGCCGGATCCGGGCCGTATCCAGATCAGATGGAGGACCTGCGCCTAGACACGACCACAACGCATGATGTAGTCAGCCGGATCCGGGCCGTATCCAGATCAGATGGAGGACCTGTGCCTAGACACGACCACAACACATGATGTAGTCAGCCGGATCCGGGCCGTATCCAGATCAGATGGAGGACCTGCGCCTAGACACGACCACAACACATGATGTAGTCAGCCGGATCCGGGCCGTATCCAGATCAGATGGTGGACCTGCGCCTAGACACGACCACAACACATGATGTAGTCAGCCGGATCCGGGCCGTATCCAGATCAGATTGAGGACCTGCGCCTAGACACGACCACAACGCATGATGTAGTCAGCCGGATCCGGGCCGTATCCAGATCAGATGGAGGACCTGTGCCTAGACACGACCACAACACATGATGTAGTCAGCCGGATCCGGGCCGTATCCAGATCAGATGGAGGACCTGTGCCTAGACACGACCACAACGCATGATGTAGTCAGCCGGATCCGGGCCGTATCCAGATCAGATTGAGGACCTGCGCCTAGACACGACCACAACACATGATGTAGTCAGCCGGATCCGGGCCGTATCCAGATCAGATGGAGGACCTGTGCCTAGACACGACCACAACACATGATGTAGTCAGCCGGATCCGGGCCGTATCCAGATCAGATGGAGGACCTGCGCCTAGACACGACCACAACACATGATGTAGTCAGCCGGATCCGGGCCGTATCCAGATCAGCTGGAGGACCTGCGCCTAGACACGACCACAACACATGATGTAGTCAGCCGGATCCGGGCCGTATCCAGATCAGATGGAGGACCTGCGCCTAGACACGACCACAACGCATGATGTAGTCAGCCGGATCCGGGCCGTATCCAGATCAGATGGAGGACCTGCGCCTAGACACGCCCACAACGCGTGATGTAGTCAGCCGGATCCGGGCCGTCTCCAGATCAGATGGAGGACCTGCGCCTATAGACACGACCACAACGCATGATGTAGTCAGCCGGATCCGGGCCGTCTCCAGATCAGATGGAGGAACTGTGCCTAGACACGACCACAACACATGATGTAGTCAGCCGGATCCGGGCCGTATCCAGATCAGATGGAGGAACTGTGCCTAGACACGACCACAACACATGATGTAGTCAGCCGGATCCGGGCCGTATCCAGATCAGATGGAGGAACTGTGCCTAGACACGACCACAACACATGATGTAGTCAGCCGGATCCGGGCCGTCTCCAGATCAGATGGAGGAACTGTGCCTAGACACGACCACAACACATGATGTAGTCAGCCGGATCCGGGCCGTATCTAGATCAGATGGTGGACCTGCGCCTAGACACGACCACAACACATGATGTAGTCAGCCGGATCCGGGCCGTATCTAGATCAGATGGAAGACCTGCGCCTAGACACAACCACAACACATGATGTAGTCAGCCGGATCCGGGCCGTATCCAGATCAGATGGAGGACCTGCGCCTAGACACGACCACAACACATGATGTAGTCAGCCGGATCCGGGCCGTATCCAGATCAGATGGAGGAACTGTGCCTAGACACGACCACAACACATGATGTAGTCAGCCGGATCCGGGCCGTCTCCAGATCAGATGGAGGAACTGTGCCTAGACACGACCACAACACATGATGTAATCAGCCGGATCCGAGCCGTATCTAGATCAGATGGTGGACCTGCGCCTAGACACGACCACAACACATGATGTAGTCAGCCGGATCCGGGCCGTATCTAGATCAGATGGTGGACCTGCGCCTAGACACGACCACAACGCATGATGTTGTCAGCCGGATCCGGGCCGTATCCAGATCAGATGGTCGACCTGCGCCTAGACACGACCACAACACATGATGTAGTCATCCGGATCCGGCCGGATCCAGATCAGATGGAGGACCTGCGCCTAGACACGACCACAACACATGATGTAGTCAGCCGGATCCGGGCCGTATCCAGATCAGATGGAAGACCTGCGCCTAGACACGACCACAACACATGATGTAGTCAGCCGGATCCGGGCCGTATCCAGATCAGATGGAGGACCTGCGCCTAGACACGACCACAACACATGATGTAGTCAGCCGAATCCGGGCCGTATCCAGATCAGATGGAGGAACTGTGCCTAGACACGACCACAACACATGATGTAGTCAGCCGGATCCGGGCCGTATCCAGATCAGATGGAGGAACTGTGCCTAGACACGACCACAACACATGATGTAGTCAGCCGGATCCGGGCCGTCTCCAGATCAGATGGAGGAACTGTGCCTAGACACGACCACAACACATGATGTAGTCAGCCGGATCCGGGCCGTCTCCAGATCAGATGGTGGACCTGCGCCTAGACACGACCACAACACATGATGTAGTCAGCCGGATCCGGGCCGTATCTAGATCAGATGGTGGACCTGCGCCTAGACACGACCAGAACGCATGATGTTGTCAGCCGGATCCGGGCCGTATCCAGATCAGATGGTCGACCTGCGCCTAGACACGACCACAACACATGATGTAGTCATCCGGATCCGGCCGGATCCAGATCAGATGGAGGACCTGCGCCTAGACACGACCACAACACATGATGTAGTCAGCCGGATCCGGGCCGTATCCAGATCAGATGGAAGACCTGCGCCTAGACACGACCACAACACATGATGTAGTCAGCCGGATCCGGGCCGTATCCAGATCAGATGGAGGACCTGCCCCTAGACACGACCACAACACATGATGTAGTCAGCCGAATCCGGGCCGTATCCAGATCAGATGGTGGACCTGCGCCTAGACACGACCACAACACATGATGTAGTTAGCCGGATCCGGGCCGTATCCAGATCAGATGGTGGACCTGCGCCTAGACACGACCACAACACATGATGTAGTCAGCCGGATCCGAGCCGTATCCAGATCAGATGGAGGACCTGCGCCTAGACACGACCACAACACATGATGTAGTCAGCCGGATCCGAGCCGTATCCAGATCAGATGGTGGACCTGCATCTAGACACGACCACAACACATGATGTAGTCAGCCGGATCCGGGCCGTATCCAGATCAGATGGAGGACCTGCATCTAGACACGACCACAACACATGATGTAGTCAGCTGGATCCGGGCCGTATCCAGATCAGATGGTGGACCTGCGCCTAGACACGACCACAACACATGATGTAGTCAGCCGGATCCGGGCCGTATCCAGATCAGATGGAGGATCTGCGCCTGAAGACGACCACAACGCATCCCTGAAGTGTCAGCAGAGACTGTGTCAACTAGACTCTCCCTTTGTGAAGGCCTCATCGACACAGCAAAAGTTTCTTTCTTTTTTTTAATGACTTTTAAAAAAAATATATACAGATAAAAACTTTCACAAAATGATTACTGTTCACATGGATTCACTGAAACGACTTAAAATGCTGTATTATGCAGGCCAGACAAGTAATTGGCGATGTCACTTTGTAAAGAAGGACTACGCGCCCGCGCACATACAGTACGCACTCAAACACACATGCCTATAGACTAAACACGTAATACGCATGTGTACCAAGGGGCAACATTCTGATCTGAAAAATGAAGCCTACCCGGAAGTGCGAAAAACTACAATACATCGAAAATCCGCTAGGGGAAGGTCCCAAAAGGGAGCAAATGTCCATAGCCCCCATGTTAAAATGTCCGTTTTCACAGCATAAAATCATGTTTTTACAGGTTGGTCCCATGGACTTTTATTGGATTTTTCGATAGGTTCCGAGTGCCTGACAACGGCGAGGGTAGTGAATTTTTTTCTAACTCGTTAGTTTAGATAGTATTTAGATATAAAATGTATGACAATAAGGGCGTGGTTAACTTTGATTGACAGCTTGATTGACAGCTGAAAGGCAGCGCCACGGAGAATGACAACATAAGAAGCGCCATTTTTTAATACAGTTGACATATAATACTACTGTTTCTGTATCATGAAATGTAGTTTTAAGAGTTTTTCAGGCGAGAATGTAGTTGTTTAAAGCTCAAATCTGTGGTTTATTTATAAAGATTTATGAAAATTGTATCCAGTTGTGAGATCCAGCGATGACCGGGCGCTCGGCGCGATGTACCCCGCCTGGAGCAGCCTTTCATCGGCTAGACGTTTTGAGGTTTGCCGCTGACTCTGGCGTCTCTGTAGTGGTTAAACATGAGATATAATTCGTCTTGTCTATATCTAACGGGCGATTTTTGGTCTCGTGGGCAATCGTTTTGGCTGAGGGGAAGTTTCATAACTTTATAAGCTATATTTAACTTGTACCGTTGTATTAGAGATCGAGCGCATGACTTTTTATGTTTGACTGAATTGTTTGCTTTATTTGTATAGCTTCTTGTAACTTTACCTTTTACTTATACTTTTATAATAGCTAATATTGATAAAACTGAAATTTAACAAAAAGAGACTGGGTTGAGTTTTGTCATTTTAAATTTTAATACAAAGAAGATGATCTGTAATGTTGTTTACTGCAACATCTGTTGTTTAGTACAAATGCACATATTGCCTGGACCATATTCAAATGTTTAATATTTGTATATTATATTTAAAACGAAAAGAGGCAGGTTTGTGTTTTATATTTCGTTTTGTTATAAATAGGCAAACGTTATGTGCAGTGAATATAATCAATACGCGTTGCCTGAACCACATTTGTGTGGCTATAATGTTTAAGATTTCTTTAAATGAAAACGAAAAGAGTTAGTATGGTGTTTTATAACATATTTCGTTGCCTAAAATATACACAGAGATAACCGGAGTAGCAGAGCGAGCTGAGTGACGCGCGCTGCGTCAGAAGGTGGGCGGGGTTAGGGTTTCCCAAGATTTTCCAAGATGGCGCCGCCCATACCCCCCATAAACGGCTTCAAACCCGTTCTTCAGAAAGTCTATGGGTGATGTCACAGACGCTTTGTCCATATTTTTTACAGTCTATGATGTGTACGCGTCACCGTTTTCACAGATTCACATTTTTGAAGTTTAAATTGAGATGATAACGGTATCGTTTTCAAAATACCTATTTCAAAGTTTGTGTTCTCAGGCCACCAAAACACAGCTGTTGTGCAAATGAACGCATTAAAAGTTTTTGAATAAGCGGCCCCTAAGTTGATAACTAATGAGTTTTACAACAGAATTGAATCAATCAAAAAGTTACTTGAGGTGGACAATGACTTTCTTCTAGATCTGCTGTACAGCAAAACTATCTTTGTTGCATTCATTTCTTTTTATCACTGTAAAGCTGGACTGAAAGAATCTCTATTGTAAAAAGCGTTATAGTAATGAAGGTGAATTGACTTGACTTGATCACAGCAGAGATCTGTTTTATTTAGACGAAAATAGTAAAAACATTTTCATGCTATTTTTATTTTGACATTTTGTTTATTTTCTGAAAGTGAACTAAATGATGAAGAATAAAACAGTAACTCAGGGTTTGTGAATTTCAGTCTGACTCAAACACTCTTTATATCTGTCAGATTCTCAGGCTCCTCCTCTGTGTTACAGTAGACATTTACATTACGAAGACCTACGTTTTGGATGCAAATAAAACAGGCATCTGTCATCCCTGATGCAAGTTAAACATGCAGTGACAGACACAAGTTTTTTTTTTTTTTTTTTTTCTAGTCAGTAAATTGACAAAATTGTAGTTTGTGGTTTGGATTAATTCCATCATAGTTAGGATAATTATCATTTTGGATGTAAATATGTTCTCTCTCATAATGTACGTCAGATTTCATGAATGTTCCCTGTGTTTTTTGTTGTGCTTGCTGTATTTGCTATGCTTTGGCCCCAAATTGCTGTTTGCCGATATATTCTTCTTATTATAATTTTTTTTGAATCTGTGGCAGCCCATGGAACCATTTGATCAAAAGTTATGAAAATTGGCACATTGATAGAGGAGAGTCTGAATAATAGTACATTTGGAGTCTCTATTTATGTGTCAATAATGCACTGATGTTAACATTAGATGTAGAAACAAAATTCCAGAGCTCATGTACTGTAGAGTCCAATGCATACCAAGAGATATAAACTGTCTGACCAAATATTACAAATTTGACTATTTAGATTCTGTGTGACATAATGAATTGAGTTATACCAAATTTTCACCACAGTCATTTTTGGAACTGGGCTTTTTTTTATGTAAAATGCTATATTTTATGAATGCTTTAGTTTTTATGTGTCATCTGGACAGTGCCATTAAGGTGACTGAGAAGTTTGTGGCTGGCACCACCTAGTGGAAAATATGTAAACATATACAAAAATTTGTTCTTTGATTGACTGAAACTTGTCTCCTTACATTTCTCAAGACATGTCAAGTCCAACAATAACAAACTTGTCATGGTTTGCCCTACAGCCTGTCTACCATTTTGATTTATCACCTTTAAAAAAATGTATAATAAAAAAAATTAAACCTTCTAGGCTGTTCACCCATTTGGAATGAAACCACTGAATTAATAACATGTGTAAGGTATGGGTGCACAAATAGAGGGGTTCCAAAAACGTTGCTCCAAATAACTTCAAAATTGGCATTGCCATCCGAGATGCCATCATTATTAAAAACATGTCCGCCATCCGGCAATCAGAATCCAGAAGTTATTAGACAAAAGTTAACAAAAGCCAATGGGAATAAAACATTTGACTCTTGGGTTGAAGACCTCTGGTCTATAGTGATCAAACTGGATTTATCAAGAATAGACAATTGTTCTTTTGATATACGCCGGCTCTTAAATATATTCTTTATGATCCCACTCCATCTGATGTTCCTGAGGTACTACTATCACTCGATGCGGAGAAAGCTTTTGAAAGTGAAAGTGATGTGAGCTTATGGTGTCCCATACTCAGAATCTGTGCTCTGCATTTCACTCATCCAAGTGCAAACACACACACACACACACACACACACACACACACACACACACACACACACACACACACACACACACACACACACACACACACACACACACACACACACACACACAGTGAACAGCCTTTTCTTTTGTTCTTTTTTGGCTGCACTAACAAGTGCATCAGTATTTATCTTGTTTATACATACATATACATATATATATATGTTTTTTTATTTTTTTATTTATTTTTTTACATCTCTCAATTCTCTTCAATCAGTTTTGCCTCATGGTTCTTACCCCTTTATCATTTAACAGTCTTGGAGTTAACAAGAACAATCACTGAAGGAAAGAGCAACAAGAACAGAAAAAAAAGACAAACAGAAACATAACAACTAAGTGTTAATGTGAGTCTCAATTTGCGTACTAATGCATTATTCTATGTAGTTTTGGGTAACACTTTAGAATACTCTTCCTTCATTAATGAATAACTACACAGGAACAATGAGCAACACACTATTGACATTCTAGTAACTACTATTAACTAACAAGAAATCCTGATTAACAAACGAGTATATAATAGCGCTCAGCTGAATGAGGTAGTTCGTTATTAGCTAATCAGTAACTTTTTTTCATATCTCCCAGAGAACTAAAGATATATACTATATACAGGTTCATAATTAATGTGAATAATGCGTAATGTATAATTCATTCTAAAGTGACTTACAATGACTTAGAATTACTAGTGAGTTATCATGTTTTTCACTTTAGAATACTGATCCAAATAATTAGTCATTCCTTTAGAAGGATGTAGTAAGTCAACACTTGAGTCATTACTAGTGGGATACCATGACCTTCACTTTAGAATTAATTATACAATATTCATGACTCTGTAGTAGTTCTCTGGGAGGTAGGAAAAATAGTAGTTATTGATTAGCTAATAGTGAACTAACACATTCAACTGAGCACTATTACTTACTAATTCATTAATCAGAGTTTCTTGTTAGTTAATAGTCGTTACCAGAATGTTAATAGTATGTTACTCATTTGTTCCTGTGTAATTATTCATTAATTATGGAACGGTATTCTAAAGTGTTTCCCTGTTTTGTAGTTTGTGTGAGTAGTGTGTTCACATGGAGAATTCCAAAAAGAAAAAGTGCACTTTAAATAACCGGAGGATGCACTAACTGGAGCATTGGGCACTTCATGCGCTCAACTGTGGCAGCTTTAAAATAACCTTATACAATTCATACACTACATGGTTGAGTACATTGTGCATAAGGACTTTGTACAATATGTAATTTTGGACAGAACTTGAGTTTTCGCCTGACCTTTGTAACAGTGTAAAAAAATACATGTTATTTGTTGCAAAGGAAGACAAAATCAGGTGATGTGTCTTATTTATTGATGTTGACATCATCATCTTCATCATAAAGCAGCTTGATTCACTGATCTCATACCGAGTTTAATCGCGGAATAAAAATGTGTTGTGTCGTTTTACATTTTTCACTGTGATCGTACGTCATGAGATCCAACAGTGTTGTGGCCATCAGATAATCTGAAGGATTTTTAAACACATTGTGCACCAAATAAATAAATAAATAAAAACTGTAATTTAGATACACACAAATCAACAATCAGCATATGAAACTCAACAATGATGGTAATCAACAAAATATTCAGATAAACAGATTAACTCTGGACACCACAAAACAAGCAACTAAAAAGACAGCAACACAAGCAACAAAACCCCAGAAAATACTTAGTTCAGTTGCATAATTTATTTAATGCATCATCCATATGATCATACATTACATGCCAAATATGATCAGTGAAACAGGCCACAATGATAATTATGTCGCCATCAATATGTGGCCAAAATCACCTGGTCAAATTCTCTCTTGGCTTTTTTTGCCATAACAAATGCACCTTACAAACACTCAGTTACAACAGCCAGAGAAAAACTAACATTAAAAAGTCAAGGGCCAAGAGCCTGACTAAAGCAAACACTGATCACCATAAAGGTGTCAGGGGAACACTCTGCGGAAACGGTAAGTAAACTCAGTAGAAAGGGGTAAGTTGCACCACACACGCATTACATTGCAGATGAATGGAATGATGATACAGGTAATCTCAGAAGGAACCGGAAGATAATGAACCCACGAGCTGGAGATCTCAGGAGTAGAAGATAGTAGATAAACACGGAGGTAAGTATCCACAGATAAGTAGCAGAAGAGTGTTCTCAGTCGAGAAAATAAGAAGACTCAGCGAGGGTTCTCTGAGTGTTGGTGTGACGGTGCGATTCAGCGGTGGTCAGCAAGACCCAAACCAATTGCTGCTTTCAAAGCATCTAAGAGTGTCAGTGCGGTTTGAATGTGCACAGTAGGCTACACTACATTCCCTGCTTGTGCGCCACGGCCATCCCTGAGTGCTTCAGCACTATAAACAGAGAGTTTATTTCCCTAAAAGAGCTTCACAGAGTGTGACACTGCATCCTTTTCAGGATGTCATTCCACCCGTGCGTTTCTGGGTGCGGTCGTTCCCTGGCGTCAGCTGATGGTTACAATCGTTGCATCACGTGTTTGGGCATTCAGAATAGTGGATAACTCCTGTTCTCACTGCGGGAACATGACTATCGCTGTGCTAAGGTCGAGACTCGATTACCTCAAGGGATGTGCAGTCCCCTCGCCTATGCCCCGATCTAGTGCCTATTCTGGTCCCCCCTGGTACTTCGGCGCTTAGCCAGAGTGACCTGAGGATCACCATGAGGGCTTCCCTGCTGAGCAAAACTCTGTGGGCCCCTCACACCTCTGCAACACCGCAAGCCGTGGAGCTTCCGTTGGAGCACACTGGTCCTTCTCATGGATGACCAGCCATTTCCTTCGGGGCTCCCGCTGACGATCAGATGTCGATCGCAGCACTGGAGGGGGAGCTTTAGTCTTCTGGGGTTGAAGACTCGGCTGCGTTGCCTCCTTCTGGGAGAGTGGTGTTGCCCGAGACTGACCCAGAGTTGACGGCTATGTTATCCCGGGCTGCTGAGAGGGTCAGGCTCACGTGGAACCCTCCATAGTGACCCAAACCTTCTAGGCTGGATGATTGGTTTCTTGGGGTGGCTCAGCATCCCGCCCCGGTGCCTTTCTTCCCGGAGGTACATGAAGAAGTCACTAGAAGATGGACGGCACCTTTTTTTTGCCCGAAGTCGCTCTTGTGGCTCTTCCCTCCTCACCACCCTTGATGGCGGAGCAGCTAAGGGGTACGTGGAGATCCCTCTGGTGAAGCGGGCCATCACAATGCAATTGTGTCCGGCGTCCGCTGCCTCCTGGCGCAGTAATCTACGTCTCCCATTCATGGCCAGCAAGTTCTTGTCCGCTCTTACGGACAAGGCTTACAGAGCTTGTGGACAGGTTGCTTCTGCCCTCCATGCCATGTCTCTTCTGCAGGTCCATTAGGCCCAGGCGCTCATGGACATGCACAAGGGTGGTTCCGACCCT
Source organism: Leuciscus leuciscus (assembly GCF_965113295.1). Classification (NCBI taxonomy): domain Eukaryota; kingdom Metazoa; phylum Chordata; class Actinopteri; order Cypriniformes; family Leuciscidae; genus Leuciscus; species Leuciscus leuciscus. The sequence goes on from NC_138732.1 coordinate 43,518,263, forward strand.
GCAAGATCCTGAAGGAGTTCTGTGGCAGACATCGGTCTACTACCTACTATTTTTCTTAAAAAATGATTCAGAAATCATAAAAGTGGTTAATTGTATTAAAGAGTTTTTCTCAGTATCAGGCCTTAAAATGAATATAAATAAATCAGTGCTGTTTCCACTTAAAGCATGTAATTTAACAGAATTACATGGTATTCCTGTTAAACATACAGTTACATATATTTAGGAGTTATGATACATAAAGATGAAAATGAAGGCAGTGTGATCAATTGCAAGCCTACAAGATTTAATATCTGGCTTTAAAGAGATTTATCCCTGAATGGTAGGGTTTAACTATCCAAAGCAGAAGGGATATAAGATCTGTTTATGTCTTTAGCTTTATGCCATCTAATGTGTACAAAGAATTTTATGGAGGAATAGATATTATTATTTGGACATTTTATGTAAACAAAACAATAAAGGTAGATTATCTATTTATTACATCTACTTTGATGTACATTTGTCACAGTCACGTGGTGTCGGCGCTGTCTCAAGTCGGACACAATTTCTAACCGGCATGCACTGCTTCAAGTCAGCCGCCGATCTGTCTGTGCAGCGCTGCATGAAGTCCAACAAGCTTGTGATGTCCAGCTCCACCTCTCTGGACGTCTAATGGGGTGGAGGGATAGGGTTGTGGGTGTGGTTGGATATTGTAGCTCCACCCATTCGGCCCACATTACATTCGCTCCTCCTTGTTGGACGTAAGCTCTACCCATTTGTTCTGCAGTGAGCAGCCTCTCTTAAAATCACAGATAGGAACAACATTCAAGTGGAACCAGGCACACGTATCGGCTTACAAATTATACCAGTTACCAGTGGTAAACAATTTTTTTTAATGATTATTTTTTAATTATAATAAGTTTACTGTGACATAAAATGTACTATATGTGTGCCGAATTGACCTTCCATTTAAAAGAGTAAGTTTATCTGTCAGTGTAGGATAAATGTGAACATATCAACACATCATGTTCTGTAGAGAGTTTCTGATAAATAACTATACATCAAACTCAAAACTTTACTAGAATAAAAAACAAACCTGCCAAACTTGTATTATGCACTATATAATATAACACATTATTATGCACATAGGCATACATTAAATAATACCAGTGCTTATTAACAGTTTGTAACACCATTTGTTTTTAAATAGTAAGTCAGACCAGACGTTTTGGAGGAAGCGTCTGCGAGTATCACAGTAACACAGGTGGTTATTTAGATAGATTGACCAGAGAGACTTTAACCAGCAGTATACAGGCTGTCTTAGCCAAATTACATCATCAGTTCTCAGCTATTTATTTCAATGGAGCCTCTTGATCCTTTGCATTCATTTTCCCCCTTCATTCCAAAATAAAGGACCGCAAAACCCTAATTTACTCATCGAGGTCAAGCTCATGAATCTTTGTCTATATCCTCAGTCTCATCACTGTAATTCTCAGGGTTTTATTGGTAGGCAGTTACCGGTTTAAAAGCTCTCTGCCTTAAAGGATCCCGGATGATCCGAGTTCTGGCTCCTGGTCGGACGGGGGCCAGCGCTTCTCAAACTTGCTGAAGAACAGCGGGTCGGTGAAGGGCCCTCCGTACACGATACTCTGCATCAGGTAAACCAGGACCACCACCAGGCCGGAGATCAGGAAGAAGGGAATGAAGGGACGGAGATGCGTCCACACAACTCCCACTCCATAACCAAGACCTCCATGGTCACGGTAGTGCGTGGTCTTGCGAGACGTCGATGACGCTGGCATGGACGAAGCGTTGTTGTCTGAGTCCATGTAATTGGAGGATTCTTGATCGAAGGAATCCATGGCCAAATTATATCGATGATTGAGTGTTCCCAATCCTCGCAGGAAATCCAAATGACTAATGATTAAAGCATCCAAAAAAGGCAGATTTTCGGCTTGCCAGCATATCCTGATTGCATGATCCTTTGAGTCTTGAGGTGATCAATCGATATTGCCAGATGAACACAAAACACTCCAGAACTTTTACCTCAGAACTGAGTGACTCTCTCTGTGTGTGTTTGCGTGCTCTGAAAGAGCCGGCGTCTGCTGGGACCTCATCAGGTCACCAGCACTTTCATACCAGAGAAATACGATACTCTGAGAGAGATACTCGGAGTGCAAACGATATATATAGCACCAAATGACTGGAACATGTGGACGAAACAGAGACACTGAGTCATTTAATTCACTGTGTCAACAGCCCTAAATTCATCAGGGTTCAGCAGCACATGCACCGTGTGTAATCATTATCCTCTCTTCATTCATTACCTTCCTCTCGCTCACTCCAGCCTAAACGCACATCGAGTAGCTTTCCTGCTTCAGCGTGGAGCCGTCGCGGCGGATGGGTTTCATGTTCTAAAGCCATCAAGACAAAAACTGCTGACAGAGTTTGGCGGGACTTCAGCTGACCGAGAGATTAAACAGTCTGTTCTTTAGGGTTATTGTGGACGATTAGATGAATTAGACTCGTTCGACCTTTCCGAATCAGTTCACACATGCCACATATTATTTACTGGTTTCATTCCAACTTTATCTCAATTCCAGCAGCCATTTTCAAAAATGGCTTTTTCGTCAGCACCTGACCAATTAATACTAGCACTTACCTTTTCTAATCTATACTATTCTATTTGTTTTGTTTTTCTGATTTTAAAACAAACCTTGCGTTAGACTAACTGAGACGTGTTACAGCACTACTGTTGCCCTCTTGCTGGTCTGACTGCTTCTGTGGTTCTCCTCATTTGTAAAAATTACAAAATTAATAACTAGGCCTTAAAAAGAGGTCAACAAAAAATAACTGAATATAGGCTCAAATACATAAACTCATAACACAAGGTTAACTGAACAAAAACTGACCTGCCACAAAGACACAAAAGGGAGCTTATATAACAGCTTGACAAAACCAAATAACATAGAAGGGGTAAACAAACTAACACATGAAAACTCAAGAGCTAACTAAGGACAAAATCCCCCCCGGCACATGGTGAGACATGGTATGGCCTAATGAGCTGGCTCCCGGATATAGGTCTCCTCAGCCCTTAGCCACTCCTTTCGCCCAAACAGGAAGGGACCGCCCCAATAGTCCAGGTAACTCAACACAAAGAAACATGTGATTAGTGCACTCCCTGTAAATCAATGTAAAGGTAAAGCAAAATAAACTAAATCAAAAAACTGTTGTGTTCATTATTTAGACATCATAGTTTAGATGACTGTAAATGATAAGTGCAACAAACTAAAGAGGTGAAATAATAAAACTGTAATCAAATGTTTAAAACTGAGGTGATGTTACCCTGTGTGGTCGTAGCCATCACACTATCATTATTCTATACTCTATATTCTATAGACTATACTCACTAGTACTACATTTCCCATAATTCACTGCCCGGACTCATCATCCCTGATTATCACATTCACCTGTGTCTCATTATATTGTTTAGTTCACCCCATATAAGCCTGGTTCACCTTATCATTCCCTGTGAAGTCTTGTACGTTTCCACTGCATTTCCTTTGTTGTTGTTGTTGTTCCTGGTTCCTGATCTTTGCCCGTGTCCTGGTTTTCCTGTTTTCTGCCTCACCCTCTGGATTTGTCTGTTTGTTGGATTGCCTGCCTGTGTATGACCTTTGCCTGGATTTTGACTACGACTCTGTATAACCCTTTAAATAAAACTGCATTTGGATCCTTAACCTTCGTGTCTCGGAGCAGTACGTAACAAAGAGAGAGGAAGGAAAAAATCTGACTGAGGGACAAGCCTATAGACAAATCCTTGCAAATTTAGCCTTAATGCACTCAAACTATTAAACATCAAATAAATTTAGATCCGCTCTTTAAAACTAGCATGAAATCTTTAACATTTCACTTAAAGGTTTGCCTATAAAAATCAACCTTATACACAAAATTTGATTAAAATGCAAAATAAATATGTTTATTTTGTTAATAACGACAGTGAATTTAACAAAGCAGAGTTATTATTTTAAGGAAGAATAATCGTGGATGATGTCTGTTCAGTTCCAGCAGGTCCGGTGACTGATGCTGTAATTGTAGCCGAGTGATAGTCAGGTCTATATATGTGTAAGTGTCTTATACAAGAACATGGAAAGATGCTTTAGAAGCACATAGTTTTATTATTGTGATGTACTTTATTAAAGTAGTTTATTAAAAAAATTAAGTGTGGAGAACTTCAAGCTTGTGTTGCCTACTCTCTTAAACTAGTTTACTTCACTTAAAGAAATGTTGGAAACCGACTGCATGTAGTTTTTTAAGCCTCTTTTTTAAGCTTAAAATGAAAGATTAAATTCATGTTGAGAATAATAGTATTTAGGAAGTATATTAAGTGAAATTGTTTAGTAGTTAATTTACTCAGGAAGAGTTATCTTTCTTTACTCTTAGCTGATTGCTTATTTAACTTCAATTTTCCCTTTAAGTTTACTCTGCAAAAATAAGGCAATCGGTTTCCAATCTTTTTTTAAGTAAACTGAACTTGTTATAATGTACAGTGTTTACCATAAAAACATAAAACGTCATATTTCTGACATGAGTTAGAAGGCGGAAGTCAAACGAAATAAAATGTACATTTTTAAAACAGCCCAAAACAGTAAAATCCATGGGTTCAAAATGAAACCCATACAAACCCAAAACATTTAAACAGAGAATAACACACTGATCATCCACATTAGACACTATTCATTCTCAAAAGCAGATTACGACAACAATAAATTATGCTTAGGCTCTCTTTTCTTTTTTCATTCATTCATTAATTCACTGAGTTTCTCATCCACAACATCTATAACATTTTCACTGGGATCTGTCTCTTGTTCTGTCTTCATGCCAGAATCTGATGTGTTTTCCTCTGTCTCCTCGTTTTGTCGACTCTCATCCCCCTCTCCGTCTCCTTTTTCGTTGGCTTCAGAAACCCCTCGATCTTCTCCTGTGTTTGTGTCCTTCTCCGTGCTCTCTTTCTCCCTCCTCTCCTTCTCTATCTTTGAGAGGTGATGGCAGAGAGCCTGCACATAGGTGAAAACACACAGCGGGTCTGGCTTGTTGCCCATTAGTAACATATCCGACACTTCCAGAAGGGGGCAGCAGTCAGCAAGAGATCTGCAGATATGAGAGAGAGACAGAGTTGTGCATTTACAGACTGTCAGATGTTTGACATCCACATATGAAAACAAAAATGCACATAAAGTCACTCTTTCTTCCTCACACACTAATGCGTCTTTGTGTAATAGCGCTTGCATATGTCTGTCCCACACTGTGAACACTACTTACTCTGCTGTACTGAAGGCCAGAGTGAAGTTCTTCTCTCGTTCACTGGCTTTGAGGGAGGAGAAGTCAAAAGCAGAGGGAAAGAAGCGATGGACGAGAGCACAGAAAGCCAGGCCGTCACTCCAAGAGGAAGAGAAGTTTTCTATGCAGACACCCTTTGAGATATGATATAGCAGACATTGTATTATTGAAACGGCCATTTTCTGGAAAGCTGCTTTGAAACATCTGTATGGTGAAAAGCGCTATGCACATAAACTTGAACTGAAATTGAACAGCACAAGAGAAATACACAATGTCATTGATTATGAAAATAACCCGATCTTACCGGATAATGAAGCTATTTCATTGATTTCGTATGAAATTGTACGATGTGAATCACACAAAAACATGTGATGTTTTAGAAAGAAAAGGTCCATCTCTAAAAATAACCATCACTGTAGACTAAGCGAATTGTACGACAAATAGTTGTAAATGTAAAATTGTTAGGGATTTCCATTAGATTGTGTTGAAATGATGGTGGATCCCAAACAAGTGTCTGAACATGTAAAGTAATTTGAGCGAGATATGACGACCTCACCAGAAGTACAGTGTTGGACTGTACTGTTGTTTAACAATATGCCAATTGTTCAGCTAATGAAACATCTAAGCAAAAACTGAAAGTTGTGAGTTGTGAAAATTACAAGTGGTCCAGGACCTGGCTATAAGATCTATAGGGTGGATCTATACTTAGAGATATTTTAAATAGTTAAATCTAAATATTAAATCTAAATCTAAATCTAAATGTTAAATCTAAATGTTTCGGGTGAAACTAAATATTTAACTAATATGCAAATTTAGATTTGATAAATGATAAACATTTAGATTCAACATTTAGATTTAGATTTAACATTTAGATTTCGATTTAATATTTCGATTTAACATTTAGATTTCGATTTAATATTTCGATTTAACATTTAGATTTAGATTTAGCATTTAGATTTAACATTTAACATTTAGGTGTAACATTAAATATTTAGATTTAACTATTTAAAATATCTCTAAGTTGACAAATATTGTTGTAAATGTGCTAAAAAGTGACCATCAAAAATCCATACCAGTTTTTTAAACATTGTTTGAAGCTAAATGTGACAAAATGTTGCTGTTATTTTCAGTGTGAGCCGCTTGACAAACGGCGCCACTTATGGTTTCTTTATATGACAGACTGGTTTTAAGAGTGAATGTTTACAAAGTTTCTTGTTTCTGAATACGTTTGAGCTTTAGCTTACCTCATATTTCTGTGTTTTGTTCCTGCACCAATTGAGAATTTTCTGTTTGATTGATGCTCCACCTGCCATGCCTATAGATGTCCGTTGAACTTTAAAGTTTCTGACACCCGGAGTCCTACAACAAGCCAACATATACTATTCAGATTAAAGACAGAGAGATATACTGAACAACACTGAGCTGACTTCAGCTGAACAATGACTTCTTTCTAGAGCTGCTTTACAACCGAACTGAACTCTGTTTGCATCATTGATTCGGTTATGTTCCTGTTTATCCCTATAAAGCTGCTTTGAAACAATCTGTATTGTATAACGTGTTATAAAAATAAAGGTGACTGACTGACTTACTGAACAAATGCACCTGTTCAACAAACCCAATTCATTGCTAATAATGGAAGTTTCCTTTCGAGGGAACATCGACACCGCGTCATGCTGTTGACGCAAATGTGAACGGCTTCAGTGTGAGCCAGTGTCTGAGTCACGTGTAGAACACGCCAAGCTATCGGCTTATGACGAAGTCAAGTGACGTGCGCAATCACATCTATAAATAACACCTGCGCAAGAGCATCACCAGCTTGTCTTCAGAAGCGGTTTGTCTGTCACCCTCAGTGTATATTTGTTGTCTATTTTAGAACAGGAGTGAAAAAAAGTCTAAGTTTAGGAGATGTGATTTGCCGTGCCCCCACTTTATCACTGGACATGAGCTATGTGTTCTCGGTCTCGGAGCACAGCACACTCGATCAGCTTTTGAGGGAGCTGATTGCCCGAAATGTGAGCGTTTCACAGTGAGGAAGCTTCACTCCGCCTCGTCCTCTTTGACGATGAAGGGAATTTTATATCTGCACCTCGTGGTTCTGGTCCCTCGTATTGGGGCTCGGAGATGGAGCTTTTAGAGGAGCATGAGACGTGTGCTGCCCTTTCTCTCGCTTTATCTACAGACTCCAAGGGTCCCGTTCAGGAGTTGGAAGCTCACTCTGGGATTTCTTCCGCTCTGGACAAGGATCTGCTCTCAGGGGGGTCTAGTTTCAAGGAACTAGACATTGAGGATGATACGAATCGAGTGTGACCAGCGGGCAGTTACCATCTTCCTCTTAGACATACTGTATGAGGAGCTTCTAGAGGTCGTCACTCGTGTGATGGTTAAACACCAATTGGCCCAGCCACCCAAACGTAAGCTTCCTTTCTTTTTTCCCCGCTCTCCCCAGTGAGATCTTAAAGTCATGAAAAGCCACTTATTTCTCCCGTGTTCATAACCCAATGACGTTGGATTATTCGACTATTGTTCGGCTTAATGAACATGGGTATAAGTCGATGCCTTGGGTGGAAGAGAAGCTTGTGAGTTGTCTCCTGCATCAACTACATCACTAAAGAGGCCAGCCTTGCCCTCAAACCCTGTAGAATTACATCCATTAAAACGTACCAAGCCAAGGCACTCAAGAGTTTAAATAAATGTATATAAAAAGCCTTTACAAGCCTATAGCAAACACAATGTCCTGTAGAACTACACCTTCGTTAGTGGGCCAGGCTTAAGCCCAATTTATACTTCTGCGTCGAACTCCTGCTGTAGCTACGTCGTAGGCTGTGTGTAGCGCGCTTACCCTTCGGCGTACCCTGACGCGCACCTCTCCAAAAATGTAACAACATGTCAATTCTACACGGACGCGATTGGTCTGCTAAGACTCCTCCCTCGGGTTTCACATGCTCCCTCTGCATGTGTAATTGCGCGTCAACACGGACAACGACGCAGAAGTATATATGCAAACCAACGCGTAGCCTACAGCGGAGAGGCTCCGGCGTAGGTCCGACGCAGAAGTATAAATCAGCCTTTATGAGGCAGCTGGTCAGGCTGGTGGGGCTCTGCACACCATGGCCTTGTTACTGGTTACCAGGCTGACCTGCTCAGAGAACTGGACACCGGCGAGGGCCTAGGCCTCGAGGCAGTTAAAGAACTCCAAAAGGCATCTCTCCGTGCCATTAAGCAGACGGCCCATGCTATCGGACGATCTATGGCTGCATCTGTGGTTCAACCTCTCGGGAATTAAGGACAAAGTAAGATCTTTTCTGCTGGACGCCCCGGTCTCGCTGTCTGGCCTGTTAGACAACGCTGTCAGTATAGTCGTTGAAAGGTTTCAGGCGGCGAAGAAACAATCTGAGGTGTTCCGGCAATTTTGCAGTCCCAGCCTGCAGTGGGCAGACCTGACCTCACGACTGTCATAGCAGCAAAGCGTGTAGAGAAGAAGAAGAGAGTGGTTCCTATACATCTAAAAGCAACTTCTCTCCCTCATTCCCTTCCAGGAACTGTTCAGCCACCCCTGCCACTTCCGGTGATTACGGGAGTACCGGTTGCTGGGTTTCTGCCCCGACTCACAACCTGTACTACAGTGCTTGTGCAACTTTCCACAGCCTGTGTGCAGGAGTCCTCTCAGTGTGGCAACATAGGTTTTGTCATGCCCATTTGCCTCAACACCATGTCGCGGTGTTGATGTTCCCTCTTAACCTATAACCTATATAACCTGGTTCCCTGAGAATGGAAACGAGGCACCGCGTCACGTTGCCATACTTCAATTATGCCTGCGCGGTTTCTTCAGACAATTTGCCGATCTCGCACAGATATTATTATGACCGCCGCTAGCGTAGCTAGCCGGTCATATAGGGATTGTCAAAGTTTTTTTTTTTTTTTTTTTTTGTCACCTTACTGAATTTTTCGTCAACGATACCAGGGACACCGAAGCACCGGGGAACATGAAATTTGGTGGGCATGTAGCCCCACTAGACTTCTAAGGGGGTGGTAGTGGCGCAATGGATAAGACACATGCCTTTGGTGTGAGAGACCCGGGTTCGAATCCACTGTGAGACACCAATGTGTCCCTGAGCAAGACACTTAACCCCTAGTTGCTCCAGAGGCGTGCGACCTCTGACATATATAGCAATTGTAAGTCGCTTTGGATAGAAGCGTCAGCTAAATGAATAAATGTAAATGTAAATGTAAGGAAAAATTTCGTTTGGTCCCCGGGGGCCACTCCCCCCCCGCGCTGGGCCCCCCCAAACCCCCAAAAATTCAGTTTTTCCTAAATAACTACCTGAACCGTGGCACAGAGGATGAAGAAATTTTTATGGTATGTTGGTCTACTAGACTTTTACGGAAAAATTTCGTTTGGTCCCTGGGGGCCACTTCCCCCCCCGCGCTGGGGCCCCCTTAAATTTTTCGTCAACGATACCAGGGACACCGAAACACCGGGGAACATGAAATTTGGTGGGCATGTAGCCCCACTAGACTTCTAAGGAAAAATTTCGTTTGGTCCCCGGGGGCCACTCCCCCCCCGCGCTGGGCCCCCCCAAACCCCAAAAAATGCAGTTTTTCCTAAATAACTACCTGAACCGTGGCACCGAGGATGAAGAAATTTTTATGGTATGTTGGTCTACTAGACTTTTACGGAAAAATTTCGTTTGGTCCGCGGGGGCCACTTCCCCCCCCGCGCTGGGGCCCCCGTAAATTTTTCGTCAACGATACCAGGGACACTGAAACACCGGGGAACATGAAATTTGGTGGGCATGTAGCCCCACTAGACTTCTAAGGAAAAATTTCGTTTGGTCCTCGGGGGCCACTCCCCCCCCGCGCTGGGCCCCCCCAAACCCAAAAAAATTCAGTTTTTCCTAAATAACTACCTGAACCGTGGCACCGAGGATGAAGAAATTTTTGTGGTATGTTGGTCTACTAGACTTTTACGGAAAAATTTCATTTGGTCCCCGGGGGCCACTTCCCCCCCCAGCGCTGGGGCCCCCGTAAATTTTTCGTCAACCATACCAGGGACACCGAAACACCAGGGAACATGAAATTTGGTGGGCATGTAGACCCACTAGACTTCTAAGGAAAAATTTCGTTTGGTCCCCGGGGGCCACTCCCCCCCCGCGCTGGGCCCCCCCAAACCCAAAAAAATGCCGTTTTTCCTAAATAACTACCTGAACCGTGGCACCGAGGATGAAGACATTTTTATGGTATGTTACGGAAAAATTTCGTTTGGTCCCCGGGGCCACTTCCCCCCCCAGCGCTGGGGCCCCCGTAAATTTTTCGTCAACCATACCAGGGACACCGAAACACCAGGGAACATGAAATTTGGTGGGCATGTAGCCCCACTAGACTTCTACGGAAAAATTTCGTTTGGTCCCCGGGGGCCACTCCCCCCCCGCGCTGGGCCCCCCCAAACCCAAAAAAATGCAGTTTTTCCTAAATAAATACCTGAACCGTGGCACCGAGGATGAAGACATTTTTATGGTATGTTCGTCTACTAGACTTTTACGGAAAAATTTCGTTTGGTCCCCGGGGGCCACTCCCCCCTCCCCGCGCTGGGGCCCCCGTAAATTTTTCGTCAACGATACCAGGGACACCGAAGCACCGGGGAACATGAAATTTGGTGGGCATGTAGCCCCATTACACTTCTACGGAAAAATTTTGTTTGGTCCCCGGGGGCCACTCCCCCCCCGCGCTGGGCCCCCCCAAACCCCAAAAAATGCAGTTTTTCCTAAATAACTACCTGAACCGTGGCACCGAGGATTAAGAAATTTTTATGGCACATCAACCTAGCCCATAATCACTCATTTGTGATTTGCGCCCCTCCCATAAAAAATGAAAATGCAATATTATTCTGCTTTAATCGCCCCTATCTTCAGTGGAGATGTTCAGAACTGCACCATATTTCATGTGTATGATTAACTTGACAACCTCTGGGGGTATCCTCTGCTAAGTTTTGTAGAATTTCATCCATGGGGGGGTATAAAATAAATTCATTTATGTGCACATTTAGTGACTGTACACTCATCGGCCTGTAGATGGTGCTGTTGAGCGAAGGGTTGCTGGTTTAGGATGATACTGTCACACACACACATGCAGGAATACAAACAAACGCAAGCATGCACACACACTGACATCCACACGCACAGACACACACCCATACACACACATACAAATCCACATGCACAGACACACACACACACAAACACACACGCGCACACATGTACGCACACATACATACACGCACAGACACACACACACACACACACAGACACACACATACACAAATACACACACATACACACACACACACACACACACACACACACACACACACACACACACACACACAGACAGACATGCACATACTATTACTTTTTTTAGGTATATACATAAACACGCAATACAGCCAAATTACTCCACGTCATTTATTTTTGTGGAAAGCCAGTGCAGGCCTGAGCGGCGGTCATATTTTGTACCGCGATGCGGTACATCTAGTTTATAGATGTGATAGCACTCGTCGTTGCGTCACCTGACTTCGTCATAAGCCAATAGCTTGGCATGTCCTTCACATGACTCAGACTCTGGCTCACGCTGAAGGCGTTCCCATTTGCGTCAACAGCATGATGAGGCGTCTCGTTTACATTCTCATGGAACCGGGTTATATACAGAACCCTGAGACATTTACACACAATAAATATAACTATTGTGTGGGTGATCAAAACTTTTAGGCACATGGTATTTGTGACTGAGGACTATATGAGGTTTATCAGAATGATAATAAGGAGGATGATAATAAGATGACTCACTGGTCCTTCTGAAACTTGGCCATGGCGTCTCTTCTGGTCGAGGGTCGAGCAGATCGCGAACAGATGGAGGATTTTGTGCTTTTTCTTCCTAGATTTTCTGGTTTGATTTTGACATCATCTTTAGTCTCTTTTTTCTCTTTTGTATCTCGTTCATCTTCCTTCGTTTTAGTTTTGCCTTCAGTTTCTTTTGCCCTCTTCTCCTCTTCTTTGTGCTTTTCCTCAAGTTGTCCTTCTTTATCACAGGAATCCTTATCTTCCTCATGAGGGACATTATTGCTCTCCTTTCCTTCTTCTTCTGCCTCACTTTCTTTCTTTTTATTTACCTCTGTGTCTTTTTCTTGTTCTCCTGCTTTATGTTGTGTGATGTCCGTCTCTTTATTCTCCTTCTCCTCCACTGTGTTGACATGCTCTGTGACTCCGCCCTCGTGCTCACATGCCTCCCTCTCATTGGCTCCATCTCCTGTGTTTTCCTGGTTTTCTGTGTTGTCCTCATTAGCTCCGCCCTCTGTTGTCTCAGTCCCGCCTCCTGGCTCTGAGTCAGCTTCAACACACTGAATAACACCAAAGCACAAAATTACCACTCAGTGCATCTCTACTGTGTGTACACCAACCAATTCTATCATGTGAAAATTAATTGCATTTATGTTTTATATCTGAGAACCCCAAACACAAGTAATGCAACATTTATCAAGGTGAGTGTGAGAATTTGTGTACGTTTGGAAGTCTAAAAGTGTACAACCTTAACCTGAACCTAACTATTAAATCCTATCCCTTAACCATAAGTTTAATAGGAAAAACCTATAAAAGTGCACCTACTTCTAATTCTAATCTAACAGTAATCAAGTTACACTGAAGCATGTCATTCAGGTCTCTCCATAGAATCTAAACCCTCCTCAATGTGATTCAACTGGCAGAAAGAAGCTTTTACCGGTGATTATTGAATGGATTACTGTTTAGAAATCCTACATAATTAATTTATGCGCGGTTTGTAAATTGTTAGCCTACTAGCAACATATACAGCATATATTATAGCATAATTGCGTAATTATTAACTATTCTATGCTGTTTTGTAGTAGTGCAAGTTTATTTATTTCATCTATCCTCTTGTGAAGATCTGTAATGTGTGTGTGTGTGTGTGTGTGTGTGTGTGTGTGTGTGTGTGTGTGTGCGTAAGTCTGAGTGAGTGTGTGCGTAAGTCTGAGGGAGTGTGTGCATGTGTGTGCCTGCATGTGTGTGTGTGTGTGTGTGTGTGTGTGTGTGTGTGTGTGTTTCATAATGAAGACAGACTTTACGCCAGTTCAATTCACTGTTCACACACACACACACACACACACACACACACACACACACACACACACACACACACACACACACACATACCTGCATATTTAAAGTTATATTATGAAAAAAGACCTTAAAATAACATTTTGTATGTCATTTTTGTTTCTTCAAAATGACCAGAAACACTAGTCCCCTCTTGGCCAGTGTAGAGCGATAGTCCCGTTAGTAATATAGACGTGTGTGTGTGTGTGTGTGTGTGTGTGTGTGTGTGTGTGTGTTTAGCTTAGCTGTGCCAGGTGTCACATGAGGTCATGACTCACCAGTTGTATAAAGAGCATTCCACTGAATGAGCAGGTGTGTGTGTGGTGTGTGGTGTGGGGTGTGGGGTGGGGGTGGGGGTGGGGGTGGGGGTGTGGGGTGGCTGGGGGGTGGTCAGCATGAGTAAATGTGTTCATATCGTATTACAACATGATAATAATTACATAATATTGCCATTAATAATCATCTGTGGAAACACTGAACATACACCCTCAGACTGCGAGAGAGAGCCTGTGTGTGTGTGTGTGTGTGTGTGTGTGTGTGTGTGTGTGTGTGTGTGTGTGTGTGTGTGTGTGACACACTGTATTGTGAGTTTGTATGCATTTGATTGTAACTTTGTTCTGTGCAGACTCTGACTTTATGGGTTTAATGTTTGGGGTCCCAGAGAAAAATGTATTGTAGTACATCCAAAATAACCTCTTATTATCCTTCAAATTTGTTTAATATGTTTCACTGAATTATTCCAAATTCATTTGACAGATATTATATAAGTTTTAACCCTTTGTTGCATATTCCAGAAATCTGCTTGACCTGCTCTCTTGTTTCTGTTTGTGGCCAGTTTGACCCCAGCGCAACACATTACACAAATATAGTAAAAGAAATAAAAATGAACCATATAAACACCTGGAATGTATCTGTACCAAGCTAACAAAAATATATTCTAAGAAAGTTTTGTTAACGTTCCCATGAAGTTATGAAAATGTTATTTCTGAATGTTCTCAGAATGTTCAAACATATCCAGTTTATTAAATATTAAATGCTTTTTTTCTTGGTTTTGCAAACATTAAGGGAACATACTTTTTTTTGTATTAATCTTAAAACATTATGGGAACGTTACTTTTGAACGTTCAAACTAAAACATTTCAGGTAAAAACATGAATGATGTACAGATGATGTTTTTGAGCTAATGATTTGAGGACATTATTAAAGACCAGATAACTTTGAATGAATGTTGTATTAACATTACTGGAAGAATGTTTCTTCATAACTTTGAGAGAACCTCGTGCCAGAACGTAAGCTAAAGTTTTGAGAATGTCCGGGGTATAGTCACATCTTTGCTTGTGAAAATTCATTGCATTTATCAATGTTTATATCTGGAGTCTCTGACAACCCAAACTGAATTAGCATACCGTATTATCTGTGTGATGTTAAAAGGGCGTTGGGGTCTCAGGGTTAGGACACGAGGGTTACCGTGAGCAGACAGAGAGAGAGAATACACACTGAGAGAGAGAAACACATGTTACCTGCTCCTTCATTACCTCTGTCTCGCTGGTCACGGCGATATCCTCTGAATCCTCCATTCGTCCAGAGTCTTCAGTTCAAGCCAGTCAAACTACAGGAATCGCTGAACTGACACACAACACTGTCTTCCCCCTCCTTCACCTCTCTGTCTTTCTTCTGATTTTCTTGGTCTCCTCCCTTCATCTTTTCCCTCTCTCCCCCCTCCTCTCTCTCTCCTTCTGTCTCTATCTGACCTTTTAAACAACTCGCGCTCCAGAAATAGTGTAACACTGGCTCGAACAGAACCACTGAGCAGCTGTTAGTGCTGGTGAGGAATACACAACATTACACACACACACACACACACACACACACACACACACACACACACACTCACACACACAGTAGGAATAAACAGTACTGACACACATCCAAGATTCTGAATGGTCTAAAACTTTGATGACAGAAATAGTCTTTGAAGATATAAATGTCTTTTAAGAGATTCTGCGAGTTGGATGTGAACTGGCTTGCCCTCTCTCAACCTTACTGGCTTACACTCCTACTATTTTGTGTATGCATACACACCACTCTTAGGGATTTTATGTGAGTGTGAGCCTAATAGGAGTGTGGAACTGAGTGTTTTGTCCTTTATCTCCTCGTTCACTTTGTCCACTTCTGTATCACCGCAGACTGCAGTTCATTATGGCAGTGGACCAGTGCAGCTCCTCTTATCCTGCAGAGGAGCATCTCTTCCCTCAACACAGAGCAGATGCTTTTAAATATAGCCTGCTATCTTTGCTCTCATTCACTCGCCACCCATGATTATCTGTTCTCTCCATTCCTCTGTGCGCTCCTCTCTGCCTCAGCTCAAGCCACTTCATGTGCAGAGGTATATAGAAACATGTCAATCTTTAATTTGAAGGCAAAGGTTAATATCTACGGAGCCCCTCAAAAGAAATGGTGCTGGAGGAAATATGAGATGGGAAAAAAAAATTATTTGTCAATGCTTTTACGTTCCCTCATAAAGAATGCAGAAGGTATAGGGAGCGAATGCAAAGTTCCTCAGCGGATGCAGAACATATGCCGTATGGCACACACATAGTTCATACGATCTGATTCTGTTTGAACCACTTACAGACTGCTGCGCTCAATCTTAAACACAATTTCTGCTTTTCTAATGATACTGTCATGCCTCCGCCTTCAGTTTTCATTCACCCGTCCACTTTTTACGTTGAATGTAGGCAGAAATAGATTACAGGTTTTACAAAAACTAATCCCTGTAGCTTTTAGCCAGCCTTTTGAAGCGAGAGTAGGATTTTTTTAATTAGTAGTAGTGTTTTTAATCAAACACATTATGGATGCCAGCATTTAGGTTTTGGAAAGAGTGTCATTTATACGCTGATATGTCGCCTGTGGATCACCTGTTCGAGGAAACAAGGGCGAAGCGGAAGAATGAGAAGACAGTTAAGTGACTTAATTATAACGATAATTATAGAGAATGTATGTCTCCTTGTGTCAGGAGATACATCAGTGCCCCGGCCCTGTTGCGAGTACATTTGAGGGAATTAGTATGGGTGATTCTGTCATGAAAAACCGTGCAACGGCTATGGAGCAATGTCGGCGTTCTATAGCAGACCAGTGGATGAAATGCTCCCTTGTTACGAGTTAAGACACTTAATTCGAATGGAAAATGGGATGGAGGACATTTTTTCTACATCTGTGAAAGCCGGCGGGCCATTGAGGCCACAGAGGAATACAGGAGCTGGGGTTGTTGAGGAAGACCCTCAGTTACTAAGCGATCAAACGGGTTCGGTAGCTAACGGAATGAGATCTATTGGTGCTTCGAAGGGTCTAAACATGGTCCACCTCAACGCTAGAAGTCTGCTTCCAAAGATAAGTGAACTACGGCATTTATGTCAAGAATCAAATGTGTCTCTGTTTAGTTGTAGTGAAACATGGCTGGATGAATCAATAATGGACGCAGAGATAGATATAGCCAACTATTGCTTGGTAAGGAGAGACTGGAAGTGACCTTAAATGGTTCAAATTCAATAGGTCAAGAGAAAATAATTCTGGGGGATCTTAATACTGATATGCAAAAAAAATAATACTCTAATCTTTAAACATTTTGTAAATCATATGCATTGAAACGGCTCATTGTGGACCCAACTAGGATTACTCTTAAAACCCAAACTATCATTGATATTATATTGGTCTCGGATCATTCTAAGATATGTAGAAGTGGGGTCTTGGAGGCTGGTATTGGTGATCACTGTATAGTTTATCTAATCAGAAAATTGAGGAGAGAGTCCATTATTATCATAATACAGCAAAAATAAGGTCACTCAAGAAATACAGTCCAGAATTTTTTAAAGAAGAACTTAGTAAGTTTAACTGGACTGAGGTGATGCAATGTGAAGATGTGGAATTGGCTTGGGACAGGTTTAACATAAAATACAAAATTTAATTATTGAATGAGGTGGCCCCCTATAAAGAGATAAGAATAAAGCAAAGGCCATAACCTTGGATGACAGCTAGTATTTTAAAGGTAATTAAGGACCGAAATGATTGTTTTAAGGATTTTAAAAAGGATAGAAATGATTTTAATTTTGAGAAATGTAAATCTAAAAGAAATGAGGTAAGAGATAAGATAAAAGATTTGTATGACAAGATTAGTGAACTGAAGAAGGATACTCAAAAGATTTGAGTGATTTAGGACATAGCAAAAAGACCAAGGTCAAAGGATCTAGAATAAGTCTCAAGTTAGAAGAAAGATTGATATCTGATCAGGAGAAGGTAGCAGATTATTTTAATAGCTTCTTTACTACTGTTGCTGAAAAACTGGCAAACGAGCTTCCAGCACGAGCTGGGATTTTTAATGATGAATTAGTCAAGGAGTATTATACAAAAAATTTTGTTATTCCGGCTGGTTTTTAATTTACAAAAGTAACTGAGAGTAATGTTCTTAACAAGTTAGGTGAACTCCAAAGTACAGTAGTAAAGTGACAGGGTTAGATAATATTCCAACAAAGTATATTAAGGATTCAGCTAAAGTTATTACACCTATGGTTACTCATATTATAAATCTCTCAGTTACACAAGGAAAGGTTCCTGGGGAGTTAAAAAAAAGTAAGAGTTATCCCCATATTAAAGAAAGTAGTAGGTTAGAATGTACTAATTATAGACCAGTTTCAATCCTGAGTGCTTTATCAAAAGTGATGGAAAAGATTATATATGATCAAATTGAAGACAATGGGCCCTATTTTAACGATCTGAAACGCAAGTATCAAACGCAAAACGCAAGTAACTTTGTGGGCGGGTCTCGGGCGCTGTTGCTATTATACCGGGCGGGATAAATTACTCTTGCGCCCGACGCAAATCTAAAATGTGTTGGTCTGAAGTAGCTTCATTACTCATAGGTGTGGTTTGGGCGTAACGTGAAATAAACCAATCAGAGCATCATCTCACATTCCCTTTAAGAGCAGGCGCGCTTGTTCCATGGCGGATTGCTATTATAACGGCGGATTTGCCAGACGAGCGCCGGCAGCGGTTCACAGCCGAGGAGACCGACGTTCTCGTCAGAGCCGTAAAACACAGAGAAGTGACATTGGGGATGGAGAAACACACACAAATTAGCTTCGGTTAAACAGGCGTATGATCATTTGGGTAAATGTGTAAGTTAGATTTATGCCTATTTTTCACATCTTCATGGACACCACAATGATTTCCCTCATGTGGAATATTTTTCCTTGTATGGTTTGCAAAAATTGGAACTGCTGCTTCTGTGTGTAGATGAGATAAGCAAAGTGTATGTGCGTTGTGCACACGCTACATTATGGCCAAGCATGCGCCCTTAAAGGGATAGTTCACTTTGAAATTAAATTTTGGTATGTTTTAGCTTACCTCTAGGGCATCCAAGATGTAGGTGTCTTTTTTTCCGCAGTAGTTTCAATTTTGATATTTTTAGGTCAAACCGTTTTTGTCTGTCAGTCATATAATGCAGGTCTATGGTCACTGTCTCAAAGAGCATGCACAGAGTCCAAATTAAAACAATTCCCCATCGTCCAAATTAAACAATTCTCCATCGTAAGTCATACTTGCCAACCTTGAGACCTCAGAATTAGGGAGATATTTAAAGGGGGGGGGGGGGGGGGGGGGGGGGGATTTGTCATTTGACAAATTCATTTCCTTAAAGGAGAACTCCGGTCAATTTTAACATTGAGCTCATTTTGTTGTAAATTATATGTATAAAGGTAAATAAATGTATAAAGGCAAGTTAAGCGGGATGGTGTTGCTGGATTTACAAAAGGCATTTGATACAATTGATCACAGTGTTTTGCTTCAAAAAGTAAAATCAATGGGGTTTATTGAAAAGGCCTGTGAATGGATTAAATCTTACCTTGTAAATAGGTGTCAAATAGTGGATTTAAATGGGGTGTTTTCTGATTGTTTGCCCATTTCATGTGAAGTTCCGCAGGGGAGTGTTTTAGGTCCTTTTTTTTTTTTTTTTTTTGTATGTTAATGATTTAAAAATTGTATTTTCTAGTGAACTTTTTTTATATGCAGAAGATGCAACAATAATTGTTTCGCATGAAAGGAAAGAAAATGTTGAAAATGAGTTAAGTAGAGAGATTGAAAGGGTCTCTAAATGGTTTATTGATAAGAAGCTTTTTTTACACGGTCAAACCGAATCTATATTATTTGGTTCGGCTGCTAAATTGAAAAAAGCTCCAGATTAGAGGTAAAGGTTGGTGACTTGATCATTACACCAAAACAGAAAGTAAAGTATCTGGGATGTGTATTAGATAATGAGAAAATATTTTTCAACATTCAATATTTCTTTGTTTTAGTTCATTAAAAAATATATAAAAAGATAAAAAATGTTAGCAAGACAGGCGGCTTTTCTAAATACACAAACTTTAAACATGTTAGCTGTAGCATTAGTGCAGGCACACTATGGAGAAAAATCGATCATAACTCCAGTAAACTATGGAGTGCCGCAGGGATCTGTATTAGGCCCTCTGTTATTTTCAATATATATGATGCCACTTGGAAATATTATAAGGAAACATGGAATTAGTTTCCATTGTAATGCTGATGACACTCAAATATATATTTCATCAAGGCCGGATGAAAACGCTAAATTTTCCAAATTGACAGAGTGTGTTAAAGATATAAAAGATTGGATGACGCGTAATTTTCTTTTATTAAATCCAGACAAGACAGAGGTAATACTTATTGGTTCAAAAAACCGCCCACAAAACCTCGCACAATACAACTTTAACATCATAGGATGTCCTGTTACTTTATCCTCTACAGTAAAAGACCTGGGTGTTATACTCGATTGCAACCTGTCTTTTGAAAATCATATTTCATATGTTACAAAAACAGCCTTTTTCCACCTTAGAAACATTGCTAAGCTACGTAATATGCTATCAGTTTCTGATGCAGAAAAGTTAGTTCATGCATTCCTGACCTCGAGACTGGATTACTGTAATGCTTTATTAGCTGGTTGTCCTGCATCCTCAATAAACAAGCTACAGTTAGTCCAAAATGCCGTCGCTAGAGATCAAGAAAATATGATCATATAACACCGATTTTATCATCACTGCATTGGTTACCTATAAAGTTCCGTATTAATTACAAGGTATTGCTACTGACTTATAAAGCCCTAAACGGCTTAGCTCCAGTCTATTTAACGGATCTTCTATCGCCCTATAATCCATCGCGCTCTTTAACCCTCTACTGCATGAATTTTGATGACACATGATAAAAATTATTTCACATCATTTCCTGGCTCATTTGGGAACATTTTATTGATTTATTGAAAAATGTCCCTCCCCCAACCCCCCCACCCCAAAATATTTTTTTGTTGCCTGAGGGCAACGTTATGCAACAATGGTAAAGAATCATAGAGAAAATGATCATTATACAATTCTCAGAGAGCAATACAAAAATAAAAAAAATAATAAAAAAATGTCAAGAAATCATTTAAATAAAAAGGGAAAAACACTTAAATAACTCTGACTGGCAATCCAATGGACGAGTCTGGGTTTGGCAGGAAAACGGTACTTGCCTGACTGCATTGTGCCAAGTGTAAAGTTTTGTAGAGGGGGGATTATGGCTTGGGGTTGTTTGGTGGAGGGGGGATTATGGTGTGGGGTTGTTTGGTGGAGGGGGGATTATGGTGTGGGGTTGTTTTTCAGGGGTTGGGCTTTGCCCCTTAGGTCCAGTGAAAGGAACTCCTAATGCTTTAGCATACCAAGACAATTTGGACAATTTCATGCTCCCAACTTTGTGGGAACAGTTTGTAGATGGCCCCTTTCTGTTCTAACATGACTGTGGATGCTGCACATTAGTGTCACTTTGGTGACTTTGGGTGTTCCTGTGCACCCAGGAACCCTACATCTTCCCTACTTGTAACACATTATTTGCCATTGTGAGGTATTGTCCAAGACATCCTTGAAAAGTACCCCTTATCGCATAACGTTGCCCTGAGGCAACAAAAAGAAAAACTGAATTTGTGAACATGCAAAATAAAAAGAAATTCACAAAACCTGCCAAAAGGCTTCTCTACACCTTCATACACACACACATATTTTTTATGTACAGTTCATGTCATTTTAAATATGATTACTAAAGCAAATAATCTTGCTTTCATCTCACACCATGTGCTCCTGTGACCATGTGTCAGAAAAGGACGTCCCGCCTTCAAATGGTGCTTGATAGTGACTCCCAAACCTTATTGGACTGTTCTTTGATACGTTTTCAAACATTCTAATTGGTTGCAATCATTTAAAGTAAAATGTACTGAACACAGGGCTTAAGAAAACTTTCCGTTGCCTGGGGGCAACGCTATGCAGTAGAGGGTTAAGATCACTAAATTCAAGGCTTTTGGTCATACCTAGGATATCCAGAACCACCAAAGGAGGGAGAGCATTCTCACATTTGGCTCCAAAACTCTGGAATAGTCTTCCTGATACTGTTCGTTGCTCAGACTCGCTCTCCCAGTTTAAAACTAGATTAAAGTCGCATCTCTTCAGCCAGGCATTCATATAATCCCACAGTTCAAACTACAATCCGGCCTCTAGCTCATAAATGCCAGAGGAGAACTGGCCCCCGACTGAGCCTGGGTTCTCCCAAGGTTTTTTTTTCTCGGTCAAAATTTTTTTTCTTTTTTCGAGGTCACTTGATGGAGTTTTTCGGTTCCTTGCCACTGTTGCCTTTGGCTTGCTCAGTTGGGGATATTTTGGGGATATTTAATTTAATTTTATCAATCAATAAATTCCTCTTGAAACTAACTTTGTTGTATTATTTAAATGTAATACTGTGAAGCTGCTTTGATACAATCTGTATTGTGAAAAGCGCTATACAAATAAACTTGACTTGACTTGACTTGACACTATGATTATGCTGCAACATTTTGGTTTAGTGGTAGTACGAAACGAACCAAAAATAAATAGCAGACTGCTCAAAATAAGCTATTCAGGGTAATATTGAAAGCACATCCACACTTCCATCTAAATGACGAACATTTTAGAGAGCTTGGTTTTTTAAAAGTTGAAAAAAGGGTAAAACATTTTTAATTGGTGTTGGTGTTTAAAATAATAAAGAAAAGTGTTCCAATGTACCTGATAGATTATTATGTACATGTGAAAAAAGTGCATAGTCATTCCACAAGGGGGAGTAGCACTGATATTTTTCCTTGTAGATTTAACAGTTTAATGGGGATGAATTCCTTTCTATATTCTAGTGCTATTCGGTTGTTAAGTCGTGACGTAACCACTCTCCGATAATACTCTTTCCGGGTCCAAAGTCCAGGTCCTCTCTACCTACCTACCGCTTTCGCTAGTGTTTTGGTTATTATTGAGTGTTTTTACAATGCCGCAGTGCTGTGTCCCGTGTCCCGAGCTAACTCACTTCAACCTCGTAAATCTTCTTTTTCATTGATGCCTGGACTCTACCCTTAATTATGCCACCTGAGTGATGAGCTTCACTAACCACTCTGTTGGTGTTAAAGGAATTTAAACCCTTTTTGACCGCCAAGGGTGCCTCACTAAGAAGGACGTGATCGTAAATTTACAGGTTCCACCATTGTTATTTCTGGACGAGAGGAGCGCTTGGACCCGGAAAAGGCTAAACGTGACGTGTGACGTCAGCCTTAACAATCGGATAGCATGGAATAATTGACCTTGTTGTATAAAGCAGATAAAAGTTGAAAGTGTTTTTAGAAAGGAAGTTAAAAAATTGCTTTTTTATCATTAATTTAAAAGTGGTGTAGTGTGAGATGCTGAACTTGATGGTGATTTCTCTCCATATATGATCTGTTCTTACATTTTGTAAACATAGAGAACCACAATGGAAATAAGCCTTTGGCTTTTTTGTGTATCTCCTCGACAGTTTTTGAAATGATGTATGATACCTCTTTGTACAAATGTTCTGTTTCAATATTGTCTAATAAATCAATCAATCAGGACAATGCAAGAAACATTGTTAATGCTGTCAATGAAACAAGATTTTGTCCACATATTGGAGGCTTTGCCCATAACCTTGAACTTAGCATCACAGTAAGGAATGGCAGTATCAGGTATCTCGACTGCTGGGAAAAATCAGAAGAACTGTTGGTGTTTTTTCGTCACTGTGACGTCACTACAATACTGCGCACTGAAGTAACACCATCAGTTTTCATGATTTTACCATTTAAAAAAATGATCTTGGAATAAACAAAATGACGACGACACTCCCACTGCCAGGGAAATCAAGCAAGCCATCAGAGAAAATCTGCAAACCAGATATTCTGACCCTGGTCTTGAGAACTTCCTTCACAAGTGCACACGCTTCCTCATCTGGATCCGACCAGTCATGTGAGAATCTATGAAGATATCCTCATCACAGAAGTTCTAATCACCGCAGGACAGGTATGAATTATATAATAATTTTATCCTAAGATCGATATTTACTCTCAAGCAGGGGCGTCACTAGGCCCTTTTTAGGGGGGCTTCTGCCCAGCCCCCCTAAAAAATATTTGATTAATACATTTTTGATCGCTTCAGTCCCCTTTAAAAAAACTCATATGAAACGGCGGCAAGCTGCGTCAAGTTTCGGCTCCTCCCCTTATCTGAGTCTGCTTGGATTTTCAGCGCATTTTTCAATCTGCAGTGGCGCCGAGCAGAGCGAACATCAGAGAGTACAAGGTGTGTCGTGAGTGCATTTATTGATAGATTGCTATGATATTACATCTGCATCGGTGCAGTTCTTTGTCATTTATGCATTGCAGTTTACATAATGTAATGTTACTGGAGCATTGGGAGCAACACGAGACGGTTCGGTTTCTCATCCAATACCAATACGTTTCGCTGCGTTCACCTTCAGCCCTTATCAGTGTGATAGTTGTTTTTTATTCCTACAAAAATGAAGCGATTAACACCCATGAAAACATACTTTAGAAAACGATCATGATTTATTTTAATTTACTTTTTAAACTTTAAAACATATTATTTTGTATTTCGGCATTACATTATGCTGCCATGCACAGAAATGATTTAAAGACACACATCATTGTCTGAAAGCACTAGATGGCCCAGAGAGAGAAACATCATTATTATTTTGGAGTTTTTTTGTTTTGTATTAATAAATATAGTTTTGTATTAAGTAATAATGAATCAGGAGGAGTGTACATACATATGAGTAAGAGTAGAGTAAAGGGATTTGTGATTTTCTTTTAAGTACTTGATTTATAGAAGTGGCAAATTGATAATTCATGTTGTTATTTTTAATAAATAGAAATAAATATAGAACAGATTAATCATATTGCCAATAGACAGTTACATTAATACACGTTTAGCTGGTTAGTTAAATGATTTGAAATTAAATAGATTTTCACGGGGTGACTTGATGAATAACCAACCGTATTGTTGATTACAAAGGCTAAAAAGCTTAGAAAATAAAATAATTTATATTTCATTGTAGATGGACTTAGTTACCTAGCTTTCCTGGTAGCTTTGTCTGAGAAAATGATTCATAAATCAACCTATCAGTTGACCCTATGTTTACTTTCGTTACTGACAGACAAAAATAAAAAGCCTGTATCAGTCAAAGCTCAGCTTTAGGAGGGAAAAAGACAGAGCAAGATAAAAACAAAGAGAAAAAGAGTGTGATGCTGATGAGGTGAGAAAAAAACAGCTGCCCGCACATGGTTTTAAAGCTATTGTCATCCAATTTTTTTGGCCTTCAAAACATCTTAAAATGCACATATGTAGATCAGAGAAATCAAAATTTTCTCGGGGGAGCATGCCCCCGAACACCCCTAAATACCTCACATTCGGTACCTCAGTGATTATAAAACCGTGCCATATGCATGTTATTGGATGAATGAATGAAACTAGTTAATAATGAGCATTAGACCATAAACTATCTTTTTTTTTTTTTTTTTTTACATCATACCCTCATTGGGGGCTGAGCCCCCCTAAAATGAAAATCCTAGAATCGCCCCTGCTCTCAAGTAAACTGGACATATTAACATTGTTACAATGTTCACTTAACTCACTTAGTAATTAGCTAAATAGTCATTTTATTTTTGTCAATTTACTGCAGGGTGAGACCAGACTACAGGGGCTAGTCCATCATCTGTGTCAGCAGAGTCAGCATCTTCTCCTCTGCCAAAGAGGTCAGCCTTGGCAGACATTTTTGGCCTACTCTTTAAAACTGTTAAAAAGAGCCAGGATGATTTGCAGCAGCGGTTGAAGGATGAAGTGTACACCTACATAGTAAAGGAGTGCACTTCAATTGAATCAAACTCGCTTGCCTGGTGGAAGGCTCAATAATCTGTTTATCCTAAACTAGTCAAGCTGGCAAATCATTAACTGGCAATACCTCGCTCTCGCTCTGTCCCCAGCAGGAGGGTTTTCTCGACGGCAGGTGATATAGTTCCTGCCACAAGATCTTCACTCACTACTGATAATGTGGACTAACTGATCTTTTTGAAGAAAAACCTGAAAATAGAATAAATCTTAGCTTTTAAGAGGTGGATAATGACCTTACAAGTTAATCACAAAATGTTATACATTGCTCCAAATGCACAGATTTTACATATCATTTTTTTTGTATTTTCACATTGGGAGATGTCATTCAGTTCTGTTTTGCCTTTTATTTTGCATCAGGTGTAGGACGAAATAACTGAAACATTCCTTAGTATTTATTTTGTAGTATTTTCACAAAAAGAGATTTGTTTTTGAGTTTATTGAATCGTTTTGTTTGACATCAGCCATTGCCATACCAACATAAATCTGGCCTATGGGGCTGTAACGTCACACCAGCAGAGGGAGCCCTCACCCGAGTACTGACTGTTACCACTCCCTCTGCTACCTCTGCAGTGTCCGGTCTCGCACCCGCCTCACCACGCCAAACAGAAGTTGCAAAGTATTGCCAGTTTCATCTGACTTACTGAGCGTTTCTATCTATTCTATACTGACCTTTCCGTTGCCATTATGCCATTCATATTCGAACACTAGCTGCAGAGAGTGGCTGGAATGATGTCTCGCGAAAAGCAATGTTTCAGAATAGCTTGAACATTGAACTTGCGTGTAAAGGTGAAAACTGTTCCTTTTCTGAATATGTCACCCTGGCTATAAAAGTGGGTAACCTCATGAGAAATGCTCCAAGGAGAAAGCCGTTTTCCAAAGCCACTCATGCCAGTTAAACACACACCCCAGTCAATCAGACACGTGTTACCACCTGCAATACCCTCCAGTCTCCCCACGAACCCATGCAGCTTGGTTTTGCTAAACCCACTGAGGAAGAAAAAGTATGACGTTGCATGCACAATCTTTGTTTTTACTGTGGATAACCGGGCCATCACAGCATCGGTTGTCCACACAAAGCCCGGAGGTTTACCAATTCAACCAGTCGGGTGAGTGTTGAACACTTCTCTCTCCCCCACAAAGTCATTTGTGCTTCCTCCCAGTATCGCTATTGAAGTTTTTTTATTTATTTTTTATTCCACAGCGCTGATCGACTCAGGAATCTCATCCATCGAGATCTCATCAACAAATTCAACATTCCTACCCAGCTATGCATTCCACCTATACAAATCAGCGCTGTTAACAACAAGCCCTTTGGAGATGGCATCATTCAGCAGACTGTGCCCCTACAACTTCAGATTGGTATGTTTCACTAAGAACTATGGTTTCTTCACTATGGTTTTCTCTCCATGACCCCACCATCTCCTGGTCTCATAAAGAACTGACCGATTGGTCACAATTCTACCACTCTCTGTATGAACACCCTGATTGTCAAACCATGTCTTACCACCAGCATTGAAAGCCCTAATACTGAACACTCCAAAGCTATTCCTTCTTGTTACCATAACCTTCTAGAAGTGTTCAGTAAATTAATATCCACTAAACTACCACCTCATCATTCCTGGGATTGTGCCATCGACTTGCTACCCAACGCCATGCCTCCTAAAAGTAAAGTTTATCCACTTTCACGTCCCGAAACCCAAGCCATGAAAGAGTATATAGAGTAGGCCCTGAGCTCTGGCTTCATCCGTCCCTCCACTTCTGGCTGGCTATAGAGGCTTGAACAACGTCACTGTTAAGTTCCGATACCCATTACCATTAGTACCTGCAGCCCTGGAACAACTCCAGGAAGCCAAGATCTACACCAAATTGGACCCTCAGAGTGCAAACAACTGAATCAGAATCAGAGAGGGGGATGAATGGAAAACTGAATTTCTCACCACTAGGGGGCACTACGAGTACCAGGCAATGCCGTATGGTCTGTTCAATACACCAGCAGTATTCCAGTCATTCACCAACAAGGTCTTCAGAGACCTCTTGAACTTGTGAGTGGCCGCTCGATGACATACTCATTTATTCAAAGTCTGAGAGTGAACACATTCACTATGTAAAGACTGTCTTGTCAAGGCTGCTTGATAACCAATTGTACGTGAAGGCTGAAAAATTTGATTTCCACGTCAAGAAAACCACGTTCCTTGGCTATAACATAAGTCATCAGGGGGTTGAAATGGACAAATCAAAAGTGACAGCAGTTACAGAGTGACCTTAACCAGCTACTGTCAAAGAATTAAAAAGATTAAAAAGCCAACTTTTACCGTCAATTTATACGTAACTATAGCCTCATTGATGCACCCTTGATGTCCTTGCTCAAAGGTAAGCCTTCTAAGCTTAGATGGAATGTCGAAGCCACCCATGCTTATGACAACTTAAAGAAAAGTTTCACTCCAGCGCCCATCCTCAAGCACCCTGACCCCAACCTTCCCTTTGTAGTAGAGGTGGATGCCTCCAACAATGGCATCGGAGCTGTCCTGTCGTAGCGCCATGGACAACCAGGGAAGCTTCACCCCTGTGCTTTTTTCCCCATAAACTCACAGCTGCAGAAAGAAATTATGATGTTGGCATTATATGGATTAACTTACTCTTTGATGCACACACACATGCGATCACTCAATACTGCAGCATCACGGATGAGCTGGCGTTATCATCACGTTAGGTGAATGATTTACATATATGAACATATTACATATATGAACATATTAATGACTAGCCTCAGTTTAGCACATTAACAATACCCTTATAATGCATTATAAATAACAAAAGTGTTACCTTTTTTTTTTGTAGAACTGTTTTATTGATGAAATTAACTGAATAAATAACTATGATGATTTTTACAACGGAACTTAATCAACGCTGAACTTACTTAAGCTGAACACTTCTTCTAGATCTGTACAGCCAAAATACAAAATGTCCTGTTATCACTGTAAAGCTGCTCTGAAACTATCTGTATTGTAAAAAGCTCTATAGAAATAAAGGTGACGAGTTCCGTTTTTGTTGAAAAAAAAAAAATTCTTTTTGGGATTTCCATGAATTTCTCTAAGAAGTTTGAAAAGGAATAAATCCTACATTTTGAGTTACATTGTTTAATTTCTATATTCATTTCAAGCATGGCCAACCATTGGAAATACCTGGACACCTGGATGGCAAAAGGCCAATGGAAAAAAAATAGATAAGAGAGAACAGTTGGATATCAGCAGTGACTCAATGACGACATAAAAGTCTATCAACCTGGCAGGATCATCTGATACACTACTTTCCTTTGAAACTTTAACAAGGTTTGCTTTATCAAGGTCGTTTCATGCATTAACATTTGCATACTACACTCCGAATATCCAAATTATAGCACAATAACTGTTAATCTATTAAAATTATAATGTAAAACACACTGTATTTAATGCTAATCTCTCAAAGCCCCCACTACCTGATCATCAGTCTAGGCTAGAGCTTACTTTCTTCCTTTTTTCTGCAAAGCGCCTTACCATCAGAGCTGGGTATGTTTTATAATGTTTTATTAAAATATTATATATTATTTGATACATTGTAGCCTTTGATCTTTACTTATCCTTGGTCAAAGATTTGTTACACTGATTCCATTTAAAGGAATGTTCGGTTACACTTTATTTTAAGGTGTCTGTGTTACAGTGTTATACATGTAAGTACTGAGTAATAATAATTAACTACATGTACTTTCTATAGGGTTATGGTTAGGATTAGGGTTTGGTTTAGGGTTAGTTGCATTATGGTTAGTAATTATGCCTAATTTATAGTTATTACTACAGTAACTACATGTAACGTGTAACAATGATACTGTAAAATAAAGTGTCACTGAATGTTCTACTAACATACTTTAAATAATTGTTCTAACCGAGTTTCTCTCTTAAAGGAGTGTAAAAGATGACGAGCCAGAGCACGATTAAGTTTATTCTGATCATCACTCTTCTCCAGCTGTGCCTCTCTGATGTGCCGCCATTTAAAACAAACCGAGTAAATTATTTGTTCACCCCTAGAGACATTTTTAATAATCACACATTTAATTTGATCAGTATTATTAATGAACACCCATTACTTACCACTGATTTGTTTTGTTTTTTCAACTATACAGCCTGAGTTTGGAGATATACTTGAATTTCCCAGAAGAGGTCCATGTAGAATAAAAGTTGCCAGTCACTATGCTATATTTGTTGGTGACGAGAAAATACCTGGAAAAAAGGAGGAGGACAACATCTTTGACATGCTAAGTATGACACAATAAATTTCAAAGATAATACGAATATTAAGATAGTTATACTCACCATTCTTGCATAATTCTTCCACAGAATATGAAGATGGTACATCTGGCTGTGCTTTCAGACACCTGGACATAAAAAAAGATGTTACTGTAAACAATTACCAAGATGATAAAGTAAGACCAGCAAAGGCAGACGTTATAGCTGCCCTTATACAGATGAATAAAGGCTGTGGAGAATGGAGCTTGGCAAACACTTGTGAACATATTGCCACTTCTATTCGTTATGGAGAAGCCAATGCAAAGTGCAAACAGGTGTGTGCTGGAAATAAACATTTCATATTAAATATTGCCAAAACGATTATAACATTTTACATTGTGAAAAATATTGTTGTAATATTACTATGTCCAATTTCGTTCTCAGAAAGGTTCATTGGCAGCAGCGATATGCCCATTCATCAATTTCTTCTCAGAAGTGAAGAAATCTCTAAATGCAAGCAGATCCGGGCGTGCAGCGGCAGAAGCAGCCTGAGAATATACATCGCTGTACTCATTTGACCAGTAAAGATCTTAATAAACCTGAGAATATGCAATACATGTGAACTTTGTCTTGTTCAGGTGTTATAGATTGAATTGCTGTGTGTGTGTGTGTGTGTGTGTGTGTGTGTGTGTGTGTGTGTAACAGGCTGTTCCCTTTCAAGGGAACTCGCGTTGCGTCGAAATTGACGCTATGGGAACGCTTTGCGTGATGACGTCTTGAAGCACATGTAAAATCAGTCCAATGGTGTGGCGGAACGTCAGAGGCGGGTGACGTCACATACCAGGAAGCTATAAAAGCCGGCCCGAAACAGAAAACGAAAGCTTTCTGAGTCTTCAGTTGCGCTCTGTGTTGAATCTGTCCTTGTTATTTGGTGTTGTCTGTCTATATTATATATATATATTCAGTATGGCGAGCAAGCAGCAGTTTAGAGTGTGTGTCCATCCCTGCCCGCGTTATTTAACGGGAGGTGATACTCACACTCTTTGTGTTGTTTGTTTGGGTGAGGAGCATGCCCAGTCAGCACTCGAGGGTGGTGACTGTGTGCATTGCGAGGCGCTTCCATTGCGTACGCTCCGATCCCGCTTGGCTCGGTTCAATCCCGACCACGTTCCCCAGGGCTTGGGTCCCGCCGCTGCCGAGGCACGGCGTCGATCTCAGACCTGGGGTTCACAAATGGATTTATCAGTGGATGTTGAGACGGGCTCTGCCTTATCTCAACATCCTTCTGATAGATCCAGTGCCTCTCATCGGGGTGTGGAAGCACGCGCTGCGGTTTCTTCCCCCCCGATGGAGGCACCAATACTGCAATTGTCCAGCTCTGAGGAGTTGGACGTTGTTAGTATTGAAGCTGAGTCTGAGGATTCGCCACCTCAGTCTCACGCTTTTGAGGAATTGCTCGATGTTGTCACGAGAGCAGTTAAAAAATTATCAATTGAGTGGCCAGAGGATAGGCAGGACGTTCGTTCGAAAAGTAAGCTCGACGAACGCTTCCTGCCATCTCGTGCACAGCCTCAGCGAAGAAGCCTTCCGTTTTTCCCCGATCTCCACACCGAGGTGTCGAGATCGTGGGAAAAACCAGTGTCATACAGAGTTTATACACCACAAACATCCCACTATTCTTCCATTCATAAATATAAAGAATATGGTTATGGGGAGATGCCGAAGGTGGAGGAGACGCTTGCGAGCTATCTCTCTCCAGCAACGGCATCTTCCTTGAAGGCTCCTTCACTTCCCTCCAAGCCAGTGAAATTCACATCAGCACTGGTTCATAAGTCGTATGCAGCCGCTGGTCAAGCTGCAGCGTGTCTGCATACGATGTCTATTATGCAAGCCTATCAGACAGAATTATTGGGGGATTTAGAGGAGGGCGGGGGAATTGGTCCTGACACGGTGGCCGAACTACGCAGAGCCACAGATCTGTCTCTCAGGGCCACCAAGGAGACCGCTAAATCAATCGGGCGGTCTATGGCAGCCCTGGTGGCCACTGGGAGGCATCTGTGACTCAATCTGAGCGATATAAAAGAGAAAGAAAAACACGTTCTCTTAGATGCTCCGGTCTCCACTGTTGGATTATTTGGTGATGCAGTTAACAGTGCGGTAGCTAAATCTCAGGAAGCTGCTAAACAGGCAGCTGCATTGCAAAAACTTCTTCCCCGCCGTTCTTTCATTGAGGCTGCTGAGCGGGAGCAGCCTCACTCCTCTAAAAAGAGCGCTGAACATCGTGCCACTCAAAAACAGAGTGTGTCCTCCCGTGCTCCCCCACAAAAATCTCGGGGACACGGAGGGCACTCTCAAACCCAGCAGTCTTCGAGGGGTAAAACGGATCTGCGGACCGTTATTACCGCCAAGAAGGCTGCTGGGAAAAGGTCCTGACGTCTGAGGGCTCAGGACAAATGAGGGTAGTTCCCCCCGAAGCAGAGCGGTTAACACCTCTTTTCACGGTGCCCGTCTCTCTTCGGTGCCCTCAGGGGACCGTTCTGCCAACCCTGCCGCCTCCGGTGTTACAGGGCGCAGCGGTCTCCGGCGAGCACATATCTCAAGGTCCACCCGGAAACGTAGTGGCCTCGGGATGCCCGCCCCCTCTGAGGAGGGTGCTAGAGCAGTCTGTTCGGTTGTTCCCTGCCGGTGCGCCGTTACAGGGCGACGAACCGACTACTCAACAGCAACAAAATCCAGAAACCAGTCTCGAGAGGCTGGTACCTCTAGTAGAATCTTTGACAGCGTGGAAGCTACTGTCAAATGTTTCTCGTTGGGTCCTGCAGACCATGGAAAAAGGGTATCAGATACAATTCAAGAAACGCCCACCTCGGTTTATGGGGGTCCTGCCCACAGTGGTGGGCCCCGAGCAGGTTCTGGTTATGGAACAGGAAGTAAACACTCTGTTAGAGAAAGGGGCCATAGAATATGTACCTCCCTCCAACAGGGAAACCGGGTTTTACAGCCGGTACTTCATAGTTCCAAAAAAGGACGGGGGATTGCGTCCCATTTTAGATCTTCGAGTTCTGAACGAGTCTGTCATGCAGCTCAAGTTCAAAATGTTAACTTTGAGACAAATCGTGCCACAGATCAGGTCCGAGGACTGGTTTGTCACGATAGATCTCAAGGACGCATATTTCCATATTTCCATCCGTCCGTGTGATTGGAAGTTCCTGAGGTTTGCTTTCGGGGGCAAAGCATACCAATATCGAGTTCTTCCATTCGGCCTGGCTTTATCACCCCGCACTTTCACCAAATGCGTGGATGCAGCTCTGGCGCCTCTGCGCCTCCAGGGTATTCGCGTCATGAACT
Organism: Leuciscus leuciscus; assembly: GCF_965113295.1. Lineage (NCBI taxonomy): Eukaryota > Metazoa > Chordata > Actinopteri > Cypriniformes > Leuciscidae > Leuciscus > Leuciscus leuciscus. Next base: position 43,551,647 of record NC_138732.1, read on the forward strand.
ACATCGACGATTGGTTGATTTTAGCTCAGTCGCATCAGTTGGCGGTTCAACATCGAGATGTTGTTCTCGCCCACATGAAAGAGCTGGGGTTACGGCTGAACGCCAAGAAGAGTGTGCTTTCTCCACTTCAGAGGACCACTTTTTTAGGCGTGGTTTGGGATTCAGTGTCGATGCAGGCGCACCTGTCACCGCCACGTGTAGATTCCATCCTTGCAGCTGTGAAAAGTGTAAAGCTAGGCCAGCTACTCACTGTCAAACAGTTCCAGAGACTGTTGGGTCTCATGGCAGCAGCTTCCAACGTGATACCTTTTGGACTACTGCACATGAGGCCCCTGCAGTGGTGGCTCAGGACCAGAGGGTTTTCCCCGAGGGGCAACCCATTTCGCACAATCAAGGTCACGCGGCGATGCCTACGTGCCTTGGTTATGTGGAAGAAACCCTGGTTCCTGTCCCAGGGCCCAGTGCTGGGAGCTCCTTGTCGTCGCAAACTGCTAACGATGGATGCTTCCCTCACGGGCTGGGGAGCGATCCTAGAGGGTCGCTCATCTCAAGGTCTGTGGGAAGACCATCATCGTTCCTGGCATATCAATCGCCTAGAGATGTTAGCTGTCTTCCGGGCTCTGAGGAGCTTTATCACAGATCTCAGGGGACACCATGTGTTAGTACATACGGACAACACGTTGGTAGTCGCCTATATCAACCACCAAGGGGGTTTGCGCTCGCGCCCATTGTCCAATCTGGCACGCCATATCCTCTTGTGGTCCCAGGGGAAGTTGCTGTCACTCAGGGCAGCCTACATCCCCGGGGTACAGAATATAGGAGCAGACACTCTGTCGAGACAGGGGCCGAGGCCCGGGGAATGGAGGCTCCACCCCGAGGTGGTGGAGCTGATATGGAGGGAGTTTGGCCAAGCACAAGTGGATCTGTTTGCGTCTCGAGAGACGTCTCACTGTCCACTTTGGTTCTCCCTCAGGCATCCAGCTCCTCTGGGACTGGATGCTATGGTACAGACGTGGCCGAGGCTACGTCTGTACGCTTTTCCCCCAGTGGCTCTGCTCCCGGGAGTTCTGGAAAGAGTTCGCAGGGACCGGGTTTGCCTGCTTCTTATAGCCCCGCGCTGGCCGGGCAGAGTATGGTTTCCCGATCTTGTGTCCCTCCTCGACGGGCCTCCTCTGGAGCTACCCGTCAGGAGGGACCTTCTGTCCCAAGCAGGGGGCTCGATTTTTCACCCCCGACCAGAACTGTGGAACCTGTGGGCTTGGCCTCTGAGGGGGCCCAGCTCATAGAGTCAGGTCTCTCAACTGAGGTTGTTGAGACCATTCTACAGTCCAGAGCTCCCTCCACGAGGAAACTTTATGCCCTGAACTGGAGAGTATTCACCTCTTTGTGTAGTGGCCGTCGGTTGGATCCAGTCAACTGCCCAATTGGTACAGTTCTGGAGTTCCTGCAGGACCGGTTCACTGCAGGTCTGACCCCGTCCACTTTAAAGGTTTATGTGGCGGCCATAGGTGCTTACCACATTCCTTTGGGTGGAATGTCTGTGGGAAAGACCCTTTGGTATCTCGTTTCCCTCGTGGCACTTGGAGGTCCTCCTCCCTTTCGAAATCGGACCAGGAGGCGAATAATTTGCTTTGCCCTGTTCGGGCGTTAGACGCATATGTCCACAGAGCTGCCCTGTGGCGTAAAAGTGATCAATTATTTGTGTGCTTTGGGTCTCCTAACAAGGGAGGTCCGGTGTCTAAGCAAAGGATGAGCAAGTGGGTGGTTGAGGCTATCTCACTTGCTTATGAGGCGGCTGGACAGCCTTCTCCTTTGGCTGTCCGGTCGCACTCTACTAGGAGTATGGCGGCCTCTAAGGCCCTTATATCAGGAGTATCGTTACAGGACGTCTGTGATGCGGCAGGCTGGTCCTCACCGCACACCTTCGTCAGGTTCTACTCTCTGGATTTAGACTCTGCTCCAGGGTCTCATGTTTTGTCTTCTTAGTGCTGCTCACATGATTACACACAGGACAGACATTTGTAGCTATGGAGGCGTTGGTATAGACGTTCCCATAGCGTCAATTTCGACGCAACGCGAGTTCCCTTGAAAGGGAACGCCTCGGTTACGACTGTAACGTCGGTTCCCTGAAGAGGGAACGAGCGTTGCGTCGCCTTGCCATATCTCCTTCATGCCTGTCAGCGCGACTTCAGACTTTACGAAGCTTTCGTTTTCTGTTTCGGGCCGGCTTTTATAGCTTCCTGGTACGTGACGTCACCCGCCTCTGACGTTCCGCCACACCATTGGACTGATTTTACATGTGCTTCAAGACGTCATCACGCAAAGCGTTCCCATAGCGTCAATTTCGACGCAACGCTCGTTCCCTCTTCAGGGAACCGAGGTTACAGTCGTAACCGAGTCGTTTGCATGCAATCATTTTACTAATATATAAAATAATTTAGACACAACAGCATGGTTTCAAATTTCAAAACCCCTTTGCTGCTTTACATCTGGACATCATAACTTCACTATTGTGATTTGTGAAAGGTTTCACAGTACAGTTTTGGTTAAGTGTCTTAACAAAACAAATGTCAAAATTAATCAATATATTGACACATATAGAGACCTCTATTTCTTAAACACTTTACCCATTAATACTATAGTAATTTCTTCTATTCTATTTGGTTTCTCTATTTATTTATTTATTTATTTATTTATTTTTTAAATTTATATCTTAGTGTTTTTTCTAAAAAAGCACTAAAATGGGCAGGTGTTACGGGTCTGGTTGCAGCAACGAGGAAACAGGATCTATATGCAGCAGTCTTTATTAATCATAAACTCATACTTACAGAAATACTCAAGATACTAAGAAATATCTCACACGGGACTGAACAACCAGGCCAACACCAATGATGACAGACAACTGAACAGGACAGAACACAGGGCTTAAATACACAGAGACCTAATCAAAGAAACAAGACACCGCTGACATGACTAAGGAGACAGTGACTGATTATGGTGTCCATGGCAACTAAGGAGGGCGGGAAAAGAACCTAGAACAGCAATAGTATGAAGTTCCTTTTGAAGCAACTCAATCTCTAGTGCCAGATTCTTCTTTAAGGTGTCAAGTTTTTTCAGGTCAAAATACTCAATTTTCTGTTTTAGACTCCGTTTATATAGGGTACAGATATCTCCCTGTGCCATTTTTGGATAAAAAAATAAATAAATCAACACAAGCCTCATGCAACAGAAATAAAAAGGAAAAGCACTAAACTGCCCACCTCTGTATCACTTTGAGCTGTAGGCCTTTCCTCCTGCAACTCATACTGCAGTCAGAAATAATATGTGCACAACTATAAATTAAGTAAAGTTATTTATGCACTTACAAGTACTTCCTCCAGAGGACAGTCTTCGGAGAGGGTTTCTTCACTGTCCTGTGCAAAAGAAACAAATGGGCATTACAAAGTGTTGCACTTTCTTCCCTTTTGATGTAAAGTTAGAGAAGTCCACTTACTGCACGTGCTTCAGCCACTCTCCTGGGAACAGGTAAAAGTCAAGTCAAGTCAAGTTTATTTGTATAGCGCTTTTCACAATACAGATTGTATCAAAGCAGCTTCACAGTATTAAATTAAAATAATACAACAAAGTTTGTTTCAAGAGGAATTTATTGATTGATAAAATTAAATTAAATATCCCCATAATATCCCCAACTGAGCAAGACAAAGGCAACAGTGGCAAGGAACCGAAAAACTCCATCAAGTGACCTAATGGTGTCCTAAAACTCCATCAGGTGACCTAATGGAGAAAAAAAAACCTTGGGAGAACCCAGGCTCAGTCGGGGGCCAGTTCTCCTCTGGCATTTATGAGCTAGAGGCCGGATTGTAGTTTGAACTGTAGGATTATATGAATGCCTGGCTGAAGAGAAGCGACTTTAATCTAGTTTTAAACTGGGAGAGCGAGTCTGAGCAACGAACAGTATCAGGAAGACTATTCCAGAGTTTTGGAGCCAAATGTGAAAATGCTCTCCCTCCTTTGGTGGTTCTGGATATCCTAGGTATGACCAAAAGCCTTGAATTTAGTGATCTTAAAGAGCGTGATGGATTATAGGGCGATAGAAGATCCGTTAAATAGACTGGAGCTAAGCCGTTTAGGGCTTTATAAGTCAGTAGCAATACCTTGTAATTAATACGGAACTTTATAGGTAACCAATGCAGTGATGATAAAATCGGTGTTATATGATCATATTTTCTTGATCTCGTAAGAACTCTAGCGGCGGCATTTTGGACTAACTGTAGCTTGTTAATTGAGGATGCAGGACAACCAGCTAATAAAGCATTACAGTAATCTAGTCTCGAGGTCATGAATGCATGAACTAACATTTCTGCATCAGAAACTGATAGCATATTACGTAGCTTAGCAATGTTTCTAAGGTGGAAAAAGGCTGTTTTTGTAACATATGAAATATGATTTTCAAAAGACAGGTTGCAATCGAGTATAACACCCAGGTCTTTTACTGTAGAGGATAAAGTAACAGGACATCCTATGATGTTAAAGTTGTATTGTGCGAGGTTTTGTGGGCGGTTTTTTGAACCGATAAGTATTACCTCTGTCTTGTCTGGATTTAATAAAAGAAAATTACGCGTCATCCAATCTTTTATATCTTTAACACACTCTGTCAATTTGGAAAATTTAGCGTTTTCATCCGGCCGTGATGAAATATATATTTGAGTGTCATCAGCATAACAATGGAAACTAATTCCATGTTTCCTTATAATATTTCCAAGTGGCATCATATATATTGAGAATAACAGAGGGCCTAATACAGATCCCTGCGGCACTCCATAGTTTACTGGAGTTATGATCGATTTTTCTCCATTTAAATAGACAAAATGGTAGCGGTCAGATAGGTATGATTTGAACCAGCTTAATGCTTGTCCTTGAACACCAGTATAATTTTGTAGTCGATCTAAGAGTAATGTGTGATCTATAGTATCGAACGCAGCACTAAGATCAAGTAAAACTAGTATTGAGATACAGCCTTGGTCAGAAGCTAAAAGTAAATCATTTGTGATTTTAACGAGCGCAGTTTCAGTGCTATGATGCGGTCTGAATCCAGACTGAAACTTTTCATAGATATCATTTTGTTGCAAGAAAGAGCCCAGTTGAGCGGACACCACTTTTTCTAATATTTTAGACATAAATGGAAGATTTGAAATGGGTCTATAATTTGCTAGATTATTATGATCTAATTGTGGTTTCTTAATGAGAGGTTTTATAACTGCCAGTTTAAATGTTCTTGGAACATGACCTAAAGATAAAGACGAGTTAATAATATTGAGGAGAGGCTCTTCCACTACAGGTAACACTTCTTTCAGTAGTTTAGTTGGTATAGGATCTAATAAACATGTTGTTGTTTTAGATGAAGTGATAAGTTTATTTAACTCTTTTTGTTCTATAGTTGTAAAGCACTGTAATTGTTCTTGCGGGGTGATAATTGAAGCTGAATTATAAGGCGCGATTGAAGATTGAACGTTTACAATTGTGGTTCTGATGCTTTCTGTTTTCTCAGTGAAGAAGTTCATGAAATCATTACTACTGAACTGTAACGGGATATTTTGTTCGGGTGACGTCTGTTTATTTGTTAGTCTAGCCACGGTGTTAAATAAAAACCTTGGATTGTTTTGGTTGTTTTCTATTAGTTTGCGGAGGTGCTCAGCCCTGGCCGCTTTTAGGGCCTTTTTATAACGTGACATAAGCCGCGTTTCCACCGCAGGAACTTTCCCCATGCAGGAACTAGGAACTTTGGGCTGGTACTCGATGTGTTTACACCGCAGGAACCAGGGTCTAAATGAAGTTCCAGGTAAATATTTCCCCCTCCGATAGTCCCTGCTCATGAGGTAGTACTTTTTCAAAGTTCAGGAACTTTCAGGGGTGGGACTTGTGCGCTGCACAAGCTGATTGGTTGTGTTCACGCCGCATTTTGGTTGGATGACTCCACGCAGCATTTATTTATTTTTAACCTCCCTTTTTTAAAAATCTATTGCGGTTCGTGTCGTGGCTTCATGCAGTAAGAGTTGTCTGTCTGCAAATATGGAATTTAATAAAAAAAACTGGTGGACTGGCGACGAGTTTCAGGCTTTATTAAGGGTATTTGTGGAAGAGGAAACTTTCTGCGCCTTCGTCCCAGCCATCTCACGGTCAATGTCCGCAATAGCTGATAACATACAAATTTTATATCTAACGTTAGCATTACGAGCTTACTGAACACGCTTTATCAGTGCTCGTCTCTTTTCTGCCACAGCTTTTATTATTAAGTCATTATGTTTAACTTACACATTGTCATCTATTGCAAGGCACTCCAAACCATGTTACAAATTTACTATAACAGGATTGAAATAGCGCTTTGAGGTTAGTAACAAACAACTATTTACAAGACTGTCACTATTTATGATTGATAGACGGGGTTCAGGCTTTTTTTTAAGCGTATTTGCGAAAGAGGAAATTTTTTGCGCGTTCGTCCCAGGCATCTCACAATAACTGATAACATACGTTGTCTAATTTTATACGCATACGAGCTTTCTGAACACGCTTTAGTATCAGTGCTCGTCTATTTTGTTTTGTTAATGACCTCGTTAGTAAACCAATACATAACTGCAGCACAGTTTGAATCTCCTCCATACTTATTATAAACGTGGCGCTCAAAACTGATTACTGTCTGTCGCAGACTGGGAGGAGCAGTTGCGCGCAGTTTACCTTCCCGGTACTTTAGACCGCGGTGTAAACGCAGAAAGCAACCGGTCTGGGGCAAAAAAAGTTCCTGGTAAAAAAGTTCCTGGGACAAATTGTTCCGGGTAATTTCGGTGGAAACGCGGCTATACTGTCTTTCCACGCGATTCTAAAGACCTCTAAATTAGTTTGTATCCATTTACGCTCTAAAATACGGGTTTCTCTCTTTAAAACATGCGTAGTATTGTTATACCATGGTGCTTTATTTTTCTCTCTGACCTTTTTTAATTTAATAGGTGCAACCACATCCAATGTTCTAGAGAGAATGGTGCTCATAGTGCTAGTTAGTTCTTCTAGTTCATCTGTTTGTTTGGGTTCAGGCAGCAGCTGAGACAGATTAGATAAGCAATTTGAGAAATGATCTATGGTGGATGGGAGGATTGTTCTGCCTGGTTGATAACGCGACGCCGCATGACATATTACAGCAGTACGTAATATGCAAGTTACCATGTAGTGATCAGTGACTTCATCACTTTGTGGAATGATATCTATATCGGTTTGGATCGGTTCCATGTGATATAATTAAATCGAGTGTATGATTAAGACGATGTGTTGGTCCGGTGACGTTTTGCTTGACCAGAAATGAATTTAATAAATCTGTAAACGCAGCTCCTAACGCATCATTTGGATTATCTACGTGTATGTTAAAATCTCCAACAATTAATGCTTTATCGACATTGACTAATAGGTCTGAGAGAAAATCTGCAAACTCTTTTAGGAAATCAGCGTAAGGCCCTGGCGGTCTATATACGGTAGCCAAGGCTAGAGATAATAGGGATGTTTTTCTAACATCTAAGAGCGTAACATTTAGTACAAGTACTTCAAATGAAATAAACTTATAACCCGTTTTCTGAGTAACATTTAGAATATCTCTATAGATGGTTGCAACACCTCCGCCACGACCAATCAGACGGGGCTTATGCTTATAACAGTATCCAGGAGGAGTAGACTCATTAATACCGAAATAATCATTTGGTTTAAGCCAGGTTTCAGTAAGGCAAAGTACATCAAAGCTATTATCTGTGACTATTTCATTTACAATAACTGCCTTAGGTGTGAGTGATCTAATGTTTAGAAGACCTAGCTTTAGAAATAGTTTTTGTTTACTAATAGCAACATTTTCTGTTTTAATAACAATTAGATTTTTCCTAGATCCTGCAGTAGATTTATTATTTGATCTCACTAAACGAGGAATAGACACGGTTTCTATGCAATGTTCTACACTAGTATTTATATCAGTTAAATTGGTGCAGCAGAGACTATGATTTGGACTTTTGGTTACTAGTCAAAGGGTATTTAACATTTTGGAGATGTTATCTGACAGAAGATCGGCTCCGAATCTGCTTGGGTGTAAGCCATCAGCACGGAAAAGCCTAGGACGCTCCCAAAACAGATTCCAATTATTTACAAAGAGCAGTTTCTGCTCATTGCACCATGACATTAACCATTCATTTAGCGCAAATAATCTGCTGAACTTTTCATGCCCTAATCGGTACGTGGGAAGCGGTCCTGACACAATGATCGTTGTTTCAGGCGATGTGCTGCGTACCGTATCGATTAGATTCCTGAAGTCTTTCTTCAGAATCTCCGTCTGGCGCAGCCTGATGTCGTTCACTCCCGCGTGCAGGACCACAGTTCCGACGCGCTCGTCACCGTTCAGGATCTCGGGAACGCGAGCAGCGATTTCAGAAACACGAGCACCAGGAAAGCAGTGACTTTGCACCTTACTTTTACCTAACGTAGCGTGTACGTGCCAAACGATGGAATCGCCGATGATCACAGCATCGCGTTCTGTTTCGCGTAGAGGGGAGAAGCGGTTTTGTGTGGATAACTCGAAAACCGGGAGGGTCGGAGAAAGTCTTGGTCTAAACCTGACTCGCGTCTTCCGCTGCGGAACCACCCAGGCTTCGTGGTGGCGTGTTGGAGCCGGAGTGAACGAGACCATGGCTGATTTCGACCGATGCTGAGGAACGCACGGAGTAGATGCGGTCGGAGTCAGCGGGTTAGTAACGTTAAACACTGATTTGTGTGCATCGGCGCGTGATGTTTCAAGAGCCAAACACCGGTCTCTCAGCTCGGCCTGTCTCAATAAAAGGTCGTGGATCTGTTTCTCAACAGCTTCCAGCTCAGACTGCAGTGCGTGCAGCTCAAATGTGTCCTCACCTGCACCAAAAGGTAGACTACTTACATCTGATATATTCGCCATTTTAACAGATGGACAGTGAGTTAGCAACGAAGCTACCAGTGATGCTATCAATATTAATACTAATTTATGACTGAAGTCTTGGATATAATCCGTTTATTTTATGTTATTTTATGTTATTTTTATTTTTTTTTAGTGGTAGGGGTGTAGAGTAGACGCACGAGAGGCGACATTTTTTTTTTTTTTGTAAGTGAGTGTGGAGAAGACGCGTTCAGCCGTGATCCACGGACGTACCTTTAAGAGTATGCAGCGTTGGATCACTAATAGGCTTGAGACGCGTCTGCTCAACAGTCCGCGTTGTAACAATGAGGTTTGAGCAGTAGTGCTTCTCAGTGAGGAAAAGTAGAAAATGTTCGTTGTAAGCGAGTTTAAAGAGTTTAAATCAAATCGATAGAGCTCCAAAAACAACAACGCATTCAGACGCGACGCATGATAATAACAGGACAAGACATTACTCACCGTGTTTGTTGAGTGTTTCTTACTCACCTGAGCTTTTATGAACTCAAAGGCGCGAGCGAAAATAAATAAATAAAAATAGCTGAGCGCACGGGTGGCGCGTTAACAGGCTAGCGAATTACTAGCGTGTTGTGCTAGTAGTAACGGAAGCTAGCGATGTTGGGTAAGCTGTATTTAGTAGTAGTATAAACAACTAGAAATTGTAGTAAATGATGGTTCAAAACAAGGAAATACGAGGCTAAGACGGAGCTTACAGCACCGAAGCAAACACACTCACAGCAGCCAGCAGGCAGCCACAATAAAAGTGTTGGTGTATTGTGTAAAACTGCACAAAAGAGGAACACACAATGGCATTACAATGAACTACACTACGGCAAAATATTTTTGCATTAAGTTCAGCAGTTTTCACCTTCACAAGTCAAAGCAATTGATCACTACTCAATATTTATCAGTTGAAATTACTGTACCAGCCATCTGGATTATAGACATACTTAATTTAATGCTGCCACAAATTATTTTACAGTGTAGCAAGATAATCTAAAGCTCATTTACCAGTAATGAAGGAGTTGCTGCTACTGGTCCCTGGCTGTGGGTCTGAGGAAGAGCCTAACACAGGGATGATCTCCACAATGGGTCGGTTCACATTTAACCCCAGGGCCAGCTCTTCTGCTGGGGTTAATGTGGGGGAGCAGGACCACCACCTGTTTCTTTCTGCTCCGCCTTTTTCTTGGTTGCTGTTATAAACAGACAAACACATCATTTAACTGTGTTTTTTGTAAAAGAGACTAAGAACAGTACAAGTAGAAAATATTATCATCTTGTACTTCACTTTTACTTGTTCCCATGTTCTAGTGGGTCCTGAGGTGGCTCTGTCATTAAGCAATTATGAAAGTATTAAAATACAAGAATATACAGTATACTGTAATAAGTGATAGAACCATAACATGGTGAGCACTTACGCATTTCATTTGTCTGCTACTTTTTGTCAGTCCTCTCTCCTGGCTTTTGCAGACTTTGAGGTGTTCCCTGGCGTTTTAATTAAACTTTCAAATTCAGCACAACCTTCAAGCAATAACTCTTGCTCTGCTGCGGAGAAACACTGTGCGCGCTCTTTGGCCATGATGATCAGCCAATAGCAGCGTTGCTGATCAATGTTTCTACTATTAATACATATCCGGGTCAATATCACCATAGAGTGCCTTTCAACCCTCACAATACTCACACATTTTGATTTTAATTTACCATCGCTTTATGTCATGTCATAATTGTAGACACTCAAATACTATAATATATTATCTGAGCTCCCACAATTTTTTTTTTTTAATTATGGGCCATTTTTTTAGAGCATAAAGCATAGATATGTCCACCCTGTTGTGGACATATAAATTACTGTTAAATATGTTTTCATTGCACTATTAAGATACAAATGATACTTTCTGAAAGGTATGATGTCCCTTTCCTAAACAGGGTTATTTGTTTGCTTTCAAATTATAAATACATAAAAGATTTTATGTAAACCATGAGTTTTTAAAGAAACATTTATTTTTTCTTATTTGGAGAAATATTTGATTATTTGGACGCAGTTGTTTGTTTGCATGTTATTGCCCCCACACCTAGCACAATGGATTATATAGGTATGATTAAATTATTATTTTAAATATTATTTAAAAATACCAAGATGACAGGGTGGACGAGCACACGACAGGGTGGACAAGCACACGACGGAGTGGACACATAAAGCAGAACACAAAAAGCATGACAAAATATGACAATGAAACATTTATTCAACTTAAAAAAATAAATATATAATTACATTCTCAATCACATTGATATAACCGAGAATTTAGAATGGCCTCTCTGGTTGAGATGAAACAGGCAGGGAGTTCAAAAACCTGCCCGTCTTTTCAGCAAAATGTAAACATAAGGAAAATTATAATAACAAAACATGAAAAAGCAAGTACATTCAATTAGTTTTTTATTTGTGGCCAAGAAATATTGTAGTAAATAAATTCTGTCAATTTGTAACATTTACAATACGTGGAACAACTTGCCCCAAACTGATATTTAAAAAAAAAAATTCTACATTTGTGTTCAGAACACGATTCAGTTGACCCTTGCCTGAATGTATTCCAGTGTGGTTCTATTGGGTTTTACATTAACTAAAAACCTAATGTAAACACCACATAACAGAGAAACACACTTCTGAAAAGAAATCTGGATATACATTAACAAACAATAACACGAGCAATAAGTCATTTTAAAGAACAGATTCCTGTTCATCTAAACTCCGCTCATCTAAACTGCTCTTCGATATACCTCCATGAAGCCTTGTCTATCTGTCCAGAGCGTTTATTGAGAGCTTGTGGCTCTGTAATCAGACAGAGAATCTGTTGGTCTGCATACCAGGTAATATCTTCTCTGGGACTAGGCCAGAAGAATTTATTTATCCCATTCCGGTGCATGCACTTAACCATAATGTTGTGCTCCTCCACTTTAATGATAATGCCAGGATAGGCTTCATCTTCATAATTCACCACACACCATTCTCCAATGTGTTTCGCCTCAATGAATTGTGGACGCCATGTGGTTTCAGTTGTGCCATCAAATGCAGGGGCATGGTTATGTTCTTTACTTATAGTTGCCTCCATTAACTGGTAACAGGGACAATCCAACATACCTGCCTCTCTCCTGCAGAGACATGTGATGTCCCGGTATTTCAGTTTGCCTGGTGAAACACTTAGCACCTGATGCACCCTCATTGTTCCTTTTATTGGAGCAATGGCAGGTATCTGATGTGTGATGAGAAGAAAGATGGTATGAACTTGAGAATTCAATGACATAATACTTTTAACAATAATGTTGTATGTATGATATACCCATCTAAGCTGTTCTACAACCAATACTTTGAATCCTGTTCATTTTATCCACTATTAATTTTGTATGTATACATAATCTGAATTTTCTTTCAGCAGATACGTATGAATAAGTACATGTATATATACGTTGGTAATTGTAAAAAAAGTAAGGTGTACATTTAGGTTATTTTCTTACCTCTGGCTTTGATTCAACATCATCTTCACTGATGTAAAATAACTCCACTGAAGAGTTGTTTGATTTCAGTCTTTCATAAAGGATTAAGGCATTTGGGATGTCCTCTCCATGTTTGATGGCTCTGTCTGCTGGTCTCTTCAGTGCTCCACCAACACCATCTGGTGCCCCCTTGCCGTGTCCTGCCTCAAAGTAATTCCAGTTGATATTTTCAAACCCTAGTTTATATGGTTCTGTGGAAAGTAGGTAGAAATTCCCTTTCTGCCGATATTGATTGGCTGGCCCGTCACTGAAGAAGTGACGTTTTTTAACTTCAGGGAACCTTTGCCTTATCATACCAAGTACTGGGTCAAGGTGGGCCCAAATAGCTGTAGGGTCATGTCGTCGACTTGGCGATATGGAGCAGAAGGCGAGAGGTGACTGGTCTTCAGCAGTGTAAAGTACCCCTGTATGGAGAGTTGCCTGTTGGTGCGATCCTCCAAAGTGGACTGCTTGAATTTCTTGGCTGTATTTGCACAAGTAATTTTCACTAAAATCAATGTGCAGCATGCACTCATCTGTTTTTAGGGTCTCCCTGATTTGCCTGTATTGCCATCTGATGTTGAAGATGTGTTGCTTAAATCTGCTGAGCCTTTCTTGAAATTGGCTAACCAGGTCAGACTCGGTTGTTACGAGATCTCTTTTGACTGTAATCATGGAGGATTTGTCTTCTCTATGGATCCTTTCTGTAGTCCATTGGGCTACACAAACCTCTGCTTCCCCAGGTTGTTTAAGGGTTTGATATGTATTGAGGAGGCACTCCCTACACTCACTGTAAGCACATGCCTTTCTCTTTGAAGCACACACAATTGAATCTGCCATATCTTCTATACTTTTGGTAGACAATATACCACGACTGTGGAGGACATTTGCCATGAGTTGTGTGTTCTCATGTGTTTTGCACAAACACATGTTGCGGTCAGCCTCTGTGGGTGTAACAACCCAAAATGGCCTAAACCGGCAAAACGTGCTGTATGACAGTTGGCCATGCTCCTCAGACAAACATTTTCTGTGTAGATTTTTCAATGTGTCTGTGAGTAATCTTTTTTGCATTTTTTTCTTTTGTCGTGTGATTGTTTGTTTGCAGCCTGACACATACAGCTAACATCGTCACGGAGATAAAAAGACCTCACTTTCCTCTTGATCTCCAGAGCTGCACCACTTTCTTTTCTCTTCACGGTTGCACAAAGATCCACACTGAGGGTTGCCTTTCTTTTTTTGGAGTAGCCAAATGCCATGTTTGTGTACTTCTGGAGGTTGTACTTTTTTTAAATACTTCCAGAAGTCACCCTGGCAATCAGTTGTCTTTCTCTTTCAGTTTTTGCGTTTCTGTATTTTTGCCTGATGTTTTCAACCAGGGTGGTGTGAAATAGCAGGGCTCTCTTAATGGGTGACCTAACTTTTTGGACTCTTACCAATTCCCTGACTTTTGAGTGAGGAGACACTGAGGGTTCTTGTCTCTTCATCCTCTGGTACCTCTTTTTGTATTTGTCTCCTTTTCTCTTCTCCTTTGCCAGTTTTGCTTTCAACTCTTTCATAATTTTCTTCTTTCTTCTTTCTCGAATCCTTTTTCCTTGAATGTGTTGCCTAGAATACATAAATTACTGTTAGGTTTTTCGGCCAATCACTGTTGATTTAACTAAATTATTGAACTATAACCAGGGAAGCTATATAATAGGTATTAGGTGACTATAATTAATACATTATTTGGCTAAGAGTTATGTTTCCTTTATATTATTTCCATACTACATTTACTGTATACTAACCTTGAGGGACCTAGCTGTGGTGGACAGTCCAGCTCCAGTGGTTCTGGAGTTGGAGTCTGCAACTCCTCTATTGTCCTGGCTTTAGCTCTGGCAGCTTTCTTTGCCTCCCTCCATTTTTTCCTTTGTAAACGTTTTCCTCTCTCGGTGAGGTCATTAATAACTTTCTTCTTCCCTGTATCTCTATCTTTCCTCCATCTATCCCTTTCTTTCTTAAGGTACGCATCTCTTTGTTCAGGGTTTGCATCCCGGCGTTTTCTGTATTGCCGTGCACTTTCTGCCGCACTCAGAGGCATGTCCTGAGAACAGCAATGATTTTATGTTTTTTTTATATAACAAAATATTATCTTGTTATATTATATTATATGTTTCCATAAAATGTAATATAACATTTCTATAAATTGCAATATTAACTACAAATGAATGCTATGTCCACCCTGTCATGTGTATGTCCACCCTATCGAGTCTAAGTGGCCGACAGGGTGGACATTTTGGAACAACGACAGGGTGGACATTTTGAGCTTCAATTAGCATATTAGCTTACAACAAACTGTGACTAGGTAAATAGTTAGTCTGGTTGTTGAAAAGAATTTGGTATATTTAAACATACATATTTTGAAATTATTGTATTTGAATTACTTCCAGTATATTTTATGCCGACAGGGTGGACATGTTAAGCTTTGGCAAAACAAGTAAGCAAACTCATATGAAGAAAATTTGTTAGTTGTAAAATCAGCAGCTACTCACCTCAGCAGTTGAATTTCCCGCCACTGAAGAGATACAAAAATCTGTTGTCCTGATGTCACTAATGGGGGTGGCCTATTCTTAAAGGTGCAGATTCCGCAATACGACAGGGTGGCCAACCATTTAAGGGACATGGACAAACTCTTCTTTTTTATTAAATAAAAATATTGTTTTTATTATAAACTGATCAATACACTCAATTTGAGTAATATCTTATTAAACCAAATATTAATAGGAAAAAATAAATAAAAAATAAATATGATTTGACTATTTTACTCTCATTCAAATTTGATGAGCAGTGCCTGGGACATAGCAAAATAACATACATCCTCTTATACAAAACTATAGAAAATCTTGAAAATGTATCTAAAGAGCCAAATAATGCTTCTGCTATGAATAAAAAAACGTAGCCTTATATAACACACCCTTTCATAGTCATTTGTATGTTAAGTTATAATGGAAAATTTGTTTATGTTCAGGACACCAAAAGGCACCCTACAGTGATATTGACCCATCATCTTTTAAACCAGCGCATGAACGCGCAGTTATCTCAGATAACTCAATCCAGCTACACTAATCATAACCGTGTGTTCGAAGAACCTAATTAGCCAGATCATGATTAGCACAATGATATTATCTTGGATGTCTCATTTGATCTCGGATGTTTTAAGCAGCGTACGAAGAACGGACCCCAGAGGGCACTCTGACTCCACACCGGATTGTTATTCTTGCACGGACTACATTTCCCATAACTCCCTGCCTGGACTCATCACCCCTGCCCTGATTGCATCCACCTGTGTCTCATTAACCATGTTAGCTCACCCTATAAAAGCCTGGTCACTTCTGTCACTCATTGCTGAGTGTTGTGTGAGTTAGTACTGCACTGCTGAGCATTAGTGTCCTGGTTCTCCTGTGTCTGGGTTTCTCTGTTGGCCTCAGCCCTATACTGTACCTTGTTGTGGTTTGGACTGTTAGCTTATGTATGATCTTTGCCTGTTAGTGGACTTCGATTGTGGATTTACCTTTCAATAAACTGCGTTTGGATCATGAATGAATGAGAGTAAAGCCAGAGTCAGCACACAATATATTAGCTTATCTTCTAATCTTCTCTTCCAGAGTGGTCTGGCGATCTGCCAGAGAGAGAGAGAGAGAGAGAGAGAGAGAGTGTGTGTGTGTGTGTGTGTGTGTGTGTGTGTGTGTGTGTGTGTGTGTGTGTGAGTGTGTGACTGCAGTGTTTCCTCAGTCTTCTCTTCACTCATGACCGGTGAGTTCTTAATTCTTCGCTTTAACATCACATCATAAACACCGCACTGCACGAGGAAGAGGAAAGATCGGAGTGTGTGTGTGTGTGTGTGTGTGTGTGTGTGTGTGGGTTGAGACCTAACGTTATATTTTTCAGTCTATGGTTGAGACGGAGAAATTGGACCGATAGCAGTTTAGCAATAAAGATTGATTTTGTAATGCATGTCTGTCCGTCAGTATCTTAATATAACCAACGGCGAACAAAACAGCTTTGAAATATTAATGCAGCTGTATTATTCTCCTTCTGTTGTCGTGATACTCATGAGCTTGTAAGTTGAAATCAACGAAGCTTTATTTATAAAAATATAAGTCACTTATAAGTCATAACCGCCAACATGTACAATACAACATTCAATTCACATTTAAAACCAGCGCTTTTCACAATATATTTTCGTTTTAAAGCAGCTGTGCAGAAGAGTCCACATTACAGTTCAGAGAGATCTGTTCTCAGAGGAAACCATAGTTATCGATTTCAGAAATGTACACAAATCACGCAGTTAACGTCATAACGTTATGATTTTAGGCAGAAAGAGCTCACTGAAGTAATTATTACAAGTTGTGAACATGATTACAATAGAAAATGTTGTTTTCATAACAATGAATTGAAACAAACAGTACATTAAATAAATCAGCAAATAAATATATTAAGTTATAAACGATAAACAATAATAATAAACAATAATGGTGACTCTTTACAATAAGGTGCGTAGTTAGCATGAACTAAGAATGCACAATACTTCTACAACATTTATTAGTTAATATTAATTTCAACATTTACTAATACATTATCAAAATCAAAGGTTGTATTAGTTAACATTAGTTAATGCACTGTGAACTAACATGAACAGACAATGAACAGCTGGATTTTTATTAACTAACATTAACAACGATTAATAAATACAGTAATGTATTGCTCATTGTTAGTTTGTTAGTGAATACATTAATGTTAACTAATGAACCTTATTATCAAGTGTGTGTCTCTGTCACACTTGTGATTGATATTTCCTTCACAATAAAAACGGAAGTGTGTGTTTGACGTGTGGTGTATGAAACTAACTTCAGTTCGAGACTGAGATCATGATGGTCTGCTATCACACAGGACTATGAGCTTTAACTGACTATAGTAGAGTTCAGACTGATCATTACACACACACACACACACACACACACACACACAGTCAATAAAGCGTTCTGTGCGCTGAGTATCTTCAGGCCTTTGGACTCGCTGAGATCTTCAGCTCTTTCAGCTGGATTTGGGGAAAGTGTGTGTTTCGTGGCTCTTTGAGGAAGTGTAGTCAGATATATTATGATGTTTGACATTAAACTGCTGACGAGATCATTCAGCACATCTGTGGTCACATGATCCTGTGTGTTTGTCACGGTTATTTGTCATGTTTATTCTTAGTCTTCATCACATGGACTCTGTTTTTCACCGTCTTCCCTCTGTTAGTTTATCATCATGATTCTTTACTCAGTTCAGGTGTGTGTGTGTGTGTGTGTGTGTGTGTGTGTGTGTGTGTGTGTGTGTGTGTGTGTGTGTGTGTGTGTGTGTGTGTCATCATCCTCTCTTTGTGAGTTCAGTTCTGTTTGTGTTCATTATTAAAGATTGAAACTCTTCTTCGTCGATCGTTTTTCTCGCCACAAAACCCCATTATAGTGTTGATGAACATAGCCAAAAATTATATTTATTTACATGTGCACAGACATCCATGCTTTAAATCTGTAATCTTTACTGGAAACTAAATTAGTGTTTTCTCTATTAACTGAAAAATTCAAAATGCAATTTATACACAATGACTTGAAGGCGTATAATGTGTAATGAGCTTGTTTTAAATGTCTGGATTAAAACTGATATCTGATTTCTGTTCTGAATATCTTGAAAAGAAAAATGAATTAGTTTGGCAGGATCATTTTACTGTCTTACAAAATATTTAAACAAAACTATTTAATCAAATTCATGGAGTGCGACCACATGCAGAACATCTTATCTTACAATAGTTCAAGACACTCAAAATAGTGTCATGTGATGTGGCTCCTCAATGTAATGACATTTATTAATTATGAATTTATGATGTTTAAAAAGAAATTCTGATTTAGGTGTCTGGAATATATATATATATACACTGTGTGCGAAATTATTCGGCAAATTGTATTTTTGATGGTTCATGAACTAAAGTGCTCTTGGTCAATCCAATATATTAATAAACCCCAAACCGGAATATTTAAGGAAGTAAAAGTGAGGTTTTGGATTTCTTAAGAGAATATCTATATGTGCACAATTATTGGGCAACTGTTAGTTTGCATAATTATTGTGCAACAAAATGAAAAACGAAAAAAAATTCCATCTGACTTTAATTTTTTATCTGGTAAAAGGAGAATAATAACAACTCAAAATTTACAAATAAACATTTTGGACATTTGGAAGGACTTCATCTTTAAGGCCTTTACTGGAGCTTTGTCCTGCATACACATCATGGTCTTCTTGAAAGATGCAGACTTTTACTTGTTCCAATGCTTGAAGAAAGTGTCCTCTAAAACTGGCATTAGGTCTGGGAGTTGATTGAGTCCATCTATCTGATCTTCAGTGATATCTCTGTGCTGTTCCTGATCCAGCAAGAGCCACTCTCATCTCATCAGCCCATGATAAAGCCTTGAGAAATCAGTCCTCAGAGAGTCTTGGCCCAGTCCTGACGCTTCATCTTCTGTGCTGTTAGGAGTATATACTCACATATACTGACGTTCAAAAGTTTGGGATCAGAAGGTTTTTTAATGTTTTTAAAAGAAGACTCTTCTGCTCGCCAAGGCTGCATTTATTTGATTAAAAATACAAAACAAACAAATAATGAAATATTATTACAATTTAAAGTAACTATTTTTTTATTGAATATATTTTAAAATATAATTTATTCCTGTGATCAAAGCTGAATGTTCAGCATCATTACTCCAGTCTTCAGTGTCACATGATCCTTCAGAAATCCCTCTAATATGAGGATTTGATGCTCAAGAAACATTTATGATTATTATCAGTGTTGGAAACTGTTGTGTATTTTTTTATTATTATTTGATGATGAATAGAAAGTTCAAAGGAAGAGAATTTATTTTGAAATAAAATTTTTGTAAAATTATAAATGTCACTTTTTACCAATTTAATGCGTCCTTGCTGAATAAAAGTATTAATTTCTTTACGAAAAAAAACACAAACATTCTTACTGACTCCAAACTTGTGAACGGCAGTGTGTATATCTATATAGAGAGAGAGAGAGAGAGAGGTTTTTTCAGTGATTAAATCTAAAGCTTTATTGCAGTCGGTATAAAGCCTACAGTAGAGATGCGTAGACCTGTGTGTTGTCGTGACTGGTGTCGGATCATGTTTCTGAGGATGTTGACGTAGACGGTCACACACACACACACACACACACACACTGAAGAGCAAATCTTGGCTGGTCTTGTGATCGGGACTGTGAAAGTGCAATTAAGAGTGGTCTTCTCCTGAACGCGGCTGCATCACTGACTGGCACAGACCGTACGGGAAGAGCAGAAACACTGCGTCTCGTGCCAATCACACATTTGACTTCTGCTTTCATTTATTTTAGGCTGTAAAATAAGTCATGAGGTATTGCAGCGTCATCCTATTGTGTTGAACAGCCAGAGACCAGCTCGTATTCTGCAGAGGATCAGTGTATTTCTCAATCGACCACAACACCCGAACACTTCAGCCACTCAGACGGGCTGGTTCTGTCCAGAGCCCATCTCACGCTTTAATGAGGAATGTAGGAGTCAAGTCAAGTCCCCTTCATTTATGTGGAGTGAAGGTTTGAGGAGCGAGGGAGAGAGAAATACAGATATTTCAGGGCTTATCAGTGGTTCATTCACTTCAGTAACTGTGTCCACAACAAACATGTGTCAGAATTATATTTGTTTACAATAAGAACATGTATTAGAGATCTCCTCACAATGAACTAAAGTCATAACATTTTTACAACAGAAAGGATCCATCACTGAACTCACTGAAGCGGGACTGTGACTCTGTTTTCTCCTAGATCTGCTGTACAGGAGACACTAACACTATCCTCCTGTTATCTCTGCTGCTTTAAAACACTCTGTATTGTAGAAAGTGCTTTGAGAATAATGGTGGCTTGCCTTGACATCAGAAATGCCGGATGCAGAAGTCAACATGTTCTGGAACGCTCACACCAGTTTCCTTCCTCTGAGAGGTTCCCAGAAGGAAATGAGGGATTAGTAGAAAATGGGAGGGAAGGATCTCAGAGGACCTTATTAAGCTCCAGTGAGAGAGAGAGAGGGAGAAGTGTGTGTGAAGACTCAGTAAACAGTGCGTTCACATCTCTGAGGTTCTCTGGACTGACTGGCTGTGTGTCCTCTGAAGGAGCCGTGTAACCTCTGACCTGGAGATGTTGGGCTGTCGGGACGGGCGGAGGGTTCGCTCCTGGCTCACGCTGGGCTCAGGGCTGCTGGAGTGTCTGGGCTTCGCTGGGGCCGTGTTCGGGTGGGCCACACTGGTGTTCGTGCTCAAGAGCGAAGGATACTTCAGCAGTCTGTGTGTGAACGCCACCGTCAACGGGACTACAGCTGAAGGTCAGTAAACAACACACACACACACACACACGCACACACACACACACACACACACACACACGCACACGCACACGCACACGCACACACACACACGTGTGCCTGATGTATGTGTTGAACACACACGTGTGCCTGATGTATGTGTAGTGCTGTTAACCCTGGGTCTGTGTGTGTTAGATTGCAGAGGTCAGGATGAGCAGTTCTCCCTCGTCTTCACCATCGCATCCTTCATGAATAACTTCCTCACACTCCCGAACGGATTCCTGTTCGACCACTTCGGGACCACCGTCGCCAGGCTCCTGGGAATGTGAGTCCGGTTCACGTGTGTGTGTGTGTGTGTGTGTGTGTGTGTGTGTGTGTGTGTGTGTGTGTGTGTGTGTGTGTGTGTGTGTGTGTGTGTGTGTGTGTGTGTGGCGTTCCTGCACACCATATCACAACAAATAGCCGTCCAAACACAGCCCAGACGTCTAGACTAAATAAATTGGGCTGTCAGTGAACATATAATACACGGCTAAACCACAGCCCAAAATTAGACTAGTCACCAATTAGATAACAAAGAAATGAAATGAGTGAAGAAATGAAACCAAACACCTTGTGATCACTGTTGACTTTGCTTACATGATGGAATATCAAACATCTCACAAGTTATTTTGTGACCAAATTATTTACATGTAACCAAACTCAAGGTTATTTTGGCTAGAAGTGTGTTACTCCCCAGCGAGCAATATCCGTCATTGCTCCGTCTCGGTGAACCATAGACCCGATACAGTCCGGCTGGGAGGAACACACTTCTAGACACAATAACCTTGAGTTTGGTTACATGTCGTTTTTGCCTAAATAACTTGTGAGATGTTTGATATTCCAAAACAGTAATTACTATGTGTTTGGTTTCATTTGTTCACTCATTTCATTTCTTTGTGTAATTGATGACTAGTCTATTATAGGGCGATGGTTTAGACGTCTTTAGACGTTCACTGAAATCCCGAATTTCCCCTTGTTTTAGCCTAGACATCTGGGCTGTGTTTGGACGGCTATTAGACGTCTTTTTAACGTAAAATTGCTTGCTGGGTCATAGCCGGACTATATCGGGTCTATAGTTAACATGCATGCTTGCTGGGGTAATAACCTGGTATTCTGTGAAATATCCTAGTGTTGTTTTGTACACACCAGGGTAAATGTAATACTACAGAATGCCATCATATCACCATATCATTTTTTTTGCAAGGGACATATTGCTCTATCCTCTTATTTTCAAGACTTTTTAGTGTTTATATATATAAGCACTATGACAAAATTGCTATATTTTGATTGTAGTAATGTTTGAAGGATGTGAACTGCTTGTTTAGGCCTCATAAGCAAATCAGGAGAGAAGTGCTTAGACAAATCTGTGAGAAAAAGAGGCCTGAGAGAGGGATGAATGGAGGAGAGAGGAGTGAGAGAGGGATGAAGGGAGGACAGAGATTTGGCAGGACACTGGGATCTGTGGTGCATTGAGATGACAGAACTGATGAATGGATGACCAGCCAAAAATTTTTTTTTTATAAAAAGCCCATTCGATTTCATCACTGTTACATTTTAAATAAACATCAAATCTTAAACTTTGTTAATTTTGTAAATCTTAGACACATAAAGTTGTTTTTTAAATGTTTGACTGGACTTGGACCAGAGCCACTTTGTAGATTTGTGAACCGGCTGGAACCTTCCAGATCAACAAGAGCTGCTACATGTGGAGACTGTAAAGTCTTTCTGTGAAAGGAGCCAACCTGTGGAACTGGCTTCCTACAAATATAAAGACTTTAACTAAACTGTCCACCTTTAAAAAGCTAACAAAAGCCTGGTTCATACAGCAGCAGCAGCAGCAGCAGTGTGATCCCGCCATAGGAGATGTGTAGCTGTGTGTGTGTGTGAGGTGTGTGATCTGTGTGAGTTTCAGTGAATGTGTTTATTTACTTCACTTATATTTATTGGTGCTAACTGTTTTCTGGACATTTTATTGTATTCACTGTAAAAAATGTTTTACTTTTATTATCTTAACTGTTAAAAGCCCTTCTAGGGACAGGTGTTGCGAATTAGCCATGGCTATAAACGCTGTGATACAGGCATCAGATTGCTCTTTATGTAATAATCTATGTGTTTTTTGTATCTGTCCCTATTCAAATAAACAACAAATAAAATAAATACATGTGGACACGAGCCCAAGCCACTGCGTTAGAAAACAGAATATAAAAACAAAGTGGAATTTACAAAGATAGCTCAAGCACAAGTTTTTGGGGGTTTATTTTTTACAGGGACAGTTTTCGGTTATCTGTAGTCCCTGGACAGAACGTCACAAGACTCCCTAAAACAGAATATATGATTAAATATACACAATAGTTTAAATTACAGTTTTTCTCGATTGCTTAAGTCCAATAATGCCCTTTTCACAAGATGTAAAATAAGTCTCTGATGTCCCCAGAGTGTGTGTGTGAAGTTTTACCTCAAAATACCCCACAGATATTTGTATATAGCATGTTAATATTGTCACTTTTTGAGGGTGAGCAAAAACACATAGTTTTGTTTGTGTTCCTTTAAATGCAAATGAGCTGCTGCTCCCGGCACAGGGGGCGGAGCTTCAACAGCTTGTGTGTGTGAGTGTTAGAGATGCGTGGATGGGCTATTATTTCACCCACAAACCGCTTCACAAAACTCATCATCCGTCCGCCATCCATCCGCACCAACGTTTTTTGACCAATTTTCAAAGCCGCACCCGCCCGCCATCGGCTGATTGTTTTAGGGTCTATGGGCGATGCCAGGCGCTGCTGACGCGAGCCGCGAGGAATGCTCTTGCCTGTTCTAGAAAGGAGACTGATCCAATGCAGCAAAGATATTTAAAGTCCTTAATGGTACAGCCTATTGGCTATGTTGTGTCCCCAGAACATCAGCAGTGAACTCCGTCTCCGATCGGCGCACAGGGACAAAAATAAATAAATAGCCTAAATAAAACGCACATCGGCAAACCTGGCCGTACCTGACTAGGCTACTGTACAATGTTTTCATTGTAATAAAAACACAATTTAGCACATCATTTCAACATGCTGCTCTTTAGCCTACTGCTAATTAATGCCTATTGCACTTAATTTTTTTGCAAAAAGAAAGAAAGCTCGAATAAAATAACAAGTCATTCACATTATAGGCTAATTAACTCTACGCACTGTTATGTCAGGGTGACGACTAGGACGAGCCTGTTCTGAAGACTCCCATTCATTTTGACTGCATAGGAAGAGAGCACCGTCTTTTTCAGGCAGATGCACCTCATTTTATACCAGCAGGCCTAACAATCATTTGATTGGTTCAGCCGCCACCCGCCCGAATTTAATTAAAAATATTATTTTTATTATTTTATTTTTATTTCCGTGGTTTATCCGCAGAGTCTGCGGCTGTAACCGCCAACCGCACATCTCTTGTGTGTGTGTGTGTGTGTGTGTGTGTGTGTGTGTGTGTGTGTGTGTGTGTGTGTGTGTGTGTGTGTGTGTGTGTGTGTGTGTGTGTGTGTGTGTGTGTGTGTTTTAGCAGCTCTGATTGCCTCACACAGACACGCACTGAAAATGTAAGCCTTTTAGCCTTTTTTGTTCAAACCAGAGTTAGACAAAGATGGAGAGATTTAAGAAGAAGTGATAACTTGTAGAAGCTTTGAGCGTTGTAACTTTGCAGAAGTTGTTTATGCTCAAACAGCAACATTACACACTAACTAAAGTTAGAAAAGGGAAATCATAATCAACCACCCCTTTAAACAAATTTCTTAAAATTATGCCTCTACTCCTCGAAACTCTCCGTAACTTCCGTAACTTCTCACCCATTTCCCCAAACTTTCTATTTTCAGGTCAATGAATCTCTCCACTCAAAACCATTCAATCTCGCTGAAAAACCAAACTTTGCCCTACACACACATGACACACAAGCCATCAAACACACACACACACACACACACACACACACACACACACACACACACACACACACACACACACACACACTACAACATAGTCTTACACACTGCTGAGATCAATTCAGATCAATACTACAGAAAAAGGTAATCCGCAAGTTATGTTGTTTGTGGTTCTCCCCCTCGACAACCTTTTCACTTGATGAACAACAAAAGACACAACAAATGTATACATTTGCAAAAAATTATTCCTTAATGTACTGTACAGTACAATACACCAAACAACAACAACAACAACAAATGACTCTGCCCCAGCATCCCGCCTTTGGTCAGGGTCAGGCCAGAGAATTGGGTGCATATCTGTTTAAAATCATTATATTCAGCACATTTGTATCATATGGTGACTTTTGATGAGATTTGTATCATATGTTTATAATTCTATTCACTATTCTTGACAAAATTGATCAAAATATTAATAAAAAAAAACTAAAAACTTGTTGTTAACAATTGGTGGTGTTGGGGGTACTCCGGAAGATCTACAATGTCTCAGGGGGTACATGCCTGTTAAAAGTTTGGGAACCACTGCTCTAGTGTGCCTGATCCACCCCTGCCACACATCAGCTGAAGTGTCTAGGCTTCTTCCCTTCCACCGTCTCTGTGTCCTACAGAAATAGAAGTACTGATTACTGTGACTGTAACACATTCCTTTTACAAAATGGAAGCATTCAGAAACTCTTATCTGTATGCGAGGCAATTTGATGCATTTATTTTTATTACAGTAGTGTAGGGCAACAGCTCCAGTACATGTATGAGTTGTACAGTACTCTAAAGCTACCATAGAGAGCAGTCTGAAGTGAGACTATCTGTTTCCTGAAGGTTCTTATGATCGAGGCGACGGTGAAGCGACTCAAGTTTGGCTGAACTCGTTGCCCAGTCTCCCTCATAGTTACACAATGGACACGCCATCTAGGTCAACTAGAGTGGCACCAATTTCATCCGAGACTGCTTGTCTCTTTGCCCTTCCCCTTCCTCGTCCTCCTCGTCGTCTTCCTTCACCTCTTCCTCCATTACCTAGCGCTCTCCTCCTCCTTCTAACACTCGGACCACTTTTACATCGGACCCAGGATAGATCCCTGTGGAATCAGCTGATTGGTGATTCCTTACTCGAACACACAGAGATCGATCTGACACGTATGATTCTATCCACTTATGTGTATGTAAAGACACATAAGTGCTAGATAACTTAGGTATAAGGATTTGATGATTAACAGTATCAAAAGCTTTCAGACCAAGAAACACAGCTCCAATTACACCACCTTTATCTAATAGAGACTTCATATTTTCTAAAAAGCAGTTTCCTTTGAATAATTTGCTCTAAAGCCAAACTATTATTCATGTGACAGATCATTTGCTCAGCTACTAATTTCTCAACAACGTTTGAGTCTGTGGGTAAGATACTGATAGGCCTGTTAGTGCAGGTCGAAAGGGGATCTCCTCTGTTAAATACTGGAACAACAATACTGCCAGATACTTGGACATTTACCCTGAGAAATCAACAGGTTAATAATTCTAGTAATAGGTTTGATTAATGTTGAACTAAACTTAGGCATAGTTTAAGCATACACTTTAAGCATATCTTTGAAGTACTTAGACTTTCTGTTTTCTATGTGAATATATAGTAAAGTGTAATTTATTCCTGTGATCAAAGCTGAATTTTCAGCAGCGTCTTCAGTGTCACATGATTCTTCAGAAATCATTCTAATATGATAATATGATGATCTGATGCTCAAGAAAGAATAATATCAGTGTTGAAAACAGTTGTGCTGCTTCAGATTGTTGTGGAGGCCGTGCTTGTTCAGGATTCTTTGATGAATAGAATAGAACAGCATGTATTTAAAATAAAAAAGTCTTCATCCTTGCTAATAAAAGTATTGGTGTCTTAAAAAACAATATTGACCCCAAGCTTTCAAACAGACGTAATCCTTTTATATGAGAAGCTTAAGTGTCCAAATATTTGTGTGACCACTTTCTGTCTCAGCTCATAAATCTCAGTCTGTAATAAGTTATAACACAATCCACATGTTCCACAGACAGACGGGGCTGAGACAACAACAAGATGAACGTCTCTCATATTCTCACTGTGTTATGTTGTACTTTGCAGATCGGTTTACACTGCAGGGATGTTGTTAATAGCCTTTTCCACTCCTGGTAAAGAGCATTTTTATCTTTATTTGACCTTTAGTGTATTGCTAGTTGAGTGTGTGTGTATGATGAGTGCTGTTCCCTCCTGCAGTGAGCTCTGTCCTCCTCTTCCCCGCTCTGTCCTTCATCGCTGTGGGAGGAATCCTGTTCCTGATGACCAACATACAGGTACTGAAGATCCCACAACACTCTCCAAACATTTCTGATGTAGAATATTAGGGAACACTTTATTTCCATAGTCCACTTTAGACATTTTACTAACTATTAGTATGTAGTTCAATTCAATTCAATTCAAATTTATTTGTATAGCGCTTTTCACAATACATATTGTCTCAAAGCAGCTTTACAGAAAGTGCATTTCAGAAATGTACATAGAAAAATACAGTTAGTTAATCATGCATTAATTTAGGGCATAACATATCGCCGGCGTGGAGTCGTCTCTGCACGGGTTTCGAGTCGTCTCTGCATGGGTGTTGGGGCATCTGAAGTTTCCATGAGAGGCTGGATACAAACTGGAGCTGACGAACTCTATTTACCTCGGGACTAGCGTCTAGCGGGACTAGCGTCCCGAGATAACGACAGAAAAGCAGATGGGAAATAATTAGCGTAGCTGCTGTTCATAATATTAATGCATTCAATCTGATTCAACTGTAGTATAAAAGGTAAGTATTATGTGAATGCCTGGCTAAAGAGATGCGTCTTTAATCTAGTTTTAAACTGGGACAGCGAATCTGAGCCTCGAACAATATCAGGAAGGCCATAGTTGCAAAGTTACTTATAGTTAGTAGAATATCTGTTGGGGGACCATCAAAATAAATCAAGAATATTACTGAATATTATCTGTCTTTTTCACGTTTTCCATTATATGACCCTTTAACATAAACGATGAACCCACATGTAATGTCCTCTTCATGATGTCCTCATGTGTCTCTAGGTGGCGAATCTCTTCGGCGCTCACCGCTCCACTATAATCACTCTGTATAACGGAGCCTTCGACTCTTCCTCTGCGGTTTTCCTCATCGTCAAAGTAAGAGGCAAATGAAAGCCACACATCAGATGATTATGCTGAGATGAGATGACTGATATCGATCAGAAAGGCCTTGAATCGTGATGGTCCGATCTCTGTGTTTCAGTTGCTGTTTGAGGATGGCGTGCCTCTGCGCTGGTCTTTTCTCTTCTTGTCCTGCTGTAGTGTTTTTCATCTGTTCCGCACCTTTGTGCTGATGCCTCGAACGCACATCCCGTACCCGCTGCCGGAGGACTACAGCTACGGGTAAACCACACGCTCAGCCCCTATTCCTCCAGAAACATGTAAACCACACGCTCAGCCCCATTCCTCCAGAAACATGTAAACCACACGCTCAGCCCCTATTCCTCCAGAAACATGTAAACCACACGCTCAGCCCCTATTCCTCCAGAAACATGTAAACCACACGCTCAGCCCCTATTCCTCCAGAAACATGTAAACCACACGCTCAGCCCCTATTCCTCCAGAAACATGTAAACCACACGCTCAGCCCCTATTCCTCCAGAAACATGTAAACCACACGCTCAGCCCCTATTCCTCCAGAAACATGTAAACCACACGCTCAGCCCCATTCCTCCAGAAACATGTAAACCACACGCTCAGCCCCTATTCCTCCAGAAACATGTAAACCACACGCTCACTGGCCACAGTCCACAGCCTCCTCCTGGAGAACACCAGAGACATCTTTACATCTTTAAGCTGTAAATAACACCAGACCTTCACCAGCGGGGAAACGTCAAGCAGACTGTCTCAGTAGCCGCGTTTCCATTAGAGATTTGCGCAAAACTTTTGCGATATTTTCGAAATGTCGATAAAATCTATTGCGAAATGACGTAGTTTCCATTAGCCAATGTTATGCGCGCTAAAACATTGTTTTTTCCTCTCGCGATTTCTTTAGGCTTTGCTTTTTTCTTCTTCAGAATACTAGTAGTTTTGCACAGATTACTTTATGCTCTATGCTTTATACTTCACCGTCTGCACCGTATATATCTTTCCTCCAACAATGCTTTGCCTGTGACTGTTTCTTATTTACACCAATAGGGTGAACTGTGGAGTAACCCGGGATTATGCCATTGCAAAGATTGAAGAGAAGAACATCCAGACTTCTAAGTCTGAGGAGGAAATGCCATTTAAAGAGACGTCTGCCCAAGGCCAAACCACAGACACGACAGGTAGGCAAGAGTTCAACACTAAACACACTTGTTACATGAGCTATGTGTGCTATACGCCTGTGCAGAATAAAGATCACTGTAGAGATAACCACCCATTTTTAGCACAAAATTCAATATAAAAACAACAATGTTACAAAACTACACTGTAAAAATGTCTGTAATTGTTACAGAAAACAGTTTTTACAGTCCAAACCTGTTAATACCGTATGATTAATGATGAAAATAGTCAAAAGATATTCCTAGAAGTCCCTATGTGACACATCACATTTGAATGATTACATTTTATGTAATTAATTTTGTTTCTGGACAGGCCACTTATGATGAACTCAGGGCACTAATGATGATTCAATATGTGCTTTTCCGTTTTATCATCTGTAGTATCATGGTGGTTATTAGTACATTATAATGTAAAACTCTTAAGATTTTGTCTATAAATGCACCACATCATTCTCAGAAAGACACAATGTCTGGAACAAAAGCAGCTGTTGCACCATTTCTGGCCACAGTTCCTCTTGCGTTCTGGGAATGTCCCACACGGGAATCGAACCCACAAGCTGAAAGGGTCAGAGCTTGTTGATGATGATGATACGCCACAGAGGACACTCGTTGCCATGTTACTGAAGAGAGGTTTCACAGTCCACAAACGCGTCAGTTAGCATGTTAACTGGTTAGCATGCAAAGCTAACTTAGCCACAAATGTAGCTTATGGCCACATTAGAAAGAATGGACACAATATAGCATGCTAACCAATTAGCATGCTAAGCTATTTAGAGTATAGGACAACAAATGCAGGGACGGTCAACTTTAGAAAGGTATTTAGAGTATAGAGTAAATGTCAAACATATGTTTAGTCATGTTTAGCTCAGTCTAAAGATCATCTGAGACAATTTAGAACAAAACTGGACAAGATTTGTGTGAGTAGCGAAACGACTGTTTTTCATCTTCAATATGGCGTATAGGCAGATTAATGGACAATTACAAATGAGATATTGTCGATATCGGCATAGGCAAGGGACATAATGACACAAAGAAAACAAATTAAGTAAACAAGTAATAGGCATTTTTGCACAAATCCTTATATCTCTGGAACACTAGGTGGCGCTGTGTTCAAACATCTCAGATACCTTCAGATCATGGTGCAGATGAAGCGTTCAGAGTTTCGTTTCGGTAGATCAAAGTTACAGCCGAGATACAGCATCTAATCTAATTTTGAGTCAACATTGTTAACTTCGCTTAATCATAACCACTGAACAAAAGCAATATCAACATTCAGTAGTTTCTGTGTTGCTCGGTCCAGTGATCGTCAGAGAAAATGTTTGAGTAGCGAAAAAATGGAATACTGTACTTTTCAAAATGGCCACCACTGCAATGACCGCTATTGAATGGGTGGTGGCGCTATAGAGTTGGTCCTAGAGACCTCAAAGTTGGTAAGATTACTTTTCATTACCGTTAGTGCAAGTGTCCCAAATTTCATTATTTTCCTACTTACGGTTCATAAGAATGCCATAGAAGACAAATAAGAAAACTCATAATTACAGTAGAGGCTACAGCAGCTTCAGTGCTTATATACAGGCACCAAAACACCATCCCATAATACAGTACCTGAAAAATTCTCACATTGTTTTTTCTGGCTGTTTTTTTATTTGCCATAAACTGTTTTATTAATGAACAATCATGTCATGTGTTACTTTTAGTGATAACACTGTTGGTAACATTGGCATCCCTGTTTTCTCCAGAGCGGCTGTATATATAAATGAAACTTTTTTACAACAAAAATGAAGCATCACTGAACTTATTTAAGCCGGACTGTGACGCTATTTTTTTCTGGAAACAAACTTTGTTGCATTATTCTCCTGTTATCTCTTTAAAGCTGCTTTGAAACACTCTGTGTTGTGAAAAGACATTCAGATCCTCACCTGGCCACATTATTGTTAGTTTGATTGTGAAGTATATCTTGTGAAGTGTATTAACACTATGTGTGTGTGTTTTTGTCAGAGCGTAGTTTCAAGAGCTGTTTCCTTTCCTGGTTCTTCTGGTGGCATTTGCTGTGGCTTTCTGTGATGCAGCTGAGACACTACTTGTTCATCGGGACTTTAAACCCAATGCTGAATCATCTGGCCGCAGGAGAACCAAGCCTCGGTACACACACACACACACACACACACACACACACACACACACACACTGTATTATCCTCATGCTCTATCTGTGAATCAGGTGAATCCCTCTGAGCTGTATGTATAGATATAGACAGGCTCAGGCTGCATCATGAGACCTCAGTGTTCTTGTTGTTGTCTCAGTCAGCAGATATACGAATGCGTTTGCGTTCACTCAGCTGTGTGGGATCCTGTGCGCCCCCTGGAACGGCCTCATCATGGACCGACACAAGGGGAAGCAGAGAGAAGCAGGTCAG
The DNA here is from genome assembly GCF_965113295.1 of Leuciscus leuciscus. Taxonomy (NCBI): domain Eukaryota; kingdom Metazoa; phylum Chordata; class Actinopteri; order Cypriniformes; family Leuciscidae; genus Leuciscus; species Leuciscus leuciscus. The sequence continues at coordinate 43,583,293 of NC_138732.1, forward strand.
CACAGACACATGCACACACTTCTCTCATTCAGTGTACATATGAACACACTGTAGGAAACACACTTTCTTGTCCAAAAAGACCATTTATTAAATTAAAGTTTCTAAACAAACTTTATGATTTCTGATGTCAGTAAGACCCGTTTAAGGGATAGTTCATCTTAAACTTTTTTTTTAATAAAGCTGAGAAAAACTTCCTTTTTTTAGGTGTTTTTTAAGTGTAGTTCAATAAAACATGTAGTTCAATAAAACAACATTTTTAAGTGTAGTTCAATAAAATTACTAAATGGAAATAAATAACAACTAAAACTGAACTACTGATGATAAATCAAACTGAAATAGCACTTACAAAACACTAATAAAAATTACAAAAGCACATACAATTACTTTATTTTATATTTTATAATATTTTAACTTGAATTCAAATTGAATCTGAAAATATAAAAATAAAAGCTCATTCAAAATATTAGTATAATATTAGCTGTAATAGTTTTAACTTTTAACTCAAAGGGAAATATTAATAATTAATTATAACTTTAATATAGATTAATAGATTAATTATTATTTGGATCAGTTAATCGGATTAACATGATGTAGCTAAATTAACATTACAATCAATTAATCAGTTCGTCCAGCAAACATTCAGTATTGATTATGAATTCTAAAAAAAGGGTATTTTTCATGTACAGCGCTGAGAGCGTGTAACAAGATCTATCGTTTATGAGACATTAATATACAGAGAATAGCTGTGTTTCCACTGTCGGGCCAGTGCGAGCAGGGCTTTAAACGGGCGGGGCTAATAGCCTCGGGTCTGGAGCACTGGGCCTGGAGCACTGGGTCTGGAGCACTAGGTCTGGAGCACTGGGTCTGGAGCACTGGGTCTGGAGCACTAGGTCTGGAGCACTGGGTCTGGAGCACTGGGTCTGGAGCACTGGGTCTGGAGCACTGGGTCTGGAGCACTGGGTCTGGAGCACTGGGTCTGGCGCACTGGGTCTGGAGCACTGGGTCTGGAGCACTGGGTCTGGAGCACTGGGTCTGGAGCACTGGGTCTGGAGCACTGGGTCTGGAGCACTGGGTCTGGAGCACTGGGTCTGGCGCACTGGGTCTGGAGCACTGGGTCTGGAGCACTGGGTCTGGAGCACTGGGTCTGGAGCACTGGGTCTGGAGCACTGGGTCTGGAGCACTGGGTCTGGAGCACTGGGCCTGGAGCACTGGGTCTGGAGCACTGGGTCTGGAGCACTGGGTCTGGAGCACTGGGTCTGGAGCACTGGGTCTGGAGCACTGGGCCTGGAGCACTGGGTCTGGAGCACTGGGTCTGGAGCACTGGGTCTGGAGCACTGGGTCTGGAGCACTGGGTCTGGAGCACTGGGCCTGGAGCACTGGGCCTGGAGCACTGGGTCTGGAGCACTGGGTCTGGAGCACTGGGTCTGGAGCACTGGGCCTGGAGCACTGGGTCTGGAGCACTAGGTCTGGAGCACTGGGTCTGGAGCACTAGGTCTGGAGCACTGGGTCTGGAGCACTGGGTCTGGAGCACTGGGTCTGGAGCACTGGGTCTGGAGCACTGGGTCTGGAGCACTGGGCCTGGAGCACTGGGTCTGGAGCACTGGGTCTGGAGCACTGGGTCTGGAGCACTGGGTCTGGAGCACTGGGCCTGGAGCACTGGGTCTGGAGCACTGGGTCTGGAGCACTGGGTCTGGAGCACTGGGTCTGGAGCACTGGGTCTGGAGCACTGGGCCTGGAGCACTGGGTCTGGAGCACTGGGTCTGGAGCACTGGGTCTGGAGCACTGGGTCTGGAGCACTGGGTCTGGAGCACTGGGTCTGGCGCACTGGGTCTGGAGCACTGGGTCTGGAGCACTGGGTCTGGAGCACTGGGTCTGGAGCACTGGGTCTGGAGCACTAGGTCTGGAGCACTGGGTCTGGAGCACTGGGTCTGGAGCACTAGGTCTGGAGCACTGGGTCTGGAGCACTGGGTCTGGAGCACTGGGTCTGGAGCACTGGGTCTGGAGCACTAGGTCTGGAGCACTGGGTCTGGAGCACTGGGTCTGGAGCACTGTCTCCGCAGCGAAAGACATCACTGGAAACTAGCCAGATTGCAAAACTAACATGATAAAAGCGACTGTTTGCTGGCATTTTTGTTGTTTACTAAAGATTTCAAACCCAAGCATCTATGTTTTAACCAATAAGTGATACACTGATCATAATGAATTAATTTGTGTCAAGAAATAAAGTGGTTTACCGTTATTTCACAAAAGAAAGAGGACACACGTAGCCTCGCGTCTGTTTCTGTTCATTTGTAGTCACATGACAGTATGTTCACATCACATCCAGAAAGAATAAACATTTCCACAAATACGACCTGAGGAGCTTATATTATATATATATATATATATATATATATATATATATATATATATATATATATATATATTATATTGTCAGTCAGGGAAACAGAGGAAGCTCCTGTAAAACCAGAGTGTCTTTCTTTTATGATTTGTCTGATTTCTTCAGGTGGTCATATTTACCATGTTTACCATGTTTACTATGGTAGTGGTTAGTACACATAGTGTTTTATATTGCAAGTATTTCTGCCTTATATGGTGATCAGAATCCACATCGTAAGCTATTTCAAACACTTGCTACTGTATGAAAGTGAGATTTGAGCTAAAATGATGTTAAAAGTCTTTAAGCATTGTGCACAAACTTTATGAACTAAATCATGAATCCATTTATACTCCAATTAGTAAACGAACTATGAGGAGGTGATGTCCACTAAAGTGTGAGTCGTTAAATGAGTATTAATTAGATAGGAGACACGATATAGGTGTGGTTACATTAACCAGTAGTTTTTCAGGTCATAAACCAGTCTCCTCCTGCCTGTTATCTGCAGTTTCGAGGGATGGTCCAACACACAGAACTATAACCACAGCTGTTGGGGAGAGTGGGTTTGCCGGATAGTTCATTAAATATGAAGAATAATTTCGGTGTCTGATTGGTCCAGCCATTACATAGTATATAAATATGATGCTAAAATAACACTGGAGCAAGGGTGTCCATGAACAATATAAGAGAAAACTAAAAGAATGTATACAGTTTGAATAACTATTTAATTAGTATTAATTAAATTAGATATTGAAACAATTTGCTTGTTCAATAATAATATATCACCCAGTTATTTATTGTTGTGATGTGTCGCTGAGACTATACACATCACAACATGTAAATAGGAAAATGTTGGCGTTATTGTGTCACTTATTGGGAGCAGTATGCTAGCTGGAGCCGTTTACCTCCAGTCTTTGTGCTAAGCTAGGCTAGCGGTGGGTGCGTCAGACAGAGTTACGGCACGCACAGAGATGAGAAGGGTGTGTGTGGACTTATCTAACTCTGGGGGATACGGGGAATAAGATAAAGTCCCAAAAAGTCGGCGTGTTCCTTTAATAAAAAAATTTGTCACTTCATTTCTCACACAGTAGAAATATTTTTTTATGAGACATTTTCTAAAATATACAAAGTTCTGTCATGAAACTCTATATGGCGTGGGCATGTCGAGTTTGTACTGTCAGTTCTGTACTTGTTCAGCGTAACAGATCTATTCCACCAAGACCACATACATTAACATTGTCATATCCATTAGCCGAACACTCAGTGAAAGTTTGGTTTGACTATATTCCTGTCACGACTACCCGCTTCTCTTTAACTTATGTTGTGAACACGGGCCTCAAACCACAGCCTTTTCGCTTCCCTTTACTGTGTTGTGCAGGCCAGAGTGAGCGGGAAGCAGACCTGAGGGCGGCCATCTTGTCCCTGTCTCTGACGGCGCTGCAGTGTGTGTTGTTCTCAGTGTGTGCGGCGACCCCTCTCCTTCCTCTACAGTACCTCACCTTCATCCTCCAAGTGCTCAACAGATCCTTCCTCTACGGGGGAAACGCCGCCTTCATCAGCATGGCGTGAGTCTTCTTCACATTAGAGGAACAGCTCCTCCTGTAGCAGTGTTGTATAAAGTACTAGAAAGTAATACTTGAGTAAAAGTACAAGTATCGTACTAGAAAAAGACTTTGGCAGAAGTGAAAGTTACCTTTTAGAATATTACTTAAGTAAAAGTCTTAAAGTATCTGATATATACTGTACTTAAGTAATTGAAGTAAAAGTAAAAAGTTTTTTTTTTTTTTAAGCAAGCGGTTAGAACTTTGGGTTTGTGAACTTTATTGTGGCTTTCTTATTGTAAAGCATATTCAGGGTTCCAACTTCCCATATCTTCATAATCTCACTCATCAAATCAAAATCACAGTCTTTTCCAGGACTTTTCAGGCACAATTCTCTTAAGTTCAAAGAACAAACAGCATATTTTTAGAGCTGACATCAAAGAAAAAAAACTGAAACAGAAATTTCACTTTTGTATGAACTTCAGGTAAAAATGAAAAATAAATAATAACCTATTTCTTAAAAAAAAAAAAAAAAAAAATGACCTGATGGTAGGGAGAATATTTTGGTCATGTGGTATGAGCATTTGTAGGGCTTACTCCCCAGGTCACCATCTCACACACACACACAGCAACATTAGCCCAACATTATCCTATAACCACTGAGTTTTGAGTTAATTAACATAAAAGGAAATCTCAAGTTTGACAAAACGTATGATGCTTTTAAAGACGTGAATAGCCCTTAACACTTTCTTTCTAACCTGCCACTGATTAACGTAGCAGTTCTCAAAAAATATTTCTCAGTCTAACATTAGCCTACCTGAGAACAGTCAAATTCAATTTGTATTCACTTTTCACTTTTCAGAAGTGAAAAACTGTAATAAATACAAGAATCCAATCTGAATTATGGAAGCTTGTTTCCGCCACAGAATAAAACATTTTAAAAGATAATTGCGACTTTTTATCTCACAATTGCGAGTTTACATCTCGCAATTCTGACTTTATTTCTCAGAATTGCGAGATATAAAGTCAGAATTGCGTGAAATGAAGTCGCAATTGCGTGTTATAAAGCCAGAATTCAGACATCTTTTCTCAGAATTGCGAGATATAAAGTCAGAATTGCGTGAAATGAAGTCGCAATTGCGTGTTATAAAGCCAGAATTCAGACATCTTTTCTCAGAATTGTGAGATATAAAGTCCAATTCTAAGGGGAAAAAAGACGGATTTTTTTTTATTAATTTTTTTACCTCAGAATAGTTTATATCTCCCAATTGCGACTTTATATCATGCAATTCTGACTTTATATCTCCCAATTGTGTGTTATAAAGTCAGAATTGCGTGTTATAAAGTCGCAATTGCGAGAAAAAAAGTAAGAATTCTGACTTTATAAGACGCAATTGCGACTTTATTTCACGCAATTCTGACTTTATATCTCGTAATTCTGACTTTATAACACGCAATTCTGACTTTATTTCACACAATTCTGACTTTATATCTCACAATTCTGACTTTATATCTTGCAATTCTGACTTTATATCTCGCAATTCTGACTTTATAACACGCAATTCTGACTTTATTTCACACAATTCTGACTTTATATCTCCCAATTCTGACTTTATATCACGCAATTCTGACTTTATAACACGCAATTCTGACTTTATTTCACACAATTCTGACTTTATATCTCCCAATTCTGACTTTATTTCTCGCAATTCTGACTTTATATCTTGCAATTCTGACTTTATAACACGCAATTCTGACTTTATTTCACACAATTCTGACTTTATATCTCCCAATTCTGACTTTATATCTCGCAATTCTGACTTTATAACACGCAATTGCGACCTTATTTCACGCAATTCTGACTTTATATCTCCCAATTCTGACTTTATATCTCGCAATTCTGACTTTATATCACGCAATTGCGACCTTATTTCACGCAATTCTGACTTTATAACACGCAATTCTGACTTTATAACACGCAATTCTGACTTTATATCTCGCAATTCTGACTTTATATCTCGCAATTCTGACTTTATAACACGCAATTCTGACTTTATATCTCGCAATTCTGACTTTATAACACGCAATTCTGACTTTATATCTCGCAATTCTGACTTTAAAACATGCAATTCTGACTTTATATCTCGCAATTCTGAGAAATAAAGTCAGAATTGCGAGATAAAAAGTCGCAATTATCTTTTAAAATGTTTTATTCTCTGGCGGAAACAAGCTTCCATAGTGAATAGAGTAGGCCTACAACTCACAAAAATAATAAAACTCAACATTAGGTTATATAAACTTTACACAAATCCTCACAACCTTAAATGCTTGGGCAAAAATAAATAAATAGAACAGCCTAATTTATACAAATGCATAAGTATATTATTCATATAATAAATACACAATTAATTAATATAACTTTAATAATTAAATACAACAATAATAACTTTTATCCACATCCTATTAAATTTGCATAGCAGCATTTGCAGTAAATTTGCATTGATGAATAGACAAAATCTAAATATGCCAGGGCTAATTAGCCTTGTGCATATATGATTGTATACTATCATATATCCATACTTTAGAGGTATCCATACATTAGAGGTATAGCTACTTTATAGCTACCTATATAAGGGTATAGTTTAACTACATGCAAATTAAATTAATCTTATAAAAACAGTTTAGAATAGCTTAATTAGTCCATTGTTATTTTAGTATTATTTATTTATATATAGGCTATTATACATTTTTTGTAATATTTTATTTACATTGCTATTTATATTTGTTTTTTTATTTGAGAATGTTTCTGGATGTCATGACGTTTTGTCACTAACTTCTGTGAATTCTATCTTCATAGAAAACATACATTACAGACTCATATTGTTCACTTTGCTTGACACAAAAAAATAGCCAGATTGTGCCACACAACATTGCAAAACTACAAGATATTTGAAGAAAAACACCATCTATTTTATGTTTCAGACAGCAAGAAAACTCAACATCAAATATCTTCATAATCTAGATATTATGAGAAATTATCCGAGACCGTTACATACCATGTCTGGGTTGCAAATTGTGCATACACCAAAATTCTTTTTATTAATATGGTCCATTTCGAAGTGTTTAAATCCAAACAAACAATATTCTTAGATTCTCCTCTACTCCTGTATTGTTTTGTGATTGCACGGCGTCCTGCAGCTCGTAGACTCTGATCAGAGGCGCCAGCGCCGCTGCTTCCGTCGCTTGCAGTTTGTGTATTAGCTAATGCCGCAATCATTTTAATGTCGCAATCATTTTTTATTAACTTTTTTAAGTTTAATTACAATTCTTATAAAGTCATTATCGAGTCATGCGGTACGACCACCGATCTATATAGAATGACATAGAATGACAATGTCATTATATAGATCAGTGGGTACGACACTGATTTAATTAGAGTATTCGTTCTCAATTCAAAGTCAAGTAATTGTCTTCATTTATTAGAAATCTTTAAATTCGCGTGCAGTCACATAACTCAAGTTGACCTCCACGTCTGATATTTACAGCTTTAAATTGTGAAAGATACATTTTTAAAGTGTGAGATAAACATAATATCCTACGATTTGCTTCGGCATATAGTTTGCAATATCAGTTGCGTATCGGCCGGAAAAAAAAACTACACAGGAAAACCCTGATTGTTTACATTCATTCAGCCACAGAGCAATGTAATGACATCGAACACTGTTCTTCACTTTCTGAAGACGGTACAAAAAACCTAGCGCTGCATCAACTCGCTAATTTAAAAAAAAGTAATATAAATTAGCTCAACTTACCATGTGCTTTTTTTTTAGTTGGAAAACTGAAGCTCACTAATCTGTGTTCTACAACTACTAGCATCGCCGAACCGTTAATTATTCAAAAGCAAGCCAAAAGATATAATTTGAAATTTTGAGTGACAGACAAGTAGAAGGGTGGGGGCACATTGGGGGGCCAATCAGTTTTCAGGAGGGGCCAGTGCCCCCATGGCCCCTCCCCTGTCTACGCCACTGTCTTTGAGAGTTCTCTGTTGAATTAAATCAAAAGGTAGGTGCTCGCATAGATATCGGTGATCGTGCTTCCATGGCGGTTTCAGTTGTGCTTCCTCCTTCTTTGGCATGGCAACAAACAAGCATTACACTGAAATAGAGCGCGCGCCGTGCGGAGTGTGCGTAATGCAATCTAGAAGCAGTGATTCGCCAAACCTCCCTTATTGCAGTCGCACACATTTCTTCTGATTTTATTTTGTAGTAACGAGTAACGAAGATGCTTAGTGGAAATATATCGGAGTAAAAGTATAAATTTTATCTAGGAAATGTAGTGGAGTAAAAGTGAAAGTTGACATAAATTTAAATAGCGAAGTAAAGTACGTGAAATTTCTACTTAAGTACAGTAACGAAGTATTTGTACTCCGTTACATTACAACACTGTCCTGTAGTCATCATTTCATCACGCTCACGCCGCTCCAAACCTGGAGGACGATCTGTCATGTGTGAGCACAGATACACCGGCGAAAGCTTACAGAAAAAGAAAATCATACAGGGTTGGAAGTGGATTGAGGGTGATTAAATATCAGCAGATCATTCTAGATGGATATTACTCTTGAGAAAAAGAAGTACACTTGAGGACATACTTATTACTTTAAAAGAAGATACTTCAGTGTGAACTGAATGTAATGTTTTTAGACACCGTATGATAATTGTTATTAAAATTTATTATAGTTCAAAATGTTAATGCCATTTTTGGCAAAAGGTTATTAAATGTTAGCCTGGTTAAAACCAGACCATTCTCAGTAGTAACTGAGTTATGGTCTGGCAAAGCTTCATTAATAACTCATTTCCAAAGGGGCGTCACCAACGGACGTCACTCAAATGCCTCTGGGCGCAATTGGATAGACCTAAAACCAATCAGAGCGATCGTCATCGTATAAAGCCCGCCTCAACGTTTCTGATTGGTGCCTCGATTTGGACGGATTAGAAATGGGCTTGAATGAGCTCTTTGCCAGACTACTTGCTTAAGTTAAACAAACCTTTTTTTTTTTACAGTGTATGCATCCATAAGTAAAAGAAGAGAGTTGTTCAGTGTTTCAGGTTTGAGTTGTTCAGTGTAAATGTGTTCCAGGTTTGAGTTGTTCAGTGTAAATGTGTTCTAGGTTTGAGTTGTTCAGTGTAAATGTGTTCTAGGTTTGAGTTGTTCGGTGTAAATGTGTAAATGTGTTCCAGGTTTGAGTTGTTCAGTGTAAATGTGTTCCAGGTTTGAGTTGTTCAGTGTAAATGTGTAAATGTGTTCCAGGTTTGAGTTGTTCGCTGTAAATGTGTTCCAGGTTTGTGTTGTTCAGTGTAAATGTGTTCCAGGTTTGAGTTGTTCAGTGTAAATGTGTTCCAGGTTTGAGTTGTTCTGTGTAAATGTGTAAATGTGTTCCAGGTTTGAGTTGTTCGGTGTAAATGTGTTTCAGGTTTGAGTTGTTCAGTGTAAATGTGTTTCAGGTTTGAGTTGTTCGGTGTAAATGTGTTCCAGGTTTGAGTTGTTCGGTGTAAATGTGTTCCAGGTTTGAGTTGTTCGGTGTAAATGTGTTCCAGGTTTGAGTTGTTCGGTGTAAATGTGTTTCAGGTTTGAGTTGTTCAGTGTGTAAATGTGTTTCAGGTTTGAGTTGTTCGGTGTAAATGTGTTCCAGGTTTGAGTTGTTCGGTGTAAATGTGTTTCAGGTTTGAGTTGTTCAGTGTAAATGTGTTTCAGGTTTGAGTTGTTCAGTGTAAATGTGTTCCAGGTTTGAGTTGTTCGCTGTAAATGTGTTCCAGGTTTGAGTTGTTCAGTGTAAATGTGTTCCAGGTTTGAGTTGTTCAGTGTAAATGTGTTTCAGGTTTGAGTTGTTCGCTGTAAATGTGTTTCAGGTTTGAGTTGTTCGGTGTAAATGTGTTCCAGGTTTGAGTTGTTCAGTGTAAATGTGTTTCAGGTTTGAGTTGTTCGCTGTAAATGTGTTTCAGGTTTGAGTTGTTCGGTGTAAATGTGTTCCAGGTTTGAGTTGTTCAGTGTAAATGTGTTCCAGGTTTGAGTTGTTCAGTGTAAATGTGTTCCAGGTTTGTGTTGTTCAGTGTAAATGTGTTCCAGGTTTGAGTTGTTCGCTGTAAATGTGTTTCAGGTTTGAGTTGTTCGGTGTAAATGTGTTCCAGGTTTGAGTTGTTCAGTGTAAATGTGTTCCAGGTTTGAGTTGTTCGCTGTAAATGTGTTTCAGGTTTGAGTTGTTCAGTGTAAATGTGTTTCAGGTTAGAGTTGTTCGCTGTAAATGTGTTTCAGGTTTGAGTTGTTCGGTGTAAATGTGTTCCAGGTTTGTGTTGTTCAGTGTAAATGTGTTCTAGGTTTGAGTTGTTCAGTGTAAATGTGTTTCAGGTTTGAGTTGTTCGCTGTAAATGTGTTTCAGGTTTGAGTTGTTCGGTGTAAATGTGTTCCAGGTTTGAGTTGTTCAGTGTAAATGTGTTTCAGGTTTGAGTTGTTCGCTGTAAATGTGTTTCAGGTTTGAGTTGTTCAGTGTAAATGTGTTTCAGGTTTGAGTTGTTCGCTGTAAATGTGTTTCAGGTTTGAGTTGTTCGGTGTAAATGTGTTCCAGGTTTGAGTTGTTCAGTGTAAATGTGTTCCAGGTTTGAGTTGTTCGGTGTAAATGTGTTCCAGGTTTGAGTTGTCCGCTGTAAATGTGTTCCAGGTTTGAGTTGTTCAGTGTAAATGTGTTCCAGGTTTGAGTTGTTCGGTGTAAATGTGTTCCAGGTTTGAGTTGTTCGCTGTAAATGTGTTCCAGGTTTGAGTTGTTCAGTGTAAATGTGTTCCAGGTTTGAGTTGTTCGGTGTAAATGTGTTCCAGGTTTGAGTTGTTCGGTGTAAATGTGTTCCAGGTTTGAGTTGTTCAGTGTAAATGTGTTCCAGGTTTGAGTTGTTCGCTGTAAATGTGTTCCAGGTTTGAGTTGTTCAGTGTAAATGTGTTCCAGGTTTGAGTTGTTCGGTGTAAATGTGTTCCAGGTTTGAGTTGTTCGCTGTAAATGTGTTCCAGGTTTGAGTTGTTCAGTGTAAATGTGTTCCAGGTTTGAGTTGTTCGGTGTAAATGTGTTCCAGGTTTGAGTTGTTCGCTGTAAATGTGTTCCAGGTTTGAGTTGTTCAGTGTAAATGTGTTCCAGGTTTGAGTTGTTCAGTGTAAATGTGTTCCAGGTTTGAGTTGTTCGGTGTAAATGTGTTCCAGGTTTGAGTTGTTCGCTGTAAATGTGTTCCAGGTTTGAGTTGTTCGGTGTAAATGTGTTCCAGGTTTGAGTTGTTCGGTGTAAATGTGTTCCAGGTTTGAGTTGTTCGCTGTAAATGTGTTCCAGGTTTGAGTTGTTCAGTGTAAATGTGTTCCAGGTTTGAGTTGTTCGGTGTAAATGTGTTCCAGGTTCCCGCCGGCACACTTTGGGAAGCTGTATGGAACAGTGATGGCTCTCTCTGCTGTGTTCTCGCTGCTCCAGTATCCCTGCCTCGCTCTCATTAAAGGACCACTGGGTGGAGACCCTCTTTACGTAAGATCTCAACACTATCCACACACGCATTTCCTGATCATGCTCTGATCTACAACGTTTCATGGGTAAAGGACTCTGTTGTCAACAGTTTAGATGTTTGAAGCACAGCTCACACAGAAGTCACTTTAAAACCATCAGCTTTCTGTCCGTGAATCTGTGAGACCAGTTTGAGCCGTTGTGAAATCAGCACGGAGGAATCTTTCACCCTCACGCCAAAATTCCAGATCGCATCGATTCCTATTGAAACAACCTGTGAAAACATTCAATTTGACCGCAATAACATAAGCTAACATAAACTACCGACTGCTGTTATAAGCCTCCAGTGGAGATCATGCTGTGAATATAGTGAGCGGTTATTGCACAAACACACAGTATGTTTTACCAATGGGTTTATTTTATTTCAGTGGCTTTAATGCTTTCCTTGAAACTTGTTTTTCCAACATTAGCCACATCACGTCTGCCAAATATTTCTTGAAGGGAAAGGTGGGAGGCAGCCTCAGAATAACATACAGCTGTTGATCTTTAGAAAATCTCTCAGCATTTGTTTGGCAGATGTAGATTCAGCATATTAGTCATTTTGAAACTGTTGTGTTCTGTTCAAGTTTCATCAGCCAAACAGCCATCTAGATAAAACACATAAGAACTGTTTATTTAAAGGGGTCCTTTTCTGCTTTTCTCCATGTTCATCTGTCTTTAGTGTGTGTAATGTTCCTGTTTGATCATGAAGAAGCTCCAGTTCTTCTCTATATCAGAGTCAGTGTTCCTGAACTCCTGAAACGCCTCCATTGTAGTCTTGAGTTTCTTAACTCTTCGGGCTCTGCCAAAGGAAAGACATGGGTTCGCCGCAGGGAGCCATACCGTGGAAGAATACACATATGGGATCGCCGTAGGGATCACAACATATGGACCCAGCCTAACCCAAGTTTCACAATGCATACGAGTGTTAGTCACAATATTCCTTGTTTAAATAATTCATACGCAGAATAAAGGGGCGGGGCCTGGTTGAGTTAGTTAGTAGTGTGTTTAAACTGGCGGTAATGGAAATGGGCGGGACATTTCCCAAACACACCGACCAATCAGAGCACAGTGTGCTTTTCAGAAGGAGGGGCTTCATAGAGACAGGACCTAAACAGGATTGTGTTTCCCAAAAGCATCGTTAGTCAACTATAGTCGCAAGTGCCGACATTATCATCAAGATAAAGATGTATTTTTTGCGAGATATAAAGTCAGAATTGCGTGATATAAAGTCAGAATTGCGTGATATAAAGTCAGAATTGCGAGTTTATATCTCTCAATTCTGACTTTATAACACGCAATTCTGACTTTATATCACGCAATTCTGACTTTATATCACGCAATTCTGACTTTATATCTCACAATTCTGACTTTATATCTCGCAATTCTGACTTTATATCTCGCAATTCTGACTTTATATCTCGCAATTCTGACTTTATATCACGCAATTCTGACTTTATATCTCACAATTCTGACTTTATATCTCGCAATTCTGACTTTATATCTCGCAATTCTGACTTTATATCTCGCAATTCTGACTTTATATCTCGCAATTCTGACTTTATATCACGCAATTCTGACTTTATATCACGCAATTCTGACTTTATATCTCACAATTCTGACTTTATATCTCGCAATTCTGACTTTATATCTCGCAATTCTGACTTTATATCTCGCAATTCTGACTTTATATCTCGCAATTCTGACTTTATATCTCGCAATTCTGACTTTATATCTCACAATTCTGAGAAATAAAGTCAGAACTTGCAATTTGCTCTAGTACGTAAGAACGAGCTTATGATTAAAAATGGAAATAAAGCAAAATAACTGAAAAAACTTAGAGATAGTCCTCAGATGTCATATCCGTAATTTATAGCAAAACATCTAGCATTAATTCGATCTCAAACAGATTCATTAAAAGTAGTAACCAACGCGGTTGAACGACCAATTTGCAACAATATAGTTCCAGGAAACAGTCGTGACTAGAGCTAGTTGATTTCTTCAACGCTGGATCATGCTATGATAGTGAAGCAGCGAGTTACGGCGATGTTCGGGAAACACACACCAGAGCTGACAGACTGGGAAGAGAGGAGCTGCAACAATGGAGAATATGGGGGAAATAATCAACATTCAAGCAGGAAAACCTGTTCTAGTAGAGCCTGAAACAACATCATGACTGTAAAAGGCCATAACTGATCCTCTTTAAAGCATTACTGCCACTTATGAAAGCTCTTGTTTCAGAGTAACAGCGCTGACTGAACTCTCATTGATTTCTCCAGGTGAACATCGCTCTGACTGTCCTGAGTCTCCTGGCCTTCATCAACCCTGTGTATGTTTACCTGTACTGTCGGGGTCTGGCGGCCCAGAGAACCGCTTCACACTGAAGGGAATCTCAATCTAACCTCTGACCTTTACAACTGCTTTCTGTTACTGGTTAGTTTTTCTTTACAAAACTTCAGGAAATGACGTATAATGGAAATAAATATGTGACTAAGCTTTGAGTGTGATGTTCTGCAGATGTGAGTAATCTGTGCCGAACACATCAGGAAACCTCCACCCTCTTCACTCATTTATCATGGTTATTATTGCTGGATCTAGCGGTGTGATCATGCACGTTCACACAGAATATTACACACTGTAAGAAAAAATCTGAAAAGATACCGCTAATTTTCTGCCAGGTTGTTTACTGACATTTAACCCTAAAACACAATACAATGCAATGTGTACTGTAATCCAAAACAGGGGTAAAACACCTGTGAAAAAAAGAAAAAACCTTCATAATAACATCCCAACTAACAAAAATATATTGTAAGAACATTTAGCTTACACTCCCATTGAGTCGCATTATTTCCTAATGTTTTTTGCATGTTCTAAAACCGTTTTCTTCTTGGTTATGTGAACGTTAAGGGAACATTCCATTGGTTCGTTCTTCAATCATTATGGGAATGTTACTTTTGAATGTTCTCTGTTTTGTCAACATTCAAAAATGTTGAATTTTGAAGATTATTTTTTTTTGTTCTAATGTTTTGAGAACAAATGACAATCTATTCATTGTTACTGGAAGGATGTTCATAAGTTTAAGAGAACCTTGTCTGAACGCTCTGTTTGCTGGGATAGAACTTTATGACCTATTTTATAATTTTTTCTTAAATTGTGCAACTGTTGAATAAAAAAAATTTTGTTTGTTAAAAAATAAAATCAGAAAGCTATTGATAATCATAAAGGGAACACCATAAAGATATATATATGACATGGATATTTTGAGAAATGTCTGCAAATGAATCTTTGACCGGTGCCTATATTGAATGTATGATGAGTTTGCTGTAACACTCGCTGGTCTCCACACACACACACGTCATGTCCAGTCTCAGCCAGTGCTGTGATGCTGTATGAAGCACTGGGTTGAATGGTGTTGGTTGTGAGAGCCTCTGCTGGACACTGCATGAACCTCATCATCCTCAACACTTCCAACAGAGCTGTTACTCCGTCTGTGTACACACATATCAGTATTACTCCAAATAAAGGGAATTTTTATACATGCAGTGGAGTCGACTAAATCTGTCTGTCTGTGATAACTGACGAACATATGTTTTCTTGTAAGAATGTTTTGCTAGCGTTCTTATTAAACGTTTTGAATGTTCTCTGAAAATGACATTTCCATTTATTATTATTTTTTTCTTGGTTATGAGAGCATTAAGGATATACATTTAATTTTTTTCAATTTAGAAACATTATAGAATTGTTGCTTTCAATACTCTTTGAACGTTTCGAAAGAAGTAGTTTTTTTAAAATGTTAAGCTGAACATCAAATTACAAATCACACACAAAAAAAAAAAAAATCCCATGAAATAACACTCATGTTTTTCAACATTATTAAAGACCAGCCAACTTTGAATGAACCATTTATTAACGTTACTAGAATGTTTGTTCATAACTGTGAGAGAACCTTGCCAGGGGTGTGTCATAAATAGAGAAAAAAAACAGCATAAATAAACGAGGAAATAGCGATTACACCGATCACATAAACATAACAATCCTCACCACAAAACATAATAACAATATTAAATAAAGATTATACAAAAACACCAAAGAGTGAGCATACATTGAAAGTTTTAGTAGCTTTTTTGTTACAGCAGGTCTTAACATCTTCTTGAAAGTGAGAAAAATTTGGGGCAACTTTCACCGTTTTAGATTTGTGGATATAATATTTTGCAAGCAAAATAATTATGTTGCAAAGAAAATAAACATTTTCTATATTGCTTCTCAAAAATGAAAAACCCAAGCAAAACATCTTTGAAATAAAGCTCAAAGTCTTTATATATATATAGTTGAATATATACAATGAACTGGAAACCAAGGTTTTCTTGTATATCCACAATGCCAAAAAAGATTCTCTGGTTGTGAATCACAAAAACGACGACTGATTGGGATCACGCTTCGGGAGCCTGTCATCTTGTGCACAATGCACATTGGCGTGTGAGATCTCGCGCTCCGCCCCGCAGCGCAGGTATAAACACAGAAGCAGATTGTGGTGGATTTTTAATGAATAAAATAGTAAACTGTATATCAAACTAATATTAACTACGTATCTACGTATCTAACCTTACTTCCCTTTTTAGGCCTAACAAAACTAACACTCTGAAACACAATGTACTAAAATGTTCTGTTATTTGGCTATGTATGTGTGCCCTTTCAGAAGACTTGAGTATGTGTATGTATAAATAACAAATATGGGAAATGAAACTAAACAGATGTCTAGGTTAGAACCTTGTGATTAACAATGAAGTAATTATTAAAACAAAGTTTGCTTTACCTAGTAACAGAAGGGTTTGCATATGAAGAACCAATCAAATTCATATAATTTTGCCATACCTCCCTATTCTATAAAAACTGTTGATCCTCCGGCCTTGCTTCTTCTTGGGGGAGATTCCCTGAGAACTGCTCGGGAACTCTTCCGGCCGTGATTAAAGCATTTGAAGGACATTATTTGAAGTCTGTCTGTTAATTTCTGCTGCGCAGCAGGTGAGTTAGTTTAGAGAGGTAGACTATATATTAAACGTCGATTGGAGACGACGTTAGGGAACGTCGATTGGAGACAACCCAGGTAGACTTAGAGTAGGAGCGAGATAGGGAAAAATCTACAACAGGATGCACGCACCACGTGTCTTTCGCTGAGAAGCCGAGCGGAGCCCGGGGTCAGCGGTGATCCAGCACTAGTGGCGACGGGACTACATACGTAACCGAGATGTTCCCTTTCAGTTTGGTCACGTTCAACGTAGTCGATGTACCGACTGATTGGGATCCCCATTAAAACGCCACTAGTGCTGACACCTTCCAGTGCCTAGACAAAAGCCTCCTGCTCCACCCACATCATTGAGGCGGAGATAGGACAGGGCTTAGGCCAGGGAAGTCACTGCTCAGTCAGACTTGTGCCATTTCAGAGGAAAGGAAGAATGCTGTGGAAGCCACATCCTGCCTGTAGGGAGGTATACATGTGGAGGTTACACATATGGACTGGGCGTTACCGGGCAGTACAACATATGGAATGTCACTGAGGTGGCTCCAGCCTATAACAGGGGGGAGACGCACCGGTCAGAGAAAGCAGAGCAGGCTCTGCCAAGGGAAAGACACGGGCTCGCCGCAGGGAGCCGTTCCGTGGAAGAATACACATATGGGATCGCCGTAGGGATCACAACATATGGACCCAGCCTAACACAAGTTTCACAATGCATACGAGTGTTAGGCCTGGCATCGGACGCTCCGCCACGCCCGTTGCCGAAGGGTGTGGAGGAACTCAACAGGGTTCGGCTAATGAGGAACTCTACTGGAGCAAGAATGGCGCACGTATCCAGTCCATAGGAGGGGAATGGCGCAGCAAGCCGACACTTCGAACAGGGCTTACAGTGTAACTGGCTTCTATGCGAAGGGAGAACACGGGAAGCAACCGGCTCGACACGTAGGCTATAGAATCTAGCTAACGTGTTTGGTGTCGCCCAGCCCACATCAAGGCACACTGTGCTGTAAGACTGAAAATACTGGTTGAGGCCTGATTTATGGGACAAAAGGGCCATGCTGGCTGATTAACATTTGACCTCCCCCAATACAGCCTTTCTTCCTCTCAGAAACTAGGAACTCACGTAAGAACATGGTTTAATGTGAATATTCAACATTGACTGTTATGCTTTTGGTGTCATTTGAAATGTCTCAAAGTGAGTGGTACAGATATCTCATATCCAGATAGATAAAATAAAAGGAAATAAGGTTTATAGAAGTTTATAGGAAACCGGTTTAGAGATAATGCCAGATAAGGCAACCCCCCTTCTGTGGGATAGAAGCCATTTGAGGGTGGTCTCACCCCATCCCCCTTGTCACCTGGACAGAGGATAAAGGAAGGTGTTCTGGCTCTCTCGGGCTCTTCTTTTTGGCTGGACGTGGAATTGGATAGGTGGTTTCTCTCGCTCTCTCTCTCTCTCTCTCTCTCTCCCTCTTTCTTTCCCTTTCTCTCTCTCTATCTCAGGTACAAGCTGGGTAAGATTCTTTGGTGTAACCAATGTATAACCATGTTCTAGATATTTGAATTTATTGTGGAATTGATCTCTGATATCTGAAATATTAAATTGCTACAATGTGATTATTCCAACTGGGTTTGACATTGTTTATTTAATGGTTAAAAGGAATAGTCAAACATTCACTCACTTTTAGTGAGGCACAGATATTATTAAAACCTTTCATTTATGGAGTCAGATGAATTAACGAGTGAGTACATGATTAATGTATTGCAAATTTAACCAACAAATACTTTGCATGAGTGAGGACAGAACACGTGACAACCTTCCCCGTGTATTGGCGAACCGGCAGATTGGGCCAATATAGCGGGCCTTACAAAATGGTGACCTCGGACGTGATCTCAAAACAGATCAAAACAGTTTCACGAGAAATGTCCTTTTCAGCAAGTATTTGGGATTTTAAAATCAGCAAGAGGTTTGAACATCTTCTCTTTCTTCCGCCGCGATGGTAAGTAAACTTTTTCTGCCCTTTATAGAAGTGTTGAAGAAATGTTTGCATTGTTTACGGGTCGGAATTAAAGCCCTTTGTTTAGAACGTGATGCGGTAGCTAGATGAAGAATGAAAACCCTTGTGCATTAGATTTTAAAGATCTCCTTGTTTTGCCTAAGCAACAAGAAACGAAACCTAAAGTATAGCATCTTCCAAATAATGAATAATCGATGAAGAGCTAAAAAAAGTAAAGCCTAAAAGTTTTAAAATCAGGCGCATGTTTTCCGGCCATTGTTGAAACCAGCAACACTCGAAGAGAATGAGCAAACTAACAGAAAACAGAGAAAGAAAAATCTAAGTTTGTAAAAGATCGGAAAACACGTGATTTTATAAATAAAAAGGCAGATCGATGCATTGTTTATGAAAAGAAAATTTGGAGAAAACAGGATGATATGATTTACAAGCTAAAACTCAAATATCAAGGCTAATGCTAAAGGCTAAAGCCATGCTGCGTCCAAACGCTTAAACCATGTTTTGTCTCACTGGCTGACTGGTAGGCCCAAAAGCCACATTGAAAACATTAATATCCTATACTAAACCTAAACTAATCTTGACAAACTCTATATTCCATTAAAATCTTAAACTTTGACACAGATGGAATTAAATTAAGTAATTCAATTTAATTTGGCTTATTTAAGTTCCTCTGAGAAGTAAACCCCTAAAGTATTTGATATGCTGGGATGGAAATAGATCTTTTTTAGAAAGAAGACTATCTAGTCCAAAATCTGGGAAAATTAACTGTAAGCCCATTATTGTGAAAGCATGTGTACTGATCATGTCCTGTTTACATTATGGGCCGAAAAGGTTCAGCCTACACTGTACAAACTCAGTAGAAAAGGTCTTAACATGGATGCTATTGACAATGAAATTTTCACTTGGTGGAAAACAGTGGGTAGTAAACAGAAGAAATCAAAACATGGTGAAATAATTGAGGCTTTAAACTTCATAAGTCATAAACGGCTAAATGAGTTAACAAAATTTCTATCTTCGCTTATGGATGCTAAATGTGAAGAAGTGCATTCTAAAAATGCAGAGGCACAAAAGTCTGAGGAAAAGATTCAAGATCTTCAAACACAGCTAGATAAATTACTAGCTGAGCTGTTAGCCCTGACTAAAAAGTGTAAAAATCACAAAGACACCATTGCAGATCTTAAGGCTAAGCTAAATGCTAAAAGCAAGTCTCCCAACAAGCTTAACAGTGATTGGGCTAAAAATGTACACTTCTTAGATGAGGCAGCCTGCTCTAATAATCTTGTATCTTTACAGGCAGATGAAGCATGTGATAAAGTTATGAAAAGAGTGCCTGTTTCTGCCCTTAAGGTGATACGGCACCCAAACGGCACAGAATCAACCATTCGGCGTCCTTTAACAGTAACTGAATGTAGCTTGTTTAAAGCAGAGATCGGACCGTTTCCCTTTAAAAGGGCCATTCGAACCATGGTGGAGACACATTGTTAGTCTAAAACATGCATTTCAGCTCGAACCAAAAGATATTTGGCAAATTGTTATCAGCTCAATTCCAGATGTTCTGAACTATAAGATACCACAGGTTTTGATGACAGGCACCATTGTGCAGTCAATGCATCAAAATGAGCCTGAGAGCGAAATCTTGAATAGACTAAAACAATGCCTTCGCGAGCTGCGTGGTTGTAGTCCTGTTGGATGGGAATTGATTTTCAATCGGAAACAGAGTACTGAAGAATCGTTTGAGACATATGCAGAAAATATGTTTGAACTTTTTGAGGAGTATTCTGGAATTGAGGGTGTTAACCACAACAATGTAATTGTCCTTGAATTCCTGCTTACAAATGCAGGGCCGCGTGTACAGCAATCACTCATGTGTGGTGCTTCTCCAGCACAAAACACATTCGAAGGTATTGTTAGTTGGGCAACAAGAATTGAGTCACGAAAACAAATGCATGGTGAGGTAGCTGTGTTAGAATGTCATGAAGATCCTCCATCTGCAGGAGAATTCAGAAAGCCACACTGTGGCAAACTGAACAGATTCTGTAATTCCTGTCACAAAACAGGCCATACAGAGGAAAAGTGTTGGTCACTGGGCAGAGGCAGACCTCCACCCTATTTCATAAAACGCAGACAATCACAATCTAATGACAAAAACCAGCACTCTGCAAGTAACCAAAGCTCAAATGCATCTAAAACTCTTACTGACCTAACAACTTTGGACGCTCAAGGCCTTCAGCTATTAGCGTCATTTGCTAGTCGGGTAGCAGCCCAATAGCAAATAGCTTAAATGTTTAACATCTAAATTCATTGAACCTGTCTGCATTTTCAAATTTGAAATTGTGCTTAACGCATCGTGCCCTACACATCGTGCACATAGAACACAATTTGGTTGTTTGTGCTACAACATGCACATAGGCTAATTTAAAGTTTATTCTTTAAACACAGGATTGCTTTACTGTAAGTGTAGTTGAAACACTTAGGCAAAGGTGATATAGATGTTGTATTCTATTGTTTTGCTGTGGGTGTATTTGGAACACTTAGGTAAAAGGGTTGTAGATGTTGTATTCTAGGCCATGTGTCCTGTGTTAACTGAAGTGAACGCGTGTGTCTGTGCTGAATTTGATGGCTATAATGTGATTCACAATGAATTTGAAAATCAGAAACAGTGAACACATCTCATTAATCCTGAAACAAAAAACCTTTTCATATTTAAGGCTTCAGAGAACGAAATATTGTTATGTTTGAATGTATTCTGAATTACTCTGAGATTTGTTTTTTCCAAAATAGATTAACGGATTCGTATGTTTCCACAAGATTGTGTCAGAGATTGGCGACGGGACGGCTAATAGCTGATATCAGGAAGTGTGCGGGCGACTTGGATGAGAGGATGGGTTAGTCCGACTAGGATCAGCTTTACGCTGGTTGATTAACCTAGCTTGGACGCTTCCGATGACTTCTGTTCTAATTTAAAAGTTTTGGAAAACGGTTGAATTAAGTTCCTGAAGGGCATCCAAGAGGGCTACTGAATATATCTTTGATTGTTGCGCGTTGGGATTACGGCAACGTCCTAGATATTTAGCCATTGCCTCAGCTTCTGATCTTCGGGACTGACCACTTGTGTCGTGCATCCTTAGGAGAAGGACTGCAAAGTGATATAGTTTCCTTATCTATAAACGGAAAAATATAAAGTAAGAGTAAATAGAAGAATCAAACGTTATAATGGCCATTTAAAAAGACTAAATGAGAAGAAAAGGTATTTGAAACCTAGCAAAGGGAAAAAGAAAAACAGCGAATGTACATCTTATCAGCCCTGAGCCAAAAGGCCTTTTAATATTCAAATGTATTGACATGAGAACAAGTAGAGATTTGACCATGCGTTAAGTTGATCCAGAGACCGAAAACAATATAATTTGACTTGAATTGTTAAAGAATATAATTATATTATAACTTGAATTATAATAAACATTATATTACACTCGCCGAGCAGGACAATAATTGGAGAAGTGTGACTTTCATCATTAAAATTGAATTTCTGAAACAGAATTTCATTTGTGTGCTACCCAGTGCCAAAAGAGGCGGAGTATGCCTTTATTTTTCACCGTTAGAAAACACGGCTAGGAGTGTGGCACAGGTGATAGCACGCTAAATAATCCTTGACTGGGGTGCACCAACTGAATTGAATCTGATAAGATAAGTAAATTTACGAGGAGGGTGTGAAATGCTAAACAGCAGACAGAAGTACCACAGTTTTTTGCAGGTCAAAAAATATCTGCACAAATTAAAATGTGTGAATGCATTGCACATGCAGCAGACTGAAGGCTGAACTGAAAAAGCAGCTTCAGGTGTCACAACACACTGAGACAACAGCAACAATTCAGACGTGGTCAATGAAACTCGGTTTCATGTGACATCTGGAATTAAAATTGCTAACAAGTAAAAGAATTCTACACGTCTGAATTTAATGCTTTTGAAATATTGGAATTATCTGTGGTTCGCTCTCCTCTGTTTTCTGTCTCAGGCTTAGGCTACTTCTGCAAAATGGTGGAGCCCACCTGGAGCAAATCCAGGACAGCGGAATTGTTCGAACATAACCTGAGACTCGGGAGATGGGTGAAAAGACATTATAAAAGGCCTTTTCACACGTCACACTATCACATTACTGCATAAATATGGCCTCCCAGTTTAGAACTGGATCGAAATTTGCAACACAATTGTTATAGATTAGATTCCACCCATCTCCTAGACATGAACACTGAACACACCCCTCCATCACTATACCCTCACAGCAACATCACCTGGGGTAGATAGAGTCTATCCAGGCTGAACACTGCACATCAGACGAAGATGTGTCATCTTCACACTAACAGATTTGATTTTAATTTTCTGAAACTTATTTTGATTTCTGCATTTTTCCTTTGAGTAATTCAGAAAAACATTTCTGAAACTTATTTTGATTTTAATTTCTGAAACTTATTTTGATTTCCTTTGAGTAATTCAGAAAAACATTTCTGAAACTTATCTGCATATTTGTATATTGTCCATTTTACTTGCAACAATGTATTTGGACATCAATTCAATTGAATCTCTATGTTTGGTTACACCAAAATAGCACTGGTTGTTTTGTTAGAATGCCATTTATTTAAATGTTTCTAGAAACAGGGTAAGAGCTTGTAAGATCTTCCTTTGTCCTTCCTTGACCCTCTATAGGAGTACTATTGACGTGGTAATTAAAAATCAGGTAATTAATGAGACTAAACGTACCACTCACAATTGCTGACATGAACATGGTATTTTACATTGAACATGACATGATTTTTCCTTATTGCATTATGCGTTCCTATGCATTTCCTTACGACTGTAAGTTCATATGTGCTCAATCGTGAAGCGGACATTTAAGATGCTTTTCAGGTGTCTCACACAAAGCCGTGAGGACCAAAGGAGAAGCCCTTCATCCACTGAGGTCTGCCCAGACAACCGTACCGCTGGAGGTGACAGGGTTGGTCAAGAAGGGTCAGATCATCATCGTGGAGAAGGTGCCAGGGAAGCGGAAGTTTCTCCATGAAGGAATGACACGTCAACTGAACAAGTCACAAAAGGTCCAGATTGACTCTATGAACTTTGCTCACGTCACAGGATTACAGGAAGAGAACCTGAACGCATTCATCCACCCGCTGGACTCAAGCTATACACCTGAAGAGAACAGGTGTTCTGCAGGTGAACACCGCCCACTGAGCTTCTACAGATGCCAACATTGCAAAGACAATTTTTGTGCTACATCTTCAAGGACTATAACAAACGTCTTACTGTGACCCCGTAAGTGTTCATCGGAATGTGACCCACGGGATCAAGGAGGGAAACTGTAAGACTGAAAATACTGGTTGAGGCCTGATTTATGGGACAAAAGGGCCATGCTGGCTGATTAACATTTGACCTCCCCCAATACAGCCTTTCTTCCTCTCAGAAACTAGGAACTCACGTAAGAACATGGTTTAATGTGAATATTCAACATTGACTGTTATGCTTTTGGTGTCATTTGAAATGTCTCAAAGTGAGTGGTACAGATATCTCATATCCAGATAGATAAAATAAAAGGAAATAAGGTTTATAGAAGTTTATAGGAAACCGGTTTAGAGATAATGCCAGATAAGGCAACCCCCCTTCTGTGGGATAGAAGCCATTTGAGGGTGGTCTCACCCCATCCCCCTTGTCACCTGGACAGAGGATAAAGGAAGGTGTTCTGGCTCTCTCGGGCTCTTCTTTTTGGCTGGACGTGGAATTGGATAGGTGGTTTCTCTCGCTCTCTCTCTCTCTCTCTCTCTCTCCCTCTTTCTTTCCCTTTCTCTCTCTCTATCTCAGGTACAAGCTGGGTAAGATTCTTTGGTGTAACCAATGTATAACCATGTTCTAGATATTTGAATTTATTGTGGAATTGATCTCTGATATCTGAAATATTAAATTGCTACAATGTGATTATTCCAACTGGGTTTGACATTGTTTATTTAATGGTTAAAAGGAATAGTCAAACATTCACTCACTTTTAGTGAGGCACAGATATTATTAAAACCTTTCATTTATGGAGTCAGATGAATTAACGAGTGAGTACATGATTAATGTATTGCAAATTTAACCAACAAATACTTTGCATGAGTGAGGACAGAACACGTGACAACCTTCCCCGTGTATTGGCGAACCGGCAGATTGGGCCAATATAGCGGGCCTTACAGTGCCAACACCCAGGAGGCGCCTACACTCCGAGTGGAGTGGGCTCGCAACCCAGGGGGCAGGTGCATCTTGGGAATGACACGCCAAGATGATGGCATCCACTATCCAGTGGACCAACCTCTGCTTGGAGATAGCCTTTCCCCTCTGCTGGTCTCCGTAACAGACAAAGAGCTGGTCTGAGGTCCAGAGGCTTTGCGTTCTGTCCACATATAACCGCAAGGAGCGGACGGAACAGAGAAAAGCCAGGGCCGGGTCTGCCTCCTCCGGGGGCAGCGCTTGCAGGTTCACCACCTGGTCCCGAAAGGGAGAGGTAGGAACCTTGGGCACATATCCAGGCCGAGGTCTCAGGATAACGTGAGAGTTAGCCGGCACGAATTCCAGGCACGATTCGTCGACCGAAAATGCGTGCAGGTTCCCTACCCTCTTGATGGAGGCCAAAGCAAGCAGGAGAACTGTTTTTAAAGACAGGATTTTTAACTCAGCTGCCTGCAGTGACTCAAGGGGAGGTCTCTGCAGTGCGGTCAGCACCAGAGATAAGTCCCAAGAGGGTATTAGAGGGGGCGCGAGGCGGATTCAGTCTCCTCACTCCCCTCAGGAACCTGACGATCAAGTCGTGCTTCCCTACGTGATCGACTGTTGGACCGAGTCCAGCTCCATACCGAGAAGAGAGATCCTCTGCCCGGGGGCGAGTTTACTCTTCTCCCAGTTGATCTGAGCACCCAACTGGCTGTGGAGCAATAAGTCCCTGTGTTCGCAAAACTGCTCTCGAGACAGTGCTAGTGTCAGCCAGTCAAGATACTTGAGGACACGAACACCCCTAGTGAAAAAAAAATATGCTGAGTATACTTGCAGCCAGACTAATTCAGTATACTTCAAGTGTGTTAATGATTGGGTAACTTGAAGTGTGCTATTTTGAAACAACTAATTTTGCACTAAGTATATTTTAGTAGTAATTAAATAGTTGTAAAGCATAACTTTAAATGTATTTAGTGTACTTTTGTGTACTAAATTGGAACAACTTTAAGTATACTTAGTATACATTAAGTATAGGCCTGTGTAGGGACTGATTATATTCAATTCAATTCAAATTTATTTGAATATATATATGCTTGATTAGTGATATTAAAGTGTACTTTATTTGTGTTACAAGTACATTACAAATTCATTATGAGTGTCTTCGAAACATACAAGCAATATACCCAGGTGAAAAAGAAATATATTTAAATTGTACTGTACTACCGGTAAGTGCATTTTAAACATTATTTTGAAACAACTTCAAGTATATTAAGTGTATTTCAAGATATGCTTAAGATCAATTTTAAGCTATTAAGCACTATATTTTAATATATTAAATTGTGCTAAAATGGGACCACTTCAAGTACATTTAGTGTAATTTAAGTGTATTTCGTTACAGTTCATTAAAAATATACTTGAATGTCTTAAACTACAGTTATAATATATTTGAAGCTTAATTTTGATGTACTTCAAGAACATTTAAATAGCATTCCAGCTCTTTAAAAATGTATTAGCATTACACTAATAGTTTATCATAAAGCTGTTTTAGTCGGTATTCAAAATGGTATATTAAAAGTGCAAAAATAATTAAATATAAATAAGACATACACAGACTTTGAAATCAAGAACACTTTAATATAGTACTTGTGGTTCAGACACTGTAGTGTTTGAAGACTGCTTTATCACAGGATCTGTGAAAGGGAAGAACTTATAAAATTAACCTATGTACACTTGAACAAATATAAACACCAATCAACACACACTACCATAACTGGCTGGTCATCTCAAGACAAAGTAACTTTATGTGCATAACATGTTTTTTTCAAACTTTTCAAAGATCATTTGCATCATAACAATGAAGCCGGATTGTTCAGGAAATCAGAAATAAATACACAGCTTCATTTGGCAAATAAAAATAATGTTGATGTAATGTTGTACGTTATAATGACTAATAATGTTTTTTGCAGATGCATTGGACAATGTTTTATAGTTGTTTTAAGACAAACAAATGTCTCCATATAGATTGTAAACACATGTATCAAAGACTTTAGATGTTGACTATATACCCAGTGCTGAAGTTGCTAGAAACCAGTGTCAGCATTACAGCGGTTAACGTCAGTATTCCACGTGTCATATTAGCAAATGCATAGCAGACCTATCCACCAAGGAAAAACTAAACAGTGAGCGATTTATTTATGCAAACATTAACTCATACTTACCAGTAACTTCTGAGGGCAGTATCTTCATCTCTTCGAGTCTGCTTCGACTTCGACTTGAAAAGCTTGGCTCTGATTGGTCAAATTGAATGTAGCTGAACTGAAAAAGACGTGCTGTCACACTTTGTCAAAAATACGACTGGCACAGACAAGTGACGTTAATGTAATACAAATCTTACCTAGAATCACAATATAATGAGGTTCCAAATGTCACACGCCATGCAAACTTGAAGAAGCTGGGAAAAATTTAAAACAACACAACGTTTTCTGTTAAATAGTTCCCCCCTAAAAAATAAAAATATAATTTCTGTCCATTTTAAATTTTTTATAGATTGGAGAACCTCAACTAATGTGATGGGGCGATCACAAAGATCTTTATCAGGAGCACTAATACAATTAATGTCACCGACCAAGGCCATAAAGGATATAATGCGGTTGTAACAGAATATGCTGCTATAAAGGTTCTTATAGAATTCTGAACAATATTTGGCAATTTCCTTTGGGTTTTCAGAAATTGTCCAATTTTCAACGGATGAATGTTGTTTTTTGTCAGGGATTTTTCCAGTCTAAAAAGATAATCTGAATGTTGTCCTCCTTCTTCGAGCCAGTGTCTTCTGGATATTACACATGTACCTTCAGCTTTTAATTTATAAAGTTTGTCCAAATTGTGCTGATACTCAAATAAGAGTATTATTTCCTTCCACAGATAAGCTATCAGTGCATCTAGATGACAAGTATGCAGTAGTGGAAATGATGTCTCTTCTTGGGCTCTTTTGAGCAGTATTACTACAATATTTCTGAAAAACTTGTCCAATTCAAATTTAAGCAACTCCATAAAGTTGTTTACCATAAACCCGCTCTGCTTTGGCTTTAGTCCACAAGAATAACAGTCTCAAAGGAGTTTAGCCGAGGACATTGGTAGTATCAATAAAGATTTGAATTGCTTTATGATTATTAATGGGACAGATAAAATATCAGTACTTATTGTCTTCAAGCATGTGAAACTAACCATAAATCTATTCTCGATTGCTTAAATCTTGTATTAAATACACCAGGTAAAAGTTGTGTTATGAGGATGTTTAACTCTCCAAGATCAAATCTTTGCATTCATATTTTTAGCTTTACATTTGTATTAGAACAAGAACCTGGAGGCCATCTATCATTATCTAATGCGATATTAAAGTCAACAAGAGTATATGAACATTAGGGAATTTGGCTAACCAATGATCAATTCTCTCTTCTATCCTAATCTAAAAGAATATAATCTTCTGCCTTTGAATTGTAGCCATACATATTTATGACAATACAATTATAGTTATGAGTAATACATAGTTTTCCAGCAAATAAGTTAGCCTCTCTAGCTAGTCACGACTTCAACCGCGTCGGTTAATGACGTCACGCAGATGGAGGAGTAATAACTCATTTTAATGAATCTGTTGAGATTGAATTAACGCTCAATGTTTTGCTATAACTTACGGATATGACATCTGAGGACTATTTCTCATTTTTCTGTTATTTTGCTTTATCTCCAGATTCAATCATAGGCTCGTTCTTACGTACTTCTTGGGATGCCAACAGCCAATCAATGTTCTCATGCCATCATTTCCCAAAGCCAACTATGGTCGCAAGTTCCTTCGTTACCAATATATTTCAATGGAGCGAGGAGCCTCTTTCCCAAAGAGTTCAACTTGCGACCCTAGCTTGCTAATGATGCTTTTGGGAAACACACCCCAGAGTGACTAATCACATGTCATTTATGGATCAGGTGATTGGCTCAAAGAAAATAACACCTGGACTGAGTCCACATGAGCAAAGATGGACTTGACAACCACTATAGTGTCTGTCACAGATGACCAAACAGTAATTTGAGAACTGAAATCAATTATAGTGATGAAAAATACAAATGAAATTGGCCAGACATGGCATAAAAAGCTTTGTGAATCAAGCTCAAAGACTCGATGTGGTTTAAATGTCTCCCAGTGTGCACCAGCAGATGGCGCTCTATGCAGTGTTTTTCTGAAAAGCTTTACACACATGTACACATGTACACATGCATCTGTCAGGAATGTCTGCAGCAGGTGGTGCTTGATGAAGCAGATGATCTCACTGCTATTCATGCATGCATAATCTTTACAATTATTGAGAACTGTTTTAATTTAGAGGTCCGCTTATTTTAACTGGTTCTCAACCTTTTCTCCTCTTAGGGCCCATCGTGTCTCAGACGATGTTAGAAGGCCTCAGGTAACAGGGAATGTTCTGTCAATATTCCTTCACTCAAATTTATGAACACACTAACATTAATAGAGCATTCGTTCAAAGTTATATACTCTTTAATAATGTTCTCAAAACATTAGCACAAAAACATTTTACAAATCATCCGTGGAACGTTTTTTTCTGAAGTGTTACTACTTGTTTCAGAATATTCAGAGACCATTCAAAGGTAACATTCCCATAATGTTTGAAGAATGATACAGTGGAATTAATTTTTTTTTTAAACTGAACGTTTTAAAACATTCAGAAATACATTTTTCATAACTTAATGGGAACATTTTTAGGGAACACTGGCATTTATGTATCGGCTAAGGTGAAGAAGCAGGACCCAGATAGCACAGGTACGAGGTACGTCTGCTAAACATCTGGAGTTCTGGAAAACATCTGATAAACGTCTCAGAAAAAGCAGTTTTACATACAATCTAAATAATAAACATCTTAAAGACATCTTCTAAATGTCTATATGACAGGAAACGTCTCAGAGACGTACTGCAGATGTGCAAACACTCTCAAAAATACTATGCTATCAGGGGAGGCATGGCATCGGTTTTTTGATTTAGTGTTGAACAATTTGCAATGTCCTTCTCAACATTTCCAAAATAGCTCTTGTTTATTGTGCTCTGATGACTCATCTGAGGCTGGGCTTTCATTAAGCGTGTTATTGATTTGCTCTCCGCGTGACGAACTTCGTCATTCGACATCTTTCATCTCCCTGAGGAGAGTGTGATTAAACGGACCTCAACGAAACAGAGGAGCTATGGTGTCGGGCCGGAGAGAAAGGACCAGTATCACCCCCAAAAATACTCTCCTCTTACTTTAATACACCAACAATCCTGGATGAGCATATTTTAACTTTTGGTCTCAGTAGTACAATAATAAAATGTTGGACCGATTTGAATTCTATTGAGAATTTACATCTTTAAAACGCTATAACATGATATAACACATTTTAACATGATCTAAAACAGCCACATAAACTAAAAAGACTGATGAGAAGAGGAGAAAACATCCTGCAACAACATTAATTAGAAACCTTTTTAAACTACAAGACCTCGCATACTAGAATTTATCATATTTTAATGTATTTATGGTAAATTTTGACTCTATTGTAGAATTTTAAAAAGATAATCTGTTGAGGAAATATATGTTTTCACTATAGATTTATATTACAGCTGTGGCACGTTGTAGGTATAGTTTATAAATGTGTAGGTTGCTATTTTTCATTTAAAAAATGCTATAGATCAATGCAAAAAATAACAAAATAAGTCCACATTGGCCTGAGCATGGTCATGAGGAGTCATAATGGTCTTACCTGTGAGTGTAACCTTACTGTAACAAATGCTCCAGTTTAAATATTTCAAGAACTATGGTACATTTTCATTCGGGCAAGTACAAGTCAGAATCAAGAGCTTTAAAGTCTGGACCTTCTTGAATTATTAACCAAACAATTAGTTTCCCCCCATTTGTTTTGTTCTAATTATGAGTTGGAAAAGGCTTCAGATATTAAGAGATGGCATTAAGAGACCTGTGAGCTGTTGAGGAGTCGGAAATACTCTTAGGAGCCTATAAGAAAATGTTAGTTTGTTGTAGTTAGTTTGACTTCCCATGGCAACTTGAAGTAGACACTTCTGTCATACTGATATGGTTCCAGATGCTTAAATAATATAAAATACATTCTATGTACAAAAATCATATCTAAACAAGTAATTGTTGACTATAGGCTATTAATTTATTGCAGTTATTTTATACCACAAAAGACCATTTTGCAAAAATAAATAAGCAAAAAAAAAAAAAAAAATCTCAGGAGGGATTATGCCCCTCCCCCCTCCATCTTCAATTTAAAACTACGCCTACGCCCTTGACACTACCATTCAAAAGTTTGAGGACATTAAAAAATTAATTACAATACAGTGAATTGGTCAAAAAGTGACAGTAAAGACATTTATAATGTTACAAAAGATTATATTTCAAATAAATTCTGTTCTATTTAACTTTCTATTTATCAAAGAATCATGAAAAATAAAAACTCTGCAGAAATCTGAAGCAGCACAACTGTTTTCAACACTGATAATCATGAATGTTTCTTGAGCATCAAATCATCATATTAGAATGATTTGTGAAGGATCATGTGACACTGAAGACTGGAGTAATGATGCTGAACATTCAGCTTTGATCACAGGAATAAATTACACTTTAATATATATTCACATAGAAAACCACTCGGTGTGATAAATAACTGTTTGGGATATGACATTGACATGGTCTGACAGTGCCACTAAAATTACTAATGAACAAAATAGACTCGCAGAAATAGATGGACGAGGGCGGCTGTGTAAAATGACTGAGAGTGAAACTTAGTCAGTGAGATGAATGTGACAGAAAGATGGGAAGGCTCTAATGATTACTATAAATGTAAGTTCCAGGATTCAAGGGAGCACAACAAATACATCAGCCAGTGTGTTGACGTATGTTAGACCGGAAAAATGAAGCAAAAAGTGCAACGGTAAGAGAATCTTGCATTTAGGAGAGTTTTTAAGTAATGACGTGCTGCATACTCAATGATGTATAGTGCTCCGAGAGGTCCATCATGATTACTGATTACTGGATGTGATGTAAACTCCTTCCTTCTCACAATTTGCAAGTGGATTTGTTCACCTAGTCTTGCCTTTATATCAGGGTGTCTAAACTCAGTCGTGGAGGGCCACTGTCCTGCAGAGTTTAGCTCCAGCTTACCTCAACACATCTACCTGAATGTTTCTCGTGTGCTTAGTAAGACCTTGACCAACTGGGGCTCAGGTCAGGAAGCAGACAGACTGGCTAAACCGACCGTCTGCTAGCTGTCTCACGTCACCCAGGTCAGATAAACCCCATCACATAGAGTCTCTTTCACCTAGATATCATCACATAGAGACTGTGTCTGTTCCCCGAATTAGGAAATACAAAAAACTTCCAAACTCATCTAAGGTTAAAAATTTAATTGATGTTCAACAAATAAAAAACAGATATAATACAGATGAGCAAATGATAAAGCTTGGGTTGCTGAATATTCAATCCCTTACTCCAAAAGCACTCATTGTTAATGATATGATTACAGATTATAACCTACAGTACAGGCCAAAAATTTGGACACATTACTATTTTTAATGTTTTTGAAAGAAGTTTCTTCTGCTCATCAAGCCTGCATTTATTTGATAAAAAAAAAATACAGAATTTTTTTTTAATATTGTGATATATTATTACAATTTAAAATAATTGGTTTTCAATTTATTATACTTTAAATTATCATTTATTTCTGTGATGCAAAGCTGAATTTTCAGGATCATTACTCCAGTCTATCACATGATCCTTTAGAGTCCACCCCGCAAGATTACTGTTATAAACATGAGCCTCGTCTGAAAGGCAATGGGGGAGGTGTTGCTGTAATTTATAGTAATATTTTTAGAATTACTGAGAAGTCTAGTTTCAAATATAATTATTTTGAAGTGTTTGTGCTTAATGTAACACTATCTAGTGTAAATGATAAATCACGTTTGAGATCTGTGCTGGCTACTGTATACAGGCCACCAGGGCACCATACAGACTTTATCAAAGAATTTGCTGACTTTCTATCAGAGTTAGTACTGGCTGCAGATAAAGTCCTAATTGTTGGTGATTATAATATACATGTAGATAACAAAAAAGATGCATTGGGATTAGCATTAACAGACATTAAGGAAAATAGTCCAACGCTGTGGTACAGCGAGCACACTCGGGCCCTTAGAGTGCAGAACGAAAAATAGAGCACAACTGGAAGAAAACACTTTCATGGAAAGAAAGCAGTATTGCATACAGAGAGGCCTTAAAAGCTGCTAGATCTGCTTATTTTTAGACTCTCTTAGAAGAAAACAAACACAATCCTAGGTATTTATGTGATACCGTGGCTAACAAGAAATAAAGCTTTCCAAGCAACACAGCAGTAATGACTTTATGAATTTCTTACTTACAAGATTGATTATATTAGAGAGAAAATTATAACTATGCAACCGTCTACTACAGTATCGCATCAGGCAGTGCATTGTAGTCTCCCGGAGGAAAATTTGATTCATTCATTGGCTATAGGAGAGGAAGAATTTACTAAACTCATTAAATCATCTAAATCGACAACATGTATGTTAGACCCTATACCGACTAAGCTACTGAAAGAGATGCTTCCAGAGGTCACAGATCCTCTTCTTAATATCATTAATTCATCTTTGTCATTAGGATACGTACCTAAAACTTTTAAGCTGGCTATTATTAAACCTCTTATCTTAAAAAACGCAACTTGATCCTAAAGAGTTGGTCAATTACGGGCCTATTTCAAATTTACCCTTTCTGTCAAGAATACTAGAAAAGGCAGTATCCAGTCAGGATTTAGACCATGTCATAGTACTGACCCTTACGGAGCGAACATATATTTCCCATATATGAATGATCAATATATGAAATGGTTTAACAGTATATGAAAATATACAGAATAATATATTGTGTTCATATATTACAATATATTGAATAATACATAGGGAATTGCCCCTTTTCATATATTGAAAAATATGTAACAATTTATTTACTGATATATCATAATGTATGTAATTTTACATTCAGTAATACACTTCATAATATATAGATGTAGGCTATATGTGATCAGATATGGTACTGCATGTGTAATATTTTGCATATATATTTACTCATGCAAGATAAACACATATATATTTCTTATATATTTTTTAATTATTTACATTATAAATGTTTCATATTTTCAAAGGCACAAGCACACCTGCATATACTAAAGTATTTAACCAAGAGATTATCACTGTGTTGAAGAGAGCACAGACATTACTTTTAAAAATATAGTATAGTCTTAAAGGGACATTGTGTAGGAATTTCTCCCATCTAGTGGTGAAATTGTATTTTGCATTCAAACGAATAATGCTCTCCAGCGCCTCACTTTTTCAAATGCGCGTTGCATCTACGGTAGCCGTTATGTACCTAAAAGCTATGACAGGATGTCTTATAATAGCACTTCGAGTTTTTCTTCGGGTGAACATGTTTGTTATTTAAAACAAACTGAAACTTGAAACAACGAAAAAAAGAATGTTACAGTATGAACTACTGACTGTCAAAAACATTAACTATGGTAATTAGTAGTAATGCCTTCTTTACTCGTTATATTTTTTGAAGTATGTGCATTGTTAGATATCATCATCATCATATCATCATCATCAGAGCCTTCTCTAACGTTACTTTACTCAATAGCTGCTATTCATCAAAGAGCCTGTTTAACTTTTAACTATAAATGTTCGACTGTCTATATAATAAAGTACACAACCAAGCAATGAAAAAAAAAGCTTGTAATTAAGACTGTAACATTGACTTACCTGTCGAGAAGAAAGCAGGCAACTTCACTTAGGTAAAGTTGATTTTATATTCGCATATTCGCGGAGTTCCGCGTTCAATATCTCGTGAGCTGAATATTGTTACTACACAAATAACATTGTTTTAATATTTAAATCTTCTTCTTAAAACGAGCTTTCCTTCGGGTTTGCACTTTGCAGATGGTCCCTTCTTAGCAGCCTGCGCATAGAGATCAATGTATTTTGTCCAGTGCGAAGGAAAGATCGTTTTGAGGAAAATTATGTTGTAGCTTCTGGTGTTTAATCTGTAGTTATATGTGATAGGTGTTTTGTGTAGCAACAACGTTTAGTTCACGAGTTATTGAACGCGGAAGTCCGCGAATGTGCGAATATGCGAATATAAAACCAACTTTACCTAAGTGGCAACTTCAGGGTCTCTTTTGAAAGCTTTCTCCTGCATTAGCTATCCTGACAGTAACCCTTGTTTTTGTAATCTCCGGTCACGTTTCCTTTTACGATCTATTTTGGACTTTTTCGACGACGAGGACTCCTTATCCTGTGACTCATATGTATGTATGAATGAACGGTGTATAAATAACCGTGCAGTGCAGCCTTTTAAACTTGCCGCGGCAGTGACAAGCGCCTCTCACTGCTCTGCTCCTCCGCTTCTGCTGGCTTCAGTCACGTGACGCTGGCTCTGAACGAAACGCGTTGTGGAAACGCGTTGGCCTAGTACTTTTTGTCCCTCTCTGCTATTATAGTTTTTCAAGATGGCGGAACTACATGGAAGCCTCCGTGGACTTACCCGTCCCATGTATATAAAGATAATAAATTCTTCGTTTACAAGGATTAGTCTGAACATTGGCATAGGTATTTGTACACCATTGAGGGCATATTTATGAACAAAAATATAGATTTTAGATAATAAAATACCTAAAAAGCTACACATTGTCCCTTTAATGGTGTTCGGCCAATCGTCAACCGAACCACAGGCTCTACTCTTCAGCACAATGACCCCAAACACACACACATACCAGAAAACCTTTTAAATAAAATAAAAAATAGAGCATTAAACACTAACAGATCTCTCCGCTATATTAATATTGAGCAAAACACATTAGATAACACTTAATTTTAACATTTGCTCTCCTTTAACAGTCAGAAGGCATGCTGGGAACTAGAAATCTGTTGTAACTCATTCCGTGAATGTGTGTGTGTGTGTGTGTGTGCGTGAGTGTGTGTGTGTGTGTGTGTGTGTGTGTGTGTGTGTGTGTGTGTGTGTGTGTGAACATACATTCACATTTATATGGGAACATGTATGTGCAATATATGTACACAAGATAGGATAAAACGTTGTGAATATTACATGTAATGCTATTTTTGTCTTCATTTATAAGTATTTTATATTCATTAATATACAGCCATACACAGCCAATGCATATATTGCAGTATATTGAAAAATATAAGCACTAGTTTCCCATATATGGAAATGTATTATGTAATATATCGCATAATATTTTGCAGTATAAAATGGCATCTACACTAATAATAGTCTCTCTCTTTATCTATCTAAGTTTACTGTCAGCTGGATCCGGGCCGTATCCAGATCAGATTCTGGACTTGCGCCTAGACACGATGTGAGGGACCGAGAAGCCAAAACCAAGGAACACAAGCTTTGCACAAAAAATGGGTCTTTATTTGAACCCAAGAAAAGAAATTGGCCGTTTCTCAATATGCATTCTTGTCTGTACTTGTGTTCTTGTGAAACGTCATCATTCGCTGCCCAAGTACTGTCCCAATACACAAGTTTGCATTTTGGCAAGAACGGTTAAAAATCCCGGAAGTGTTCTTGACACGCCCATTTTACAGAGGATGCAGCGGTTGGTAACTTGTGTGAACTTGATGGCAGAAATATCCCAGCATCCATTTCGGCGTTCGAGGAAGGAGTTATGTTTGGGTTATTTAAACCCGTTATTTAAATGGCGTTATGTTTGGGTACTGCAGACGGCGTCTGTGCGGGGGTATTATTGCGCAATACCAGCAAGAACACATCGTCTCAAACTGTCAGCAGCGTTCTGAGTGCTCGTCACCTTGTGAGTTCATTCTTCCAAGAACAACTAGCAAGAGTGTTCTCCCCAAGAACACAAGTCCGTTCCTTGCATTCTTGGTTTTGAGAAACAGCCATTAACTTTACAAACTCATAAATTTCTTACAATAAAAATAAAATAAACAGAAAATGAGATCAAAACAGTTAGGCAAAAACCAAACAAACAAACTAAAACTGACCTGCTCAAATGAACAAAGCAACAGCTTATAAAGGAAAAGATGGGCCCATTACAAATTAAGAGGGGAAATAATTCAACTTTACATTCAACATATAACCGTCAATAAATCAAAATCAAATCAAACAGATATATAATAAATAAAGATAAGGAAAGCTAAATATAATCAAATATCATAAAATGTACAACTAAATAAATCAATTAATAAAGACAGTAACGTTTCTTCCTCCCCCGGGCAATTCCAGCAAATGGTATGTTCGGGCGGAACCAATAACGCTTAAGTTCTGTTCCTGCCCGGACTCTAATCTTCGTCACGCCAGGATGCGGCTGCAGCGGACCACAGCTGTGTCCCAATGTTGAAGGCTGCATCCTTCGAAGGACGCAGACTTCAAGGATGCAGCCTATGCGTCCTCTGAAGGACGCACCATGTAGCCTTCCTAGGATTTCCTAATTGCGCAACCAGGTGTTCCCGATCACCGCTCCAGGCGCCAAGCAACGGTGCGAGAGGACAGCTGCTATCCTGATCATTCATTTTGATTAATGCCACATAGCTTGCATGACAGCACTACAAAAACACATAAAAGTGAAACCCCATTGCCTTATCTACTGCTTTTCTTATTGTTTTGGGCTTTATTGGGTGAGTGATATTTCTTATAATACACAAGTGCAAATATTACAAATAGGTCGTTAAACTAATAACGTTATTACCACAAGTTTTGCCTAAAACTACCTGATAAATGTAGCCACGCAATGGTGACGAAGGAGTTAAGAAGAAGTTTATAAGAAATTTTAACTCTGGTTTCGCTAGCTATTTGAGTAAATTAAAACATAATACTTACATTTAAATGTGAATTTGCTGTCCACCACCGATCTCTAGTCTCGGCCGCCTTTAAAAATAAATAAATAAATAAATGCTGTCGTCAACGGCGCGCAATGACTTATGGGGTAGAATAGGCCGCTAAGTGTCCATTTATGTATCCTTCTTTTCACGGGGAAACGAAGGGTGCATTTGGCGTCGCTTTTGAATCAGGGAAGCCTTCGTCGCGGCGCGATGACGCAACCGGCCTTCGAATACGGCCTTCGAAGGATAGAGAATTGAATTGGGACAGCCTTCATCGCGCCGCTGTGACGCAATCGGCCTTCAAATGCGACCTTCCAAGGATGCAGCCTTTGAATTGGGACGTCCTTCGTCACGCCGCGGTGACGCAATCGGCCTTCAAATACGGCCATCCGGCCTTCAAATACGGCCTTCGAAGGATGCAGCCTTCACTTTGGGACACAGCTAACGTCTTTGACCATGTCTGAAGTTCATCACGGACGGTAAACTTAAACTCAAAATAGAAACAAATATAAGTAACATATACAACGTAACTAATTTGTGTGCACTTCAAATCAGTAACAATGTATATAAAATGTGCTGTAAATGTAAACATGAAAACACAATAAAGAAATGATTAATATTGTTTGTTTTGTGTGGTTATTATGATCCATCATTATACTGAAACAAATGAATATGAATAACAAAATAAAAGTTTAAATAAAGATTCCTTCGTGTAAATGTATGCATGTTAGCGTGTGTGCGTGTGTGTGCGCATCCACATTACCGCTCTTGTGCGGCCACCACTCGGGCCGTCACACACGACCACAACGCATGATGTAGTCAGCCGGATCCGGGCCGTCTCCAGATCAGATTCTGTGGCCAGTTGCATAAACTGTTAAGACTAGTCTTACAAGTTAGTCATCCAATTTTATTCTTTAAAACTGTTAATAACTTTTTAAAGTCAGTAACATAAAAATGTAGATTGGTCTAATTTGACACCGAACAGTAAGACTGATTACCCCTAACTAACTTCTAGTTGATCATACTAGTTCTTAAGACACAGTCTTAACATAATGGCTATGTTTATGCAACTGGCCCCTGGACTTGCGCCTAGACACGACCACAACGCATGATGTAGTCAGCCGGATTCGGGCCGTATCCAGATCAGATTCTGGACTTGTGCCTAGACACGACTACAACGCATGATGTAGTCAGCCGGATCCGGGCCGTCTCCAGATCAGATGGAAGACCTGCGTCTAGACACGACCACAACGCATGATGTAGTCAGCCGGATCCGGGCCGTATCCAGATTAGATGGAAGACCTGCGCCTAGACACGACCACAACACATGATGTAGTCAGCCGGATCCGGGCCGTATCCAGATTAGATGGAAGACCTGCGTCTAGACACGACCACAACACATGATGTAGTCAGCCGGATCCGGGCCGTATCCAGATCAGATGGAAGACCTGCGTCTAGACACGACCACAACGCATGATGTAGTCAGCCGGATCCGGGCCGTATCCAGATCAGCTGGAGGACCTGCGCCTAGACACGACCACAACACATGATGTAGTCAGCCGGATCCGGGCCGTATCCAGATCAGATGGAGGACCTGCGCCTAGACACGACCACAACGCATGATGTAGTCAGCCGGATCCGGGCCGTCTCCAGATCAGATGGAAGACCT
Organism: Leuciscus leuciscus; assembly: GCF_965113295.1. Classification (NCBI taxonomy): domain Eukaryota; kingdom Metazoa; phylum Chordata; class Actinopteri; order Cypriniformes; family Leuciscidae; genus Leuciscus; species Leuciscus leuciscus. Next base: position 43,622,686 of record NC_138732.1, read on the forward strand.
GCGTCTAGACACGACCACAACGCATGATGTAGTCAGCCGGATCCGGGCCGTATCCAGATCAGATGGAGGACCTGCGCCTAGACACGACCACAACACATGATGAAGTCAGCCGGATCCGGGCCGTATCTAGATCAGATGGAAGACCTGCGCCTAGACACGACTACAACGCATCCCTAAAGTGTCAGCCGGATCCGGGCCGTATCCAGATCAGATGGAGGACCTTTGCCTAGACACGACCACAACACATGATGTAGTCTGCCGGATCCGGGCCGTATCCAGATCAGATGGTGGACCTGCGCCTAGACACGCCCACAACACATGATGTAGTCAGCCGGATCCGGGCCGTATCTAGATCAGATGGAAGACCTGCGCCTAGACACGACTACAACGCATCCCTAATGTGTCAGCCGGATCCGGGCCGTATCCAGATCAGATGGAGGACCTGCGCCTAGACACGACCACAACACATGATGTAGTCAGCCGGATCCGGGCCGTATCTAGATCAGATGGAAGACCTGCGCCTAGACACGACTACAACGCATCCCTAAAGTGTCAGCCGGATCCGGGCCGTATCCAGATCAGATGGAGGACCTGCGCCTAGACACGACTACAACGCATCCCTAATGTGTCAGCCGGATCCGGGCCGTATCCAGATCAGATGGAGGACCTGCGCCTAGACACGACCACAACACATGATGTAGTCAGCCGGATCCGGGCCGTATCCAGATCAGATGATGGACCTGCGCCTAGACACGACTACAACGCATCCCTAATGTGTCAGCCGGATCCGGGCCGTATCCAGATCAGATGGAGGACCTGCGCCTAGACACGACCACAACACATGATGTAGTCAGCTGGATCCGGGCCGTATCCAGATCAGATGGAGGACCTGTGCCTAGACACGACCACAACACATGATGTAGTCAGCCGGATCCGGGCCGTATCCAGATCAGATGATGGACCTGCGCCTAGACACGACTACAACGCATCCCTAATGTGTCAGCCGGATCCGGGCCGTATCCAGATCAGATGGAGGACCTGTGCCTAGACACGACCACAACACATGATGTAGTCAGCCGGATCCGGGCCGTATCTAGATCAGATGGAAGACCTGCGCCTAGACACGACTACAACGCATCCCTAAAGTGTCAGCAGAGATTGTGTCAACTAGACTCTCCCCTGTGAAGGCCTCATCGACACGACAGCCATCGGCACTGATCCTCAACAAACTCGTCTCCATCCCGGCGTGATGACTCTGATCTTCAACCAGATGGAACTGGATAAATATTCTGAATGTTCTGATCCAATCTGACTTCTGGCCTGTAATGCTGCCTGAATCATAATCACACACTGTACGCTCGTTGGCCAGAGGAGAACTGCCCCCCGACTGAGCCTGGTTTCTCCCAAGGTTTTATTCTCCATTTTGTCAACTGATGGAGTTTGGGTTCCTTGCCACTGTTGCCTATGGCTTGCTTAGTTGGGGACACTTAATATTGAACAAAATTATTGATATGCCTGAATTGACACCATTGCATGAGAACTGAACTGAGCTGGACGATGACATCACACATCACCCTAAGGACATTGGTATCCAAATGAGCGAGTACAATAAGAGTAAAGAGTTAAATAAAATAATCAAGTGTGTAGATAAATTATCATATAAATGGTCAATAATCAATTTGCATTCTAACGTAAATTCGAGGTCACAATAAAATGGAGCCAGATAAAAGTTGAATTGAAGTTATACTACACTGAAAAGACAGAACGCACAGGAAACCTTCACCTGCTTCGATTCATCCGCTGTTGGACATCTGCTATTTTGAAGGTAACTTTCTGTTGTGAGAAATCAGTGTACTTGTCATCTCAATATACAGATCTGCAGGTGTTCTCTTAACACGTCGCAGATGTAAGTACACATCTTTGAAAGAGAGGAAATAACTCATTTAGAGTCTTCTGTTCTCTGTATCCCCGTTGTTGTTGTGCTGTAAGCATGGGCTTATCAGTATCTAGGCCTTTAATCACAGTCATTGTGTTTCTTCAGTAGCCAGTCTCTATCGCTCCTCTTTACCCCATTCTTTAGCTCAAGCCATTCCACAGAACCGACACTTTTTGGCTTCTTTGTTTCCTAGGAAGAATTTGATGTCTTTTGCTTTCAATCTGTAGCATTCGAAGGATCACTGCCTAATCACAATTTACAAAGATCTAGGAGATAAACCAGGGATAAAACACAGCATTGCTCTGCCAACAGCATTTATCATCAATTATATCTCATTCTCTCTCTCTTAGACACATTCTCTTCATCTCTCTCTATTCTGCATCATTCATTCTACGTCATAATGGCTTGAGATATGACAGGGACAGTCTCTGTATAAAAATAGAGATGTATGAATGGATAGGCGGCAGATAGACAGATGAGGGAGGAGGCAGTGAAAAGGGAATGAAGGTGAATATTAGTCAGTGAGACAAAGATGACAGAGTGATGATAAGGTTCTGCTCATCTCTATTATAGGAAGTGAAAGGATCGTAGGAGTAATGCAAAGCCACTGATTTAGACAATTTAGAGACAAAAACAGGTCAGGTAGCTAATTATAGAGGTAAACAGAGCGGACAGTACTAAACAGGCGGGGCAGCATTCTGATGCGGGGAGGATATGAGTTACAAAATCTCTCTTGGTTTAATATAGATATAAAGACATGACATCACTTTTTTGGACTTTACACAAAATTAACAGCACCTGAATTAAAAACAATTAAAGTACACTCACATGACATGAAGACTCCAGACCATCTTTCTAGAAAACGTTCTGCATGGAGCAGGTCATGCCCATATGGATGCCGCCATGTTGATCGCCAGCCATGGAACTGAGTTACTGTTACAAATAATACTAACAATATCATGTTTACCATAAATAATGCTTTAAAAAATCCTTACGTTGAATCCAACAATGTCCATTATAAATGTGTTTAGTATGAGATGGAAAACATAGTCGAAAAAGAACAAAATTAAAGATAAACAAACAGCGTCATTTTAAAGGTGAGGTAAATAAACCATGAATCGAGGTTGAAAGGTGTAAAGCCTGGAACACACCAAGCCGACGGTCGGCCGACTAAGTTTTCTCAGTGTGTATCGCACTGTCGGCAGATATTGGTCCTCGTCTGCTTTTTTTCGGCCGAAAACATGTTGAATCGGCGTCGGGCCGTCGGTGAGAGAGAGAACTCTGATTGGCTGTTCAGCTTAGTGAACGAGTCAGTGCACTGGAATAATAGCAAAAAAAGCGAGCAAAGAAGTCAAAACGGTACAGAGAGAAGGCTGATCTAATGTTACATCATCTTACCTGAGTGTCCCTTGGCAAATATTTCAATATTAACACGAGAGGAGTGGAATAAAGAAAGTGTTTAGCAGTGGTATTCAAAACGGTAAGCACGCACTGCTTTGTTTATGGTGTGTGTATCTGCAGCGTCGGTTTCCCTTTTTGAATGGTGAATATAGACGAATATATCTGCAGAAATAGACAGTTGTCTCATTTACACGCAGTTCTCTCTGTGTGTTCAAGTGCAGCTTTTTACCCCAACGCGAGGCGACAACACAGTCTGCTTTCAAGTCAAGTCACTTTTATTGATATAGCGCTTTTTACAATACAGATTGTATCAGCTTCACAGTGATAACATGAAAATAATACAACAAAGTTTGTTTATAGAAGAAAAATTGGGTCATCGTCCACCCTAAGTAAGGCAGATCAATAATATTGTTGAATATTAAATGTCCCCAACTAAGCAAGCCAAAAGCCAAGGCAACAGTGGCAAGGAACCAAAACTCCATCAGTGACAGAATGGAGAATAAAAACTTGGAAGAACCCAGCCTCAGTCTCTCAGTTCTCCTCTGGCCAACGAGCGAACAGTGTATGATTATGATTCAGGCAGCATTACAGGTCAGAAGTCAGATTGGTCGTGTCGATCAGGCCTTCACAGGGCTGATGAGGCTGGCACTTCAGGGATTTCAGCTTTCATCAGCGCTAGTTCATCGGCGTCGGCTCGGTGTATTCCAGGCTTAAGTATAGAGTCCAAAACCACTGCTACCATTGGGTTGAATAAAAGCCAGCCTAATGTAAGATAAAAACTGACTGGCTGTTTCCTGGCTGTATATTCAACACTCTTACTTTAGCAATAAAAACAAATAAATGAAACACAAATGTGATGTTTATCTAAAGTAATGTTTGCTTCTTAGTATGGTTGACTGGATCACTGAAGGTCAACAGCAAAGACATTGGTCAATAAAGTGAGATTAAATGCATAAAGTATACTTGTGTAATTTAACATATTTATTCATTGCAGATTTGCGTGATATTCTGAGTTTGCGTTTCACCGTTTTTATTCATTTTGAGTAATACTGAATCTGTGACGTGAGTAAACGCTCACATTTAGTCTAGAACTTCAGTAAACATCATATTTACACACAACGCACACAAAGTTTCTATTTCAGTGTTAAAATTGTCCTATCCCAAATTAATTAACACAGCTATAAATAAGCCATTAATAGGTTAATTTTCTTGAAAAATTATTTCTATTTTTGAAACACTTCTGGCGACTGTATTTAGGCTTCAAAATTCATAAAAGTTGTGTTCATTTGTGAAGATTATTTTGATTATTAACTTTTGTTGGTCACAGACCTTATTTTATGCAATAATCCAAAAGCCAATGGGAAAATCCTATTGGCTTTTTTTCGACTGAACCAGGGTAATGTTAACCTCCTGCCTACAGAACTAATGTGCATCCTCCCTGCAGCGCTCTATTGCAGAAAACATGCATGGAAACACACTTTTTTTTTTAATTAGTACAAAAAATTACACACTTCAGTTTTCGAGACCTCAAATGGTGACACAAGTACATGCCATACATTGGGAGATTTATATGAAAGGTTTTCTGGTTGTCAACCTCTGTAAGAAGGATCACATGTACAAAGCTGAAAAACATGTTGGTGGAAGTAGGACAAAACACTCTGAGTTGCTCAGTAGAGGTTGGCAGCTGTCAAAGGCCACACATATGAACTGACATGGACACACAAACATGTACACACTCTCCCCAAACCCGTCTGTTGCTCTTTAAAGTGTGTGTCACTGCCCCAAGTGTTGAGGGGGAGTGTGGTCATCTGTCTGATTTTGCCTCATGTGTGTGTGTGTGTGTGTGTGTGTGTGTGTCTTCCCCCACGGCCCCCTGTAGCGCTGAGAATGTTCAGTGATGACTGAACTGGTGGGCTAAGAGAATTGTGTATGTATGTAGCCTCAGGCTCGGCTGTGTTGTCTCTGCAAAGCACACTAACAACAAAGGGCACTTATGACGAGGAGTGGCCTACTACTGTGTGTACGGTATGTTTCTGCAGGCTGTGTGTCCCTCCCTCCATGGCCCTTTGCCCTGACCTCTGATTTGCAGCGATGAGTGAGCTTGTGGGTACGGATGAAAGTGTGTGCTCTTGTGTGTACATGATATTCAGTGTTTGTCATGTGATATTTCACAAGGTCCACTGAGAAAATCAGTGGGAGGAACACAAGATCTGTGCATATCAAGTGTGCATATCTGTACATGCACATGGCATTTGGGTAAAGCGGACTGTGTGTGTGGTCAGGTTTAACATTAGGAGACAAAAAAGTCGATGGAAAGTGCCCACAAAGACATGTGCTTGTGTCTGAATGTGTCATGACACGGGTACACAGGTGTGTGTGTGCAGATGGGCGGCGTCATGCTGAAGTTGGAGCGCACTGACCTCAGTCACGGTCAGGGAACAGAACTCTGACTCAGCGCAGCCCACACACGTGACATTCACACACAAACGCATACTTCAATCTCTCACACTTCTTTTACACAATCATTTGCACATGCAGCAGATTTGAGTTTTTGCAGTGTACAATTAAAAATGCTTCTCTGGGAAAGTAAAAACTCTGCATTCCTCTGTGAAGGTATTTCAGATTATTCAGCAGGATTGTCACGTAATGATAAAGGATATGATGAGGTAAGCGTAGTGGAACCAACTGCAGCATAAACTTTACTAAACACAAGCGAGTAATCCACATATACAAGGAAATAAACAAAACAGTGTGCAAGGCACAAACTACACTAGACAAGAACTGAAAGAGCTATGGGCAATATATACACAAGATTATAAACTGAACACAGATAATCAATGAACCAATAAATCACCATGACAACCAATGAAACATCTCAGGTTATGCATGTAACCATGGTTCCCTGAGAGACGAATGAGACGCGGCGTCAGCTGATGCAATGGGGATGTGTCCCGCAGGACCCGGTGTCTGAGGCACGTGTACCAACTAGCCAATCATGGTGGACGCAGTGATGACGTCTCAGGGTGCTCCCGGCGTATAAAAAGGGCAGCTGAAAACACTTCATCAGCTTCAAATGTCTGCAGGAAGACGCACAGGTAGAGTTCTCAACGGGCCTGAAAATTACAACCCGACCCGACCCGGCCCGTGGCTTTTAAAGCCCGGACCCGATGTAACCCGAGACATCAACATGAATTATCTGGCCGAACCCGGCCCGCGGCCCGACGCCGCGTCGGAATTTTTTTTCTCACACACGTATTATCATGACCAGTAGACGCAAATTCAAATCAACCTTTAATGTTCACGCCTTTTAACAATACAAACAACTGAAACAATAAACTTTAAATACATAAATAGGCTGTAGTAGCGACGGTGAATTCACCTAGCTGCGGCAAGTTTACTTTTCACCAACTCCATCTTCTTCTCCAGGCTAAAGGCGTGCACGCAGCGGCGTCTGCCCCCGCCCCTCTCCATGATGCAGGTTGCACGCAGCAGCCAGACTTTCTTTACGGTGAACAGCAGCGATGATTAATAAATGTTTTTTGTTTTTTTACTGAGCGGAAAAGATTAAGCCCGAGGTCCGACCCGACCCGAGTCATTTGCTTATATTTTCGACCCGAACCCGCGGGTCCCGTCGGGTTTGTCGGGCCGACCCGACCCGTTGAGAACTCTACACACAGGCACGCCCGAAGCATGGCAACGCGCCGCCGCGTCTCGTTCCTCTCTCAGGGAACCATAGGGTGTATTCACACCAGGAAAGTCCCATAGTTCACTTGCTTTGGTCCGGACCAAATACAATGTTGATTTCTTTTGTTTGGTACGGTTCGCTTTCACACTGCTCTTTTTGCAAGTGAACCAAAATGTGTAAACAAAACCACACGTGGGTTAAGGTCGTCCATTCATTGGACAGGAATTCTCAAGCAGGGAAAAGCAGGAAGTGCAAAAACAGCCTCAGTATGGAGATATTTCGTAATGCAATATTTGTTCTTTTACTGTTCTGGTGTTATTCTCTACAAACGCAATATGAAGAAACTAATGAGCATCATATGATACAATGTCATCTATACGATGTTGTAATTAGGATTTTGCGAAGACGGAGACGTGCTGCAAGACGGTTCTGGCGGAGAGAGCATGCTCTTAACTGATGAAGTTCAAACATTATTAAAATCAAGTGAATAGTCAGTAATAAAATAAGAACAAATACACAAATTACAAGCAGAGATTAATACTAAATAACAAAGTTACAAAGTCTAACAGTAGTGTTCAGGTAGGCTACAGAAATTATTAAGCCTCAATGTAAAATAACACTATTTGTTCACTGAAGAAATTAAATATAGTTTAATCTTTCTTAAAGCTGTATTTTGTTATTTTATTAATATGAATAATGACACAGACAACAGTAGGAATATTGGGTGTCTGCTGTCACTTTAAGACCGAATGCAAGAACCGAAAATTACAAACATCAACTATGACATAACTGAGAAAATACTTAGAAAATAGTTAACACAATTTTGTGTGCATGTGTGTCCGTTCAAGGGCAAGGAAACGCAAAAGAGGAATCAATTTGGTGTTCGAGCGCTGTCTGTCTGTCTGTCTCTCTCTCTCTCTCTCTCTCTCTCTCTCTCCGCGTGTATAATCTGCCTCTTTTGCGTTTAAAATTGTTTGAACGCGTCCGAATGATAAACTTTCACTCTATGATGGTTAAATTTAGTAGTTCATCTGCGAATCACACGCATGCCGAACCGTGTGGCAGCGGGTCCGGACGGATCACAGATTAACGTAGCATATAGGCATTTACTTTCTTCGTCGTCTTAGGTCATTTGGAGTAAGAAAACAGATTCTTCTGTTGTTCTTTAGGTCTGTGATAATGAGCATACTGCAGTATTTGGTATAAGAGTTTGTCTGTTATGCTAAAAACAAAGTTGTTTAATCAAATAAAAATTTGCTCAAAGATTGTAGGTCAGCCTCTTGAGAAGCTTTATGATTCAGCCTATCATAACATTTTGAAAAAAAGGCTGGCTAATAATATAGCTTCTAACCCTATGCATATCCTGCATAATGAGTTTGAACTACTACCATCAAAGCGGAGGTATAGAGTCCCCAGATTTAACAAAATGAGGCTGAAACACTTTTGTACACCAGGCTATCTTAGCGTTGAACAAAAACACTTAATCAGAAATCAAGAGCATTGTGAAGGTGTTGTAGATGCATAAGTGTTGTACTGAATGCATAATGTGTGAGGTTTAAGTGTATGTCGATGTAGAATGTATGTTGGATGTTGTAAACATAGACACTGATATGCAAGAAAAATGTCAGACTTGTCTGACAATAAAGTATAAAAGTAAAGTAAAGTTCATCACCCCAAATTACATAGTAAAAATCTGACCCTGTCAAAAAAGGCAGAGTGCTTTTTGCAATTGGGTCGGTTCATGTTCACACCTTAAACGAACCGTACCAGAGTTCGTTTGGAACCGGACCGAGCCGGGTCTCGGTTGGGTTGTTTGGTCCGCACCCGAGTGCGATTGCTGTATTCACACCTGCCCAAAAGATCCGCACCAAGGGGGGAAACGAACTTGAGTTCGACTCAATCGAACCAAACAAAAACAGGTGTGAATACACCCATAGTTACATGTGTAACCTGAGACTTTCCCTTTCGAGGGAACTCAATGCCGTGACAGCTGATGCAATAGGGATGTCAATACCAACTACACCATGCTGACCAGTGCCGACCTGGGGACTACAAATAATCTAGAACCGTAGGCACTGAAGCTTAAAAAGTCAGCCAGCGAGTAAAAAAAACCCTGCACATCGTGGCAATGGGAAGCAGCGTAACCTCACTTAATACCCAGATACCCGGGGAAGGTGACAGAGACGAGAATACAATTATCATAGCCGATCATCTTAGCATCTGTCCACTCTACTTCCACATATATAATCAGGGAGCCAAAGACGCAGCAGCAGCTTGACCTGATGCCAGCCGTCCGCTTTTATTATCATTATTATTATTCTCCTAATAACAACTCTCTGCACCCCAACACCCTCCTCAGAGGGGGAGGGAGGAGATTATTCCCCTTTAAACAAGCCATTGTTTTACCTTCCTCTAAAAACAACATACTGTACCCAACACCCTCCTCAGAGGGCGAGGGAGGAGATTTATAGGGAAATAGGAGGAATAAAAAGGGATGCCAGAAAGGAATGAGAAGAAGAAAGGAACGGAGAACGGGGCAAAGCCTGAATAGCAGCCCCACTCAAACATACTCTTCTTTTTCTGACATACTGAGTGCGTCTTACTCCTATGACGGCGCCTCCGCCCACCCCTCCACCCCTCCACCCCTCCACAGGCAGCCACACTCGTCTTCCGTTCGTCTCTCCAGGAACTCATCCCTGCGGAGGGCTCAGACGGACAGACAAGGAATGAACTTCCCAAAGGTGGCCGACTGTGCCCGCGCCTCTCTAAACCTGTTCACCACTGTCTCAATGGCAGAGCCAAGGATCACTTTGTCATTCTCCTTGATGCTTGACAAATCAAGCCACAGATCAGATCTGTCACCAGAGCAGCCATAGATCGTCCAAGGTATCGAGCCACTGCCTGGTAGCGCGAAGAGCTAAATCCGTGGCCATGCGCAGTTCGAAGACCGCCTCAAGGGATAGTCCCTCCCCCTGATCCAGGTCCTGAGGCAGGTCTGCCTGGTAGGCTTGTAATACTGACATAGTATTTTTCACACAAAGACTGAACTAGACACGGGGCTTATAAATACACAGGCAAACAAGCTTAACAAGATAACAAGGGGAGACTAATAAACAAGAAAACTACAAAGGACTACAAAACATGGCACAGGACAGGAAATAACTAAAGTCCACACAAGACAAGGGGAACAGAAGACAGCAATCATGACAAGAATATTACAAGTTAGGAATTCCAGTGAGGAATTAAAGTCATGTCTAATCTCAGAACAAACAGAACAAAACAGATCTACTGTATAAAAGCTATTCTCATGAGCACATTTAAACTAAGGGGTTTATACTCTCATTAATTTGATACGTTACTCCACATAGGAAGAACAGACATGCCAACTAGCTACTGACCTGAAGCAGGCACATATCTGAAGCGGACTGTTAGCGTCTTGGTCTGGAGTGAGGTTTAGCCTACATGAGGTAACGCAGCAGCTCGAGTTCTTACCAGAACCAGGAAGTATGACCATATTAGCCCAGTTCTGTCAACACTGCACTGGCTCCCTATTAAACATTGTATACATTTTAAAATATTGCTGATCACTTACAAAGCACTAAATGGTTTAGCTCCGCAGTGCTTGAGCGAGCTCTTAACACATTATAGTCCTTCACGTCTATTGCGATCTCAAAATTCTGGTTGATAATACGTCAAAAAAATATGAAACTGACTCGGTTTACCTGATTATCCAAACATCATTTATTTAAAAAAATCATGAGTATCAAATATGATCATCAAGCTTTTGAGGAAGGTTTATTTGTTCATCTCTCAATTATCATTGTATTGCATTGCATTATTTGTTTTAAAACTACAGAGCTTCGATCATAAAAATAAGCATTTAAATATCATCTTACATATTATTGGCAAATATTGATATTTACAGTAGATAATTTTATGTAAGTATCAGCTATACTGTTATAAAGACCTTACTGATTTCATCTTACATTTTGGCCATATGAATATCAGCATCAGCAGCAAATTGATATTTTTACTCATAATGGCATTTTATTGTTGATGAGCATAAAATTGTTAAATTGGGTCCAAAATGATTTTTTGCCATCTGCCTGATCTGACTCACACCACCGTCGGTCACTAATGTGCCTCTTTAGGCCAGAGAGAGAGCTTTACCTGCTCATCTTTTACTAGCCGGCCACAGTTACACTGTACATTATGAACTCTGCCATCTAGTGTATGAATATTAGAAGGACAGTGTCATCTCTAATGAACACATTTTACACATTTTATTTTTTATTCCCCTTCCACTCTGTAAGGAAAAGCTGAGACTATATGAGTGCACATGATGTGAAAAATCATCTAAACTTACGTTGGAATCAATAAGAAAATCTCATTCATATCTTTTGGGATAGGATCCATGTACTGTGAAAACACATTTGTATTTTTTTTGGTATATTATATATTTCTATCATACTTTTATTTGTCATACCTGTATTAATTAATATTATAATCTTTAATTATAATCTATAATACAATATAATACAATCTATAATTGTGTATGCCTTTTAAAAAGTACACTGCACGTTTTCCTCCGTTAACCTTATCTGTAGCCTACACACTGATTTCACAAATGAGGCTGTAGAAGTATTCTAGCCTGTTGTTTACTAATACGACTCTAGAGAATACAGTCATTTATGTAAAACACCCGTTAAAGTGATTTAGTCATCCCCCTCAACACACTCACTCAGACACACGCTCCCCACTAAACATTGGACGTCGGATAGACGTGCAGATCATGTCTATATTGGGTCCGTCGGTCCATGACCAATTCTGGACATCTATTCGACGTCCAAACTAGGTCCACTATTTGGACGTCCAACCATGACCCAACTTGGACGTCATATAGACGTTCAACATTGGACCTTTGAACTGGGTAATTTTTTTCGACGTCCAAACTAGGTCCACTATTTGGACGTCCAACCATGACCCAACTTGGACGTCATATAGACGTTCAACATTGGACCTTTGAACTGGGTAATTTTTTTCGACGTCCAAACTAGGTCCACTATTTGGACGTCCAACCATGACCCAACTTGGACGTCATATAGACGTTCAACATTGGACCTTTGAACTGGGTAATTTTTTTCGACGTCCAAACTAGGTCCACTATTTGGACGTCCAACCATGACCCAACTTGGACGTCATATTGACGTTCAACATTGGACCTTTGAACTGGGTAATTTTTTTCGACGTCCAAACTAGGTCCACTATTTGGACGTCCAACCATGACCCAACTTGGACGTCATATTGACGTTCAACATTGGACCTTTGAACTGGGTGATTTTTTTCGACGTCCAAACTAGGTCCACTATTTGGACGTCCAACCATGACCCAACTTGGACGTCATATTTACGTTCAACATTGGACCTGAACTGGGTAATTTTTTGGACGTCTATGACAGGTGCAGGAAATTTACATGATTATTATAATTTTTTTTAATTTACAAATGAAGAGCTCTTTTCCAAAACGCGAGTTTGTCGTGTCATTTTGCTGTGTAATGAACCTATTCACTGCTCCATCCACGTTTCCAAATCGCTATAGTTAAAATGTAATATATTTTTAAAATATTTAAAATATTATATTTTAAATATTTTAAATGTACTGCAAGATGCTCGTGATCCAAGCGCCGAACCTATTTTTAGCCTAAACGCGATAATCATAAATTATATCACTCTCTCTAGCTCAAACAGTAGGGCGTTGGCACGTGGAGCAGATGATCACGAGTTCGAGTCCCAGGTAAAGCAAGGTGTGTGTGTGTGTGTGTGTGTGTGTGTGTGTGTGTGTGTGTGTGTGTGTGTGTGTGTGTGTGTGTGTGTGTGTGTGTGAGAAGCCGATGTTTTGTTTGAGAGCACTGAGCGCGATTTATTGTAAACAAACTTTTGTGGATGGACGTCGAAAAATGACGTGCGGAAGACGTCGAAAAATGACGTGCGAAAGACGTCGAAAAATGACGTGCGGAAGACGTCGAAAAAAGACGTCGCCTGGCGTTACAAAACAACCCCTTCAATGGACCAAATTTGGACGTCCAAAAATTACATGAAAATGACGTCACTACGACGTCACATTGCGCAGTGGGTCCGGTTTCCTCCCCCCACCCCCGAGCCCGCCCGCGCGCGCGCGTTACGCACGAGAGTTTCCGTGTTTCTCCCGCGTCCGTGGGCAGCCCGTGCTGGACTATAAACGCGTCCGGTGAGCGTCTCTCCTCAGTCGCAGTCGAGCACGGGCAGCACGAGCACCAGAGCACCAGAGCTGACCGGCAGAGCAGATAGCAGCACGCGCACACTAACTCGCTCTCGGTTTGGATTTTGGGATGGAAACTCGTGCGACTACGCGAAGCGCTCGCGCCTCCAACACTCTTACCTTCAAGAGTAAGTACCAACATTTGTACTGTAATTATCAGTCAATGTTTAATGATTATGCATCATTTTATTGGATGCATAATGACAGCAATTTATTGTATAGCCTACATGTTGCATTTTTTGGTTACATTTTGAAGCTTACAAGCTGAGAACACTAATTATTATCATTGTTTATGTTTGATAGATGCAAATTTAAAGACATTCAATTGCATATCTAACTTTACAGACTATTGTGAATTTTACGTTACAAATAAATTGGTAACACTTTACTATAAGGTTTATTAGTTAACATTAGTTAACGAACTAAGAATGAACAAGATTTATACAGCATTTATTCATCTTAGTTCATATTCATTTCAACATTAACTAATACGTCATTAAAATCAAAGGTTTGTTAACATTAGATAATGCACAGTGAACAAACAATGAACAGCTGTATTTTTATTAACTAACATTAACAAAAAATGAATAAATACTGTAACAAATGTATTGCTCATTGTTAGTTTATATTAGTTAATACATGAACTAATGTTAACTAGTGAACCTTATTGTAAAGTGTTACCAATACATTTAATATAAATAAATCAAATTCAATTAAATAAATCAGTTTGTATATTTTATATTTTGTAATTATATTTTTTATAAAATATATAACAGAATTCATACATATACATGTATACATGTATATACATTGTAGTGTAAAACACATTTGTCTGAACACTTTTGATGCAATCAGGAAACATTTAAAATAATAATAATAATAATTTGTTTACAATGGGAAAATTATAAAGCAACTGTTAAAAAGCATGTATACGCAATTATGCACAAAAGGTACACAGTTACATTTTCCACATTAGTGCTGTGTAGTGAACTAGTACACCTCGTTCTAGAAGAGATGTGGAGTGACCAGGTCATGGGTCAACTAATAGGAAAATCTTGTGCTGGTCACATGAATGCACGCAGTATAATTAATTCACGCTGTGCGTGTCTTTAAGCGCCATGTTATTGTGTAGAGTTACCGGACACCGTGAGCTCCCCTCTTAAATATTCATGAGCTGCAGTAATTGAATTGGGTTCGGTTTCACAAACCTGAAGTGAATCCAAGCTTTTTGTTTCATGCAAACTGTCCTGTCATGTCCCGGATGGACAGTTTGAGTCTCCGACTGGACAGAACGGCTTTTGTCAAGCTGGATATCAAATTCTGGCTAGTTAATCGTGCAATGATACCTCAAATAGCATCTGTCACGTCATGTTTAATCCAGCATGACAAATGACAAAGTGTTTCCTCATGTCTGCATGACTCCAGAACTTTCAGTAGATCAGCTTCTTCTCACAAGCGAACATGAACCTCATGTTAACCTCATGCTCTTCTCTCTCCACAGGTGGTTTGTCTCTGTGGTTGGTGGTATGGCTGTTGGCATGTCGCTGTGCACCGGGTCAGGCGTGTCCCAGGCTGTGTGTGTGCTACCATACGCCCATGACTGTGAGCTGTCAGTCTCAGAACTACACCGCTGTTCCCACCGGTGTGCCCTACGACTCCCAGCGCGTCTTCTTGCAGAACAACCGTATCGCCGAGCTCAGAGCGGACTCCTTTGGTTTCGAAACACAGGTGAGGACATATTTATGTTTATAAAATGGTTAGTTCCAGTCCTTGGTTCTGATTGGTCAATAGATATGATTTATTCACGATAAAACACGGCTATGGCCGCTTCACCCAACGGTTCTATGTATCACTACACAACACCCCTAGCAACCACTCTTAGCAACGTAACACATGTTTGATCTCATTGATATTGTTCACTGAAGCTTATAGAGTATTGTGAGAGATCGAGTAACTAAATGTACCTGCATTTACAGTAGATCAGTCCTATATTCGTAATAAAAAATCGTTTGAATGTCCGCTGCGATATCTTGTCCTTTTAACAGTTTTAAGGGGTTTTCTGTGTCGTGACACGCTAGTCATTTATCAGTTGAGTCTTGCTTCTCCGTGTTCACAACAAGTTTCAGTCCTTTCAATATAAAAGTCTTCTCTACTGACGGACTCACTCATAAAGACAGTGTTTCCCGCCATCTAATGGAGAAATAATGTGTGTAACTTCTGTTGCTGTTCACGGTCAGGGACAATTTTTTTCAGGCTTTTAGTGATTTTACTTCATGCAAGTTGCATTGATACATATTTTTCGGCTTTAATATTTGTATTGTGTGGTAACCGTTTTATAAAAGCAATAAGGTACTCGTGGCTGTGCTGTATGGGGAATAAGTCACGGCTGACTCCGCTTCGCGTCGAGCCTAACAACACCCTTTAGCCGTGACTTGTTCACCATACAGCACAGCCTCGAGTACCTTATTGCTTACAACTTAATTGAGTTTTTTGTGTGATATGAGCAGAGATTAATCTTTACCTTCTGAATCCGCAGGTCCTATGGCTGTACTCCAATAACATCACATGGATCGAAGCAGGTGCCTTCAGCAATCTGCGTGTCCTAGAGGAACTGGATTTGAGTGATAACCCTTCCCTGCGCAGGCTGGACGGGGGGGCGTTCAGGGGTCTGGAGCGCTTGCAGAGCCTCCACATGCACCGCTGCCACCTGACCGAGCTGCCCGCCGACCTCTTCCTCAAGCTCTACAGCCTGCAGTTCCTCTACCTGCAGGAGAACCAGCTGACACACCTCCCCGACGGACTCTTCTCCGACCTGGTCAACCTCACACACCTGTTCCTGCATGGCAATCGCATCCGTGTCCTCTCTGAGAACGCCTTCCGTGGCCTGGTGAATCTCGACCGGCTGCTGCTGCACGACAACCGCATCCGACAGGTCCATCGACGAGCCTTCCGGGACCTGGGCCGATTGACCATCCTCTATCTCTTCAACAACACTCTGCAGGAGCTGCCGGGTCAGGTGTTGAAGGATACGTCCTCAGTGCAGTTCCTCAGGCTCAATGCCAACCCCTGGACCTGCGGATGTGAAGCCAGGTCGCTCTGGGAGTGGTTCCGCAAAGCTCGGATCTCCAGCTCAGACGTAACCTGCTCTTCACCAGCCCCTCGGAAAGGCCAGGACCTGAGATTCCTGCGGGAGATGGACTTCGCGCTCTGCCCGTTGCCTGACCCAGGATCCATGGCTGGCACTACAACCACCACCTTCAGCACCAAGACTCGCTGGTGGTTCTCAAAGAACAAGCCGGCCTCATCATCCAAGAGCCACTTTCACAAGAGCAGCGAAACCCTGAAGGCCTTTCCAGTCAAGCATCCCTCATCTTCATCACCCTCCTTTTCCTCCAAGTATGATCTCACAGTGGAGGAGGCTGCTTTGCCCAAGCTGGAGCCCGAAGAGTACTGGGCAAACTACGGCAATGAGGACGCAGCCTCAGTCCCCTGTTTCGAGCTCGAATGCCCACCCGGTTACGACTCTCCCGTTCTCCCATCTTCCTCTTCGGCTTCACTTCTGTCCTTCCTCTCGCTCACAGCACTGACTCTCTCTTTCCATCTGCTCTTTGGCTGAGCTTTCCTTCTCCTCCTCTTCCTCTTTTGTTATGCTCCACTACCTTTCTCCTGCGATCGGCTCATGCTGATTAATGCATAGAAGCAGCCATGCAGAAAAGGGTGACAAGACTGAATATAACAACACATGAAACACAACATACAGTAGAACAGAGACAGGGCGACTGCATGCAGGCAGCATTACTCAAGTCATGTTCTTCTCTAGAATAAGAGAACATAGGACAAGGAGACGAGTAAAGAGGAATATAGGGAGTCATGTGGAAAATTAAACTAGAGGTAAAGGTCAATGAGGGAAGTCTCTAGACAGAGAGGAAAACTCTCATACCAGCAAATGAGACTACGTAAATTATCAATGAACATCATATCATTGTGTAAATAGGAACATGCACATACTCAAAGACTTACTTTTCTAACAGGAGCCTGAACATGCTAGTCAGTAGATCTCTTAGTCTTTTGAGTGATTGTTGGGTACTACACCAGATACATCATCACATTCAGTGGCTCCAAAAGACTGTTCAAACTTCTTAAGCTACACTTAAAATGACTACATTTCAAGAAAAAAAACCATTTCACAATTATAAAACAATTATAAAATGATAAAACATTAGAGATATTCTAATTGGACACATTCATATGCCACTAGTTTTGATATTTTATTATATAACGCACTGATATTTTTTGGAGTGGTTAAGGTGAATATTTTTGGGGCCATTGTAAATTATATGATTAAAAGATGAGCTAATGGAAGAATGGACTGACAGAGACCGTCACTAATGTTGTTCACGTGTTGAAACTGAGTCAAGTACTTTAGGTTGTGTTAGTTAATCTGAGTTGTGCCAGGTACTTTGGATATCAGGTAAAGTTAGAGCAGGAAGTCAATGTTTAATTCAGCCTGAAGAACTCGGGATCCACTTGAGGTGAGAGATCTGTGTTTTCTCTGTGTAAGATATCTCTTTCTGTGAGCACCTGTTCAGCGTTTTACAGAAAATGTCAAACACAATCATGCTTTGTCTTAAAAAAACTTGTAAATAAAAATAAATGAATAAATATTCATTATCTTTGACATATTACTGAGTGATCTCTTGTTGCAGTATTTGATGTGTGTGTGTGTTTGTGTTTTAAAGCAAGATGGTGATGGAGAAGTGATACATTTGATTTTTAAATCTTCCCCCATTGTTAAAATGGCAAAATTGTAAAATGGCCACACACACACACACAAAAATTCAAATTTTCGTTTATAAACGCTCTCCGTCCACACTAGCGTTTTCAGGCGTTTTCGGACGTTTCAGTGTGGATGAGAAACTTTTGAAAAACGGCTGTTAACGCTAAATTCACCTTTACTGCGCATGCGTAAAACCCCACAAAAGATCACTGATATGATTCAGATGGAAAAATAAATAATGAAGTTATCGCGCAATTCTTCTGACAGGATATTTTATTTAGTAAAATATCTCAGCATTCACTGATGCGGTCCAGGTCGCTCGCAGTCACCATATGTTTGGTCTAAAACTTTAAAACTGCTCTCCTGTATCACCGCAGGACAGCAAATGTGAGTAAATTCTGTCATCTTTGCAGGACTGTGATATGAAGAGTGTGCAATGTAGAATATTTTTAGCAACAGTATGAAAGTGAATAGCACTAACAGGCACAATACTGGTATAAACATGAATATCTATTAGTACAATATGCGTCACATGACTGTCATCGTTTTTAAATACCACCGGTTTCTCAGTCCACACTACGACGTGAAAACGGCGTTTTCAAATGTATCCACTTTGGAGTGCGTTTTCAAAAAAGCTTCGTTTTCATTAATAAAAACGCCGTCTCAGTGTGGACGGAAGGACAAAACGGAGAGAAAAATATACGTTTTCAAATGGAAAACGTATTAGTGTGGACATGGCCTCAGTTAGCTGCCAGTATGCATGTAAGAATTGTTTTAGTTAAATAATAAACACAACTAACATTGATATATAACTTGAAACAAACATTTTTCTATTATCTAGAATTTCTCACCTGATATGTCATTAGATAATACAAGTATACACTATCTCTCTCAAGTATACACTAAAACCCCTGGACGTTAAGTGCATTGCTCAGAGTTTGCTCTTTCACAGCTCATTTAAAGCTGCAGTCCGCAGTTGCTCCTCTTTGTCGCCATCTCTGTTCAAAATCTGCCATTGCAGTTATTCGCAGAATTATCAACTTTACGTGCGTTGTGCATCGGCACGGCACAGTGCGGATGAATCCAATGTTTTGAGGAGAATGTGCGGCTGTCAGTCGCCGCCGGTGTGGATACTGTCATTCACAATCACAGATTCTACTTTTTGGAAGTATGACCAACATAAGAGTTTTCAACGTAAAATGTCATCAGAACAAGCAACATCCACTTTAGTTCTGACCAACTAAGGGGAAAAAAGCATTGCAGTAAATCACGCTGATTAAATTTAACGATTGCTTATCATATCACGTCAAACCGTGAAAATTATACTTTGTTCTCAAATTGTTAATGTTAACAACATCAGCATTGCATGACTACATTTAATGCCCTTCCGATATTTTCCGGCCGGTTACAGTCTTTCGCGTTTTACAACGGGTGAATCTCTAGTTGTCACTGGTGATTGTCATTTGAACCTTTCTGGATCCACCATCAAATTGACAAGTTTAATTATAATTATATCAAGTGCTGTGAGAAAAGTCTATAAATCTCCACCTCCAGCATCCTCACACTCATAGCCTACTAGCCAAGACTCTTCTTTATGTGGACAGATGTGACGTAATGACGCAAAGACATGCTTGAATTTCCTGCGGAAATCCACCAGTAATCCACTAGAATAGATTAAAAGCATTATTACAAGCTTACCGTTTTGAATCAGCTAAGGCAAGCAGAGAATTTTGAACACTGGCTGGTTATGTACTTTTGTAATTTTATGTACTCAAACTTTTCAAGATTGTTTCAAAGCAGCTTTCAGTGAAAACAGGAAATTAATGCAACAAAGTTTGTTTCTGCTGTACAGCAGATCTAGAATAGAATCATTGTCCAGTATAAGTATGTTCATCCTTGATTCATTTCCGTCGTAAAAATCAATAGTTATTAATTTATGGGCCATTTACACGACACCATTTTCAACTGAAGTAAACAATTGAGAAAGAACTGAAATAATAATTGTATGATCATGTAGATAGCAGATTATATATTATATTGAAATGTTTGACCATCACAAGGACACTTTGGAGATACAGGAGCTTGGGCAAATTCTCCATCTAATTCCTGTCTAGGTGTAACAATGGAGGTTATAATGAGATCTTTCCTATGGCCATTTGTGTGTATACAAACTCTCAAAGTAAATCAACCGGAAGTTTCTTCACCAAAGACGCACTTGCTTCATTCTCTCACAGTGTGCTGTTTGTTCTAGCCTTTGTGTTCGGCATTGTTCTGCTGTCTTGTGTGTCAATCACTTGCATTCAGGCATTCATGAGCCAGCCATTCATTCATCTCTCGTTTCCTAAATCTCATCATCCCCTCATACGCTCCATCCAGATGGTTCTGTTTGCATGGACGTGTGTTGGCGTAGCTGTGACGTGCATCATCAGTCGTGTGTCATGCCTGAGAGAGTACAAGTGTGTGCATGAGTGTAAATGTTCCATCTGCGAGATCATTAGCACTATTAATTTAGGGAGCGAACAGAATGTGGGGAGAGACTAAAAAAAGATCAAGTTTGAACCACAAATAACATTATGTTACTGGAGACAAGGCCATATTGGAGTAACGAACCATGCTACAATATTAGTGAATGTATCAGGAGTGTACACTAATGATTGTGTGTCAGATATAGTGTACACTAGTGGATATGTATCACAGACAGAGTGTACATACAGAGCTTCAGACAGAGTATACATATTAGTGTATCAGATGTAGTGTACACTAGTGTATATTTATCAGATGGAGTGTACACTAGTGAATATATATATCAGAAGGAGTGTACACTAGTTTATATATATATATATATATATATATATATATATATATATATATATCAGAAGGAGTGTACACTAGTGAATATATATCAGAAGGAGTGTACACTAGTGAATATATATCAGAAGGAGTGTACACTAGTGTATATATATCAGAAGGAGTGTACACTAGTAAATATATATCAGAAGGAGTGTACACTAGTGAATATATATCAGGATTGTACACTAGGGAATATATATCAGAAGGAGTGTACACTAGTGAATATATATCAGATGGAGTGTACACTAGTGTACATATATATCAGGAGAGTACACTAGTGAATATATCAGGAGGAGAGTGTAACGGTGGAGGCCGCCCTAACATACATAAATTATTTTAAAGAAAACTTTGGGCGCCAGAAAGGATTAAACCTGTCAAAATTTATATTAACCCAGGATAGCAAAAAAAACAACCACCTGTTACACAACAAATCAAAATAATAATCCCAGAAAAATTCAGTTCACAAGGGATATTTATTATTCAAGTATATAATGTTCATAATAATAATAACACAACCTCCTTTAAAAAAAAAAATGAAATGGAAATAAAAAAACAAACAATAAAAATAAAGTTCAACACTAGCAGTAGTAATCAACTCGGTCTTTGAAATCCGTGCAGAAAACGGAAAATTGAAATACTCCACCCATTCACGCAAAGGGAAAGTGAAAGTAAAACAATGTTGTGGCACAGATTTTCTTCACACCACAAGTGTACACTAGTGAATATATATCAGCAGAAGTGTACACTAGTGAATATATATCAGGAGAGTACACTGATGAATATATATCAGCAGAAGTGTACACTAGTGAATATATATCAGAAGGAGAGTACACTAGTGAATAAATATCAGCAGAAGTGTTCACTAGTGAATATATATCAGAAGGTGTACACTAGTGAATATATATAAGGAGGCGTGTACACTAGTGAATATATATCAGAAGGAGTGTACACTAGTGAATATATATCAGAAGGAGTGTACACTAGTGAATATATATCAGCAGAAGTGTACACTAGTGAATATACATCAGGAGAGTACACTAGTGAATATATATCAGATGGAGTGTACACTAGTGAATATATATCAGAAGGAGTGTACACTAGTGAATATATATCAGGAGTGTACACTAGTGAATATATATCAGGAGTGTACACTAGTGAATAAATATCAGAAGGAGAGTACACTAGTGAATATATATCAGCAGGAGTGTACACTACTGAATATATATTAGGAGTGTACACTAGTGAATACATATCAGAAGGAGTGTACACTAGTGAATATATCGTTGTGAGGAGGATTTGGCGTGTGGAGTGTGTGTTGTGAGGAGGGTCTGGCATGTGGAGTGTGTTGTGAGGAGGGTCTGGCGTGTGGAGTGTGTGTTGTAAGGAGGGTCTGGCGTATGGAGTGTGTGTTGTGAGGAGCGTGTGGAGTGTGTGTTGTGAGGAGGGTCTGGTGTAAGGACTGTGTATTGTGAGGAGGGTCTGGCGTGTGGAGTGTGTGTTGTGAGGAGGGTCTGGTGTGTGGAGTGTGTGTTGTGAGGAGGGTCTGGCGTAAGGAGTGTGTGTTGTGAGGAGGGTCTGGCAGGTGGAGTTGTGTGTTGTGAGGAGGGTCTGGCGTATGGAGTGTGTGTTGTGAGGAGGGTCTGGCGTAAGGAGTGTGTGTTGTGAGGAGGGTCTGGCGTGTGGAGTGTGTGTTGTGAGGAGGGTCTGGCGTAAGGAGTGTGTGTTGTGAGGAGGGTCTGGCGTGTGGAGTGTGTGTTGTGAGGAGGGTCTGGCGTAAGGAGTGTGTATTGTGAGGAGGGTCTGGCGTGTGGAGTGTGTGTTGTGAGGAGGGTCTGGCGTGTGGAGTGTGTGTTGTGAGGAGGGTCTGGCGTGTGGAGTGTCTGTTGTGAGGAGGGTCTGGCGTGTGGAGTGTGTGTTGTGAGGAGGGTCTGGCGTGTGGAGTGTGTGTTGTGAGGAGGGTCTGGCGTGTGGAGTGTGTGTTGTGAGGAGGGTCTGGCGTGTGGAGTGTGTGTTGTGAGGAGGGTCTGGCGTGTGGAGTGTGTATTGTAAGGAGGGTCTGGTGTGTGGAGTGTGTGTTGTGAGGAGGGTCTGGCGTGTGGAGTGTGTTGTGAGGAGGGTCTGGCGTGTGGAGTGAGGAAGAACGACAACGATGGGAAGATCGGGACTTCAGGTAAGTAGTGTGGATGAAGATCACTCAGGTGAGCAGTCTGTGGCGCTGGTCAACGATAAGTTCGATAAACAGGAACAGCGTTTCTCAGAAGAGTAGACAATAGAGCAAGTCATAGTGCAAGTCTAAGACGAGACCCAACCATGAGACGCAGTGACAAGAGTCCTTACATAGAGCTGTAGGATGATCAGTGATGATGGGCGACAGGTGACGGTGATCAGTGAAGGAGAAGCAGGTGAGGGCCAAGGAGGATCATGGGAAATGAAGTGCAGACAGTGGAGATTAGCTGGTGACTGTGACAGTTGTGAGGAGGGTCTGGTGTAAGGAGTGTGTGTTGTGAGGAGGGTCTGGTGTAAGGAGTGTGTGTTGTGAGGAGGGTCTGGCGTGTGGAGTGTGTGTTGTGAGGAGGGTATGGCGTGTCGAGTGTGTGTTGTGAGGAGGGTCTGGCGTGTGGAGTGTGTGTTGTGAGGAGGGTCTGGCGTGTGGAGTGTGTGTTGTGAGGAGGGTCTGGTGTAAGGAGTGTGTGTTGTGAGGAGGGTCTGGCGTGTGGAGTGTGTGTTGTGATGAGGGTCTGGCGTGTGGAGTGTGTGTTGTGAGGAGGGTATGGCGTGTCGAGTGTGTGTTGTGAGGAGGGTCTGGCGTGTGGAGTGTGTGTTGTGAGGAGGGTCTGGCGTGTGGAGTGTGTGTTGTGAGGAGGGTCTGGTGTAAGGAGTGTGTGTTGTGAGGAGGGTCTGGTGTAAGGAGTGTGTGTTGTGAGGAGGGTCTGGTGTAAGGAGTGTGTGTTGTGAGGAGGGTCTGGCGTGTGGAGTGTGTGTTGTGAGGAGGGTATGGCGTGTCGAGTGTGTGTTGTGAGGAGGGTCTGGCGTGTGGAGTGTGTGTTGTGAGGAGGGTCTGGCGTGTGGAGTGTGTGTTGTGAGGAGGGTCTGGCGTGTGGAGTGTGTGTTGTGAGGAGGGTCTGGTGTAAGGAGTGTGTGTTGTGAGGAGGGTCTGGCGTGTGGAGTGTGTGTTGTGAGGAGGGTCTGGCGTGTGGAGTGTGTGTTGTGAGGAGGGTATGGCGTGTCGAGTGTGTGTTGTGAGGAGGGTCTGGCGTGTGGAGTGTGTCTTGTGAGGAGGGTCTGGCGTGTGGAGTGTGTGTTGTGAGGAGGGTCTGGTGTAAGGAGTGTGTGTTGTGAGGAGGGTCTGGCGTGTGGAGTGTGTGTTGTGAGGAGGGTCTGGCGTGTGGAGTGTGTGTTGTGAGGAGGGTATGGCGTGTCGAGTGTGTGTTGTGAGGAGGGTCTGGCGTGTGGAGTGTGTCTTGTGAGGAGGGTCTGGCGTGTGGAGTGTGTGTTGTGAGGAGGGTCTGGTGTAAGGAGTGTGTGTTGTGAGGAGGGTCTGGTGTAAGGAGTGTGTGTTATGAGGAGTGTGTGTATGAGTCGGGGTGATTAAGAGCTTGCGTCAGAAGCGTGGGGGTCTGCACCCTTTCCCTCTCATCATCCCCACGATTCTTCTGCTCAGGATTAAAAATACACACGCCAGACGGCACCAGAGAGGAACACAGAGTGTGTGTGACGGACAGTTGGAATAAAAGTGTCTGAAAACAACATATAGAAAAACTCTGAAAATAACTATCAGTGTAAGCCTATCCCAGTAGATGTAATGGCTTGTTTTTGGTGCTTTGCATCACATGTCTCTCCCACATCACACACACATTCATTCATCACTCTCTCCAGACGAGTGTTAATCTGCTCTGTGTTTAATCATGTAATTAACACTGATTAAATCAAATCTCTGTTTTTCTCTCCAACTCTATTTTTGACAGACAAGTTTATTCAGGGTTTGGCTGAGATCACGCTTACTCACTCACACACACTCACTCACTCACTCACTCACTCACACACACACACACACACACACACACACACACACACACACACACACACACACACACACACACACACACACACACACACACACACACACACACACACAGGTGGTCAGTTTCCTGTTTGTCAGTGAAGATTCTGAGGTGTTTGGTCCTTCATCTTCTTCATATTCATTCCCTCCTGCATCAGCGCTGCACCTCGTCTCTAATCAAAGCTTCTCTGCTGAGACTGAGGAAGTTCAGCATCTTCATGTTGCAGGTCCAGCACAGTGAGAAGAACTCCGGTGAGGTCTGCAGTCCTGATTCCCTCTCAGACAACATCAGCACGAGGGATGGACTGTGTATTACTCTCGCCTGCCCCCTGTTGGCCGATCTACACTAACGTCTCCAGTAAAGACTGCGTCTCAGCCGTTGTCCTGCTCAGATCTGATTGACTCTCTCTGCACATGCACACAGTTCTCCATCATTTCAATAAAGTCTTCAAGAGCACGTGTGAAAAAAATACAACTTTATTTATTGAAACTAAAAGCAGTCTGACAAGTGTTGAAGTGTCTTTAAATACTTTAACAAATATTTAGGGTGCATTTCATTTATATTTATATTTGTTCACACTATTTTCAATCAGACAAAACAATATTAAGCAGCTTCAACTGGAACTTTTGAAATACAAATGTTTCTCTTTGGAAACATTTCATAAAATATTTAAAAACATGATTTTGTACAACTGAGGAATGTCTGTCACCAAAGTTTAAGTTTGTATCTTTCATTTAGATACTGCACCTGTGTGTGTGTGTGTGTGTGTGTGTGTGTGTGTGTGTGTGTGTGCATGTGTTTGTGTGTTTGAAAGAGAGAGAGAGAGAGAGAGAGAGAGTGTGTGTGTGTGTGTGTGTGTGTGTGTGTGTGTGTGTGTGTGTGTGTGTGTGTGTGTGTGTTTTGAATGAGAGAGAGAGAGAGAGAGAGAGAGAGAGAGAGAGAGAGAGAGTGTGTGTGTGTGTGTGTGTGTGTGTGGGAGGGGACGGGAGGTGGGGTGTGTGTTAAGGCCAGAGAATAAAAGCTAGGGAGAAAAACAAGAAAAGGAACAAAAACTATAAATTATAATAAACATAAATTTCAAACAAGAGAGAGGAGAGGAGAGGAGAGAATAATCAGTCTTATGGCCCAGTATGCATTTATAAATGAAAAATTAATTTCAGCCCAATCCAACTTCCCCACAACTACTGAACATGTAAGAGACTAGTATCTACCAGAATATGATCTGAGAGAGAGAGAGAGAGAGAGAGAGAGAATGAGAGAGAGAGAGAGAGAGAGAGAGAGAGAGAGAGAGACATCCATACACACCTTTTCTTCGATCTCTTTGATCTGTCTTCTCTGCATGTCGATCTTATCTTCAAGCTCTCTGATCCTCTGTGAGATTAATGAAAAAGTGAAATCATAATTTACTAATTCTGTCATTCCAGACCTGTATGGCCTATTATCTTCATGAAAAACAACAAGAGATATTTAGCAGAATGTTCAAGCAAACAATGAAAGTGGATGGTGGCCATCATGCACATTGCATGTAAAGAGCAGCACACACACACACACACACACACACACACACACACACACACACACACACACACACAATCACATACACACATTTGTTTTGCTATACTTGAGAGGACATTCCATAGGTGCAATGGTTTTTATATTGTTCAAACTGTATATTCTGTCCCCGTACACTAACCCTACCCATCACACACACACACACACACACACAGATCCTGACCTGCTGTGCAGACTGGAGCAGCTCCATGCGCTGCTGTAGCACTAGCGTGTCGGCATGGCGACTCTGCCTCAGGATCTGTCTCCGCACCGCCTCCATGGACTCGGCCAGCTGTGCTCTCTGTCTGTCACTCAAACTCTCGCCCACACAGCTGCCTGGATCCTGCTGGAGGGCGGAGTATAGAGTCGCCTCCAGCTCCTGGACCCTCTAGACACCACACACACACATCTATCGTGAGTCTGGAGAGTTCCCTTCCGAGGGAATGAGACGCTGCGTCAGTGATTGTGATTGCGTATGAAGCACGTATGTCGACTAGTCCAATGACGAGCGGGTGACGTCAAGTCCACGTCCGGTCTGATCGGTTTCATTTCTTTTACATCTTACACACTCTGTTGAGCAAATTGAGCAAACTGGCACTTGCCACAAATATGATAAAAAATGATGTCCTGTCACTTTTTTAATGAAATAAAGGCATCCATCAATAATGTAAGTAGTGCTACATATGCTTTTACTTTACTTTCAACTGTTTTTATGAGACTTAACTGTGGTACTGTGGGCCAACAACGTTTCTTTTACTGACAAAACTGAATAAAATAAAGTCAAACAAGGTAGAATTGTTGATTACGCTAGAAAATCTGATGGTCCTACCAGTTGGGCATGATCAAGAGCTTGCTTCCTGTAGTCCAGCTCCTCTTCCAGGAAACCCTTCTGTTTACTGAACAGCTCCTGTTGATCACATCAGCACAGCGAGGTCAAGACAGCGGCACACACTTTAATCGACTGTCATCAAGCCTCATCTATCACTAGACACAACTCATTCATCTCCGACCTTCTCATTCTCCAGATCAATCATCTTCTGCGTCAGCGCAGCTTCTGTGCTGTCGATCTGCTTCAGCCACTGCTCACAAAGACAAAGCAATTCAATAGAGCGACAGACAACATAAAAGCCATATCATCTGTGAGGATTTAAAGAATGAAGGGCATGATACCTTTTCACATAAAGACAGCACAGTGCCGGCTTGAATCACTGTCACCTGCTCCTCATTTCGCAAGTTCTGTCGGCGAGAAGTGAAAAGTTCATTTCAGCTCTCGATTGTGAGAAACAGGAGTAAGTTAACACGTGCACATATTAAAGATGGTTCTTACCCCATTATCGCCAAGAATGTCAAGCTTTTTCATGAGGTCAGGAATGATAACATCCTAAACCAAACACATGTGAAGATGAGGTACGCAATCATACAGTACATGTATGCAAATGTGTGAGGTGTAAAAGTTTGGTGTTTAGTGTATATGAATAATTGTATTGTATAAAGGATAGAACTGTGACATCCTATCGGTTATGGAGTAGCAATGGATATAAACTTGTTTTGAACCGACACATTCATCCATCCGCACAATGGCAAACGTATTTCAAAAAACTGTTTTCACGCAAAACGTGACATTTATCAATATGGACGTGAGCGGTGGCTAAGATCAAATCTCACGTCAGGTTTCAACTCGAGTATGCAAAGTGTTTGAGTTATCGTGAACTTGTGTGCAGCAATTGTAATGAGAGCATTTTGACTGGAATAAAAACCTATGAAGGTTTTTTCCATTTAAAAATGTGTTGCTAATGGTAAAATATTTTATTGACAGTATGTCATATATCCTATCCACAACATTAATAAAGTATTTTCTTATATTAAATACTTCTATAATAATCGTTTGTGATTATGAGGTTTACAGGTGTTTTTGGTCTAAGATCAATTTTCATCAAACATTACTTCTTCTTCTTGGGCTTGGCCGTGTTACATTTCTCCATGTTAGCAACGTTTCGGTTACTGATGTAAACTTGGTTCCCTAAGATAACAGGATCGATCATTGCGTCAATTACTGATGCTAAAGGAAAACTTTTTTTCTCTGAAATACTGAAACCTTATTGAATCGCGTCTGTGCAACTGTACAGACAAATGGCATTTCAGAGCGCTCAAGTGGGCAGGGACATCAGTCTATATAAGCTGATGCTGAAAGCCATTTCATCCGAATATATCGACTGAGGAGCAGCGAGCTTCGACTCGATGGCCAGCACAGTAGCAAGACCAGCATACGC
This sequence comes from Leuciscus leuciscus, assembly GCF_965113295.1. Classification (NCBI taxonomy): domain Eukaryota; kingdom Metazoa; phylum Chordata; class Actinopteri; order Cypriniformes; family Leuciscidae; genus Leuciscus; species Leuciscus leuciscus. The sequence goes on from NC_138732.1 coordinate 43,651,514, forward strand.
AATGCACCGAAACATTCCCTTTCAAAACGGTTCACTTGTATGGTGTCAGTTGCTGTCCAATCAATGCGTAGAATGGAAGAGCCATCCTGCGAGCCTAACCTGGGGCACTCGAGGTCAGGGCCCTTTGATAGGCTAGCCATCAATCCACGAGAGCCCACTAGTGGCGGAACCCTCGAAATGAGTTTAAATGGAACAGCCTAAGCCCTTGATCACTGGAATCCACAATGGAGCTCATTAATTATTTACAGTTTTTCCTTATGAATTTGTTTTAAGCACCATTCTAAGCCTGTATGTATGCTTGGGCTGTTGGAGAAAATATAAAAAATTACACAAACGAAAATGATAATACAAAAAACTAAAACAGTCAGCTTAAGGTAGCTACAAGTATTCTCCAATAACTCCAATAATAAGTTACTCCAATAACAGACATTAAAGTTGTGTGGGGTGGGGGTAAATTAAGTGCGATCTGCTGTGGTTTCACAAACGTGTTGCATTGTGGACTATGGGTCTATAGTGTACATATAGTCTATCTATAGTGAGTAGACTTGCTCCCTCAGTCAAAATCGAGGGGTCGAGTGTCTATCCAAATAGACTTACCTCGCCCACTTGACGAGGTTGAACGCACCTCAAAATGATGGCTGGATTCCCCCGAAGGGAAGTGTTTAGGGAAGTGTTTGTCTAAAAGTGGAGTTATGGACAATCCCATGAGGCAACAGGAGAGAATTTATGAATGGCAGTGAAGCGACGCAACTGACTTCAACAATACAATTGATCTGACTGTACTGACGCTGCTGTATGAGAACTGAACTGAGCTGGAAGATGACAGATGACTACATAGATATATAGATATATGACTACTCAGATAGTTAGCGATTTCGGACGTAGCGTGTGAATTTTTGGGCATGATATTTAAATTACGATTGTTTTCAACCGCCACATTTATCAACGTCTGATCATTCATATGAGGGGATTGGCTGCATACGAATGTTTGATGAATCACGTGTGATGTTTGATGAACCCAGTTGTAAGATGATTTCTGCACTCATTTCTACGTTAGATTGATAAATGAGGCCTATTATTTCTATATTTCTATACTTAGTATATTTTAAATGAAACACCTTGACATTAGTTATTTTGGCTTTAAATGGTTGTATGTCAATATGTGTGTGTGTGTGTGAGTGTGTGTGCATGTACAGGTGTGTTTTTACCTTGACACCCTCTTGTTGGCAGTGTAGCTGTAGGATACTGTTGTTTTCAGAGGCAGAGATTTGCAGGTTAAAGGCAGGAGAACGCCGTTCCCTCTCCTATTGGTTAAAAGAATAACTGGTGGTGAAATATACAAAGAAAACTTATTTTGGGCGTAATAATATCTGTAGAGAAACTGTTGTTTTAAAGGGATAGTTTCAAAATTCTAATTCTGGAATTGTTCAACCAAAAATAAAACATTCCCTTTCAAGAGAACTCGCGTTGTGTCGAGATGACGCTGTGGGTACTCTCTGTGTGATTGCATCATGAAGCACTTGTGAAATCAGTCCAATGGCGTATTGGCGGTTGACGTCATGTCAGGAAGCTATAAAGCGCAGCCAGACCAAACATTGTCAGCTTCTGTGTCTTCAGCAAGCGCTCTGTGGGAAACTGTCTCTGTCTATTTATTGTTGTTTGTCCACAAGTATAATATATCTAGACAGGAGCATAATGGTGTAAAGGAGCATAAAGACCTTGTTTACTTGTCTGGTTGATCATTGGCTGCATTTAATTCTGAGGAAATGAATTGGGAAATTTCCTGGGTGGAAATGAATAACACCTCATTATACGGTGCCCATCTCCCTTTGGTGCCCTCAGGGGCCGTTCTGCCAACCCCATCACCTCATGTGCTTCAGGGCGCAATGGTCTCCAGCGAGTTCTGGTCTCATGCGAGCCCTTATCTCAGCTGGGATTCTCGCAATCAGTTCGGCTGTTCCCTGCCGATGCGGCGCTTCAGGGCACTGAATTGGTTGCTTGAGTAATACCAGAGACCAGTCTCGAGAGGCTGGTTCTCTTAATTTCCGGGGGGAGGTGGTTAACACCTCATTATACGGTGCCCATTTCCCTACCATGCCTTCGGGGGGCCATTCTACCAACTCTGCCACCTCGTGTGCGTCAGGGCACAGCAGTCTCTGACGGGCCCATATGTTCGCCCAGAAACATAGCGGCACTGGGATGCTTGCCCCCTCTAAGGAGGGTCTCAGAGGAGTCAGTTCGGTTGTTCCCTGCCGGTTTGCCGTACAGGGCACCAAATTGGTTGCTGGAGTAACACCTAGACCAGTCTTGAGAGATTGGTTCTCTTAGTAGATTTTTTGGCAGCGTGGGAATTTCTGCCTAACATATCTCAACAGTAGCAGAGTGTCTTCTCCCGGGCCCCTGGGTCGGGCTAGCGCTCTCAATCGCAGCCTTCAAGGGGTAAGACAAATCTGAGGACCATCATTATTTTCAAGAATGCTGCGGGGAAAAAGGTCCTGACCCCCGTAAGTAGTGGTCCTGGGATGCCCGTCCCTTCCGAGGAGGGTCCCAGAGCAGTCAGTTCGGTCGTTCCCTGCCGGTTTCTATTACAAGGTGTCGGGCTGATTGCGCAACAAAAAAACAGAAGCCAGTCACGAGATGCTGGTACCTCTAGTAGAATTTTTTGCAGCGTGGAAGCTACTGCCAAATGTTTCTCGTTGGGTCCTGCAGACCATAGAAAAGGGTTATCAAATACAAGTGGGTCTCCCCGCCCAGGTTTATGGGGGTCCTATCCACCGTGGTGGGCCCCGAGCAGGCTCTGGTAATGGAACAAGAAGTGAAAACCTGCTGGAGAAAGGGGCTATAGAACATATACCCCCCTCCAACAGGGAAACTGGGTTCTACAGCCGGTATTTCATAGTTCCAAAGAAGGATGGGGGGGTTGCATCCCATTTTGGATCTGTGAGTGCTGAACGAGTCAATCATGCAGCTAAAATTCTAGACAAATCGTGCCACAGATCAGAACCGAGGTCTGGTTTGTAACGATAGATCTCAAGGACGCATCTCCATATATCCATCCATACATATCACAGGAAGTTCCTGAGGTTTGCTTTCAGAGGCAAAGCATACCAATATCGAGTTCTTCTATTTGGCCTAGCACTATCACCCCGCTCTTTCACGAAATGTGAAGATGCAGCTCTGGCACCTCTGCGCCTGCAGGGTATTCACATCATGAACTACATCGACGATTGATTGATTCTGACTTAGTTGCATCAGTTGGCAGTTCCCCAGGGAAGGGAGACTCCACCCCGAGGTAGTGGAGCTCATATAAAGTTGCAGACGTGGCTGTACTGCGTCTTTACATGGTTTCCCTGATTGTCTCTACTCCCGGGAGTTCTGGAGAACAGAGTTATGGAAGTGTGGGTTTGGCCTCTGAGGGGGCCCAACTCATAGACTCGGGTCTCTCAACTGAGGTTGTCGAGGCCACGATCACTCTAGAACTCCCTGCACAGGAACAAACCGGTTTCCTCCGTGGTGCGTTGGAGCAGGAGGAGTATGGCGGCTTTGTAGCCTTGAATTAGTGGTATCCCTACAAGAGGTGCGTGATGCGGCGGGCTGTTCCTTTCCGCACACACTCGTCGGGTTTACAGCCTAGTTTTGGGCTTCACTCCTGGGTCCCAGGTGATTCTGTCTTTGTTGTGTTCGCCTGATTTCACACAAGACAGGCACTGGTCACTATGGTTGCATTGGTATAGACCAGGGTTTCTCAAACTCGGTCCACAGTTTAGCTCCAACCCTGATCAAACACACTTGATCAATGTCTTCAGGATCAATAGAAACTTACAGCTAGGTGTGTTTGATCAGGGTTGGAGCTAAACTGTGCAGGACAGTGGCCCTCCAGGACCGAGTTTGAGAAACCCTGGTATAGACGTTCCCAAAGTGTAAATTTCGACGCAACACGAGTTCCCTTAAAAAGGAACACCTCGGTTACGACTGTAACCTCGGTTCCCTGAAGAGGGAACGAGACATTGCGTCAACCTGCCATACTTCCGGCGTGCCTGTGATCGGAAGTTGACAATGTTTGGTCTGGGTGCGTCACCCGCCAATACGCCGCGTTTCCACAGTATCAATCTCGATGCAACGTCTCATTCCCTCTTCAGGGAACCGAGGTTACAGTTGTAACCAAGGCGTTCTTTCTTCAGCTGAACAAAAAAATATATATATAATTTTTGGAAAAATATCCTAAAAGCTCTTCAACATACAAAAAAATTATATTAATAATAAAAAAAAATTAAAAATAAAATTAAAAAAAAAATCTCACACAAAGCTACCATGTGACTTCAGGAGACTGGGAATATCATGCACTTTTATAACAGGCCTGCTTTAATGGTGTGTCTTTCGCATTAATTGAAGTGGATGTGCAGTTGTAGTGTACTTCAAATCACAAAAGTATATATTTTAAAAACTCACAGATAACACAGTATTATCACAGTATAAAATGCCACTCCAGAGCACTTAAGAAGAGCACACTTTCATGGCTATGTTTCTTTAACACACAAGTACGCTTTTTTTAAGTGTATTTTTTGTAATAGTGTCAAATTTAAAGTTTTTCCTTAAAGTATGTCTAAATCATGTTTTAATAAACCTTTGTCTTGATTTAAAGAGCACTTTTTCTGATTGACTAACAGACTAAAGACAGACATGATTATAATTTGAACTGTACTGTTTTTTGATATTACATTTAAAATTAATATTTAAAAATAGTGTCTAAATCTAGAAAAATACAAATGACAATACGATTTTAGTCGACAATAAATGCTCGTCAGTACATTTCGCAGTAACTTTAGCCATAATTCAAAAACAATATAAGGAATTATGGAATTACATGTAAAGATGTACTTGATCAAAAAGCACTAAAACTAATTGCATTTAATTTAAAATATAATAAATTTTCATATAATTGTAAATAGCATGCAATCATCATTACATTCAGTTCGCACTGAAGTATATTCCTTTAAAGTATGTTATTATTATTATTATTATTATTATTATTATTAAGAGTATATATTAATACATAATTTTCACAAGGGCAGCTTCCACTTGCAGGAAAAGCATCCAGGATATTAATATATAAAGGGCATGAGGGTTATGGTGATATTTTTAGGAAGAATCCGTACAGGTTATTATAATATCACACCAAACACAATCAAACAACATTATGGAACAGAATGTGTGCAGATCCTATAAATATTGTTGAGTACTGTAGGCTGTGTGACACTGCTTATGTTTCTCTACTGTACGTCGCTTCTGGATAAAGTGACTGCTGACTCCATCATCACTACGTCACATGACCTAACTGTGATTAGAAGAGCCACAGAATGGCTTAAAACACTAAGAATAGGAATTGTGACACGATGCTGAAAGACAAATGAAGGTATTCTGAACATCTTTTCCTCAATAAAGAAAAAGCACTGCTGTTATCAGGTGATTCAGCTGTGGAAGGATATGAGGACGAGTGAATGATGAGAGAATGTTCACTTTGAGCACACTTATATAATCAGATGTTTCAGCTGAAATACTCACTCCAGTGTGTGTAGTAATTGAGTGTAAAGTGCTCTTTCCTCCTGGTTTCTGCAGTTACTGTACAGGGGTGATCAGGACACACACTAACACGGGGCTAGTTGTCACACACATGGTTTAAAACTTTCCACACATGCCAGCATGACGGAACTTGCTGTGTTTACTAGTTATCATATCAATACTATATATACAAAAGATTGTAGCAAAATAAAAAAATCTGTGGAAGATATCACTGAACATTGATTTAACAATAGCAAAAGTAAATTTTTTACATGTGTTAATTTTTTATCAGTTTTTTTTGTGTTTATTTAAAATGAGACAAATCTGATATTATTTTAATCTCCAATCAGTTGAGATAGTTGTTGAATGTTGACCTAACTAGCAGAAGACACTCGCTGGGTTTAAATCCCACTTGCACAGACGGGGCATGTTGTCACACTGCGTTACAATGAGAACTATTCTATTCTATTATATTCTATACTTTTATGAATTCTACTGAGAAAACATGAGAAAAAGGTCAATAAAGACTATTGTTCAGAAATTATTAATATGTTCTGAACTGTGCTGTATAGCTGTGTTTTATTGTGTGTTTGTTATCAAACTAAAAAAATATATATATATTTTTTAATTATTAAAAAAATGCCATTATTTTATATATAAAAAAAGTTAATAATTGTATTTTATTGACAAAATATTTTAGTTTGTCTTGTATATTTTTTAATTAGATAATATTTTAATCTGTCATATGTTTTAATGAACTCCACCTATGGGGCATGTTGTCACATTTCACTTCCACTCTTTCAGGGTAAATCAAGAGAAATATATACACCGTATTAATGAAACAAAACCACATGATTATACTAGACATGAGAAATTAATTATTTTGGGACAAAATAAACTCACTGAACCCCAACTGAGATTTGCACAAACTGAGAAAGTCAGGAAGTGTAGTGTGTGTCCCGCTCTCCTCTACTGTACGTCTGAGTCTGTAGTGTGTGTCCCGCTCTCCTCTACTGTACGTCTGAGTCTGTAGTGTGTGTCCCGCTCTCCTCTACTGTACGTCTGAGTCTGTAGTGTGTGTCTCGCTCTCCTCTACTGTACGTCTGAGTCTGTAGTGTGTGTCCCGCTCTCCTCTACTGTACGTCTGAGTCTGTAGTGTGTGTCCCGCTCTCCTCTACTGTACGTCTGAGTCTGTAGTGTGTGTCCCGCTCTCCTCTACTGTACGTCTGAGTCTGTAGTGTGTGTCCCGCTCTCCTCTACTGTACGTCTGAGTCTGTAGTGTGTGTCCCGCTCTCCTCTACTGTACGTCTGAGTCTGTAGTGTGTGTCCCGCTCTCCTCTACTGTACGTCTGAGTCTGTAGTGTGTGTCTCGCTCTCCTCTACTGTACGTCTGAGTCTGTAGTGTGTGTCCCGCTCTCCTCTACTGTACGTCTGAGTCTGTAGTGTGTGTCCCGCTCTCCTCTACTGTACGTCTGAGTCTGTAGTGTGTGTCCCGCTCTCCTCTACTGTACGTCTGAGTCTGTAGTGTGTGTCTCGCTCTCCTCTACTGTACGTCTGAGTCTGTAGTGTGTGTCCCGCTCTCCTCTACTGTACGTCTGAGTCTGTAGTGTGTGTCCCGCTCTCCTCTACTGTACGTCTGAGTCTGTAGTGTGTGTCTCGCTCTCCTCTACTGTACGTCTGAGTCTGTAGTGTGTGTCCCGCTCTCCTCTACTGTACGTCTGAGTCTGTAGTGTGTCCCGCTCTCCTCTACTGTACGTCTGAGTCTGTAGTGTGTGTCTCGCTCTCCTCTACTGTACGTCTGAGTCTGTAGTGTGTGTCTCGCTCTCCTCTACTGTACGTCTGAGTCTGTAGTGTGTGTCTCGCTCTCCTCTACTGTACGTCTGAGTCTGTAGTGTGTGTCCCGCTCTCCTCTACTGTACGTCTGAGTCTGTAGTGTGTGTCTCGCTCTCCTCTACTGTACGTCTGAGTCTGTAGTGTGTGTCCCGCTCTCCTCTACTGTACGTCTGAGTCTGTAGTGTGTGTCCCGCTCTCCTCTACTGTACGTCTGAGTCTGTAGTGTGTGTCCCGCTCTCCTCTACTGTACGTCTGAGTCTGTAGTGTGTGTCCCGCTCTCCTCTACTGTACGTCTGAGTCTGTAGTGTGTGTCCCGCTCTCCTCTACTGTACGTCTGAGTCTGTAGTGTGTGTCTCGCTCTCCTCTACTGTACGTCTGAGTCTGTAGTGTGTGTCTCGCTCTCCTCTACTGTACGTCTGAGTCTGTAGTGTGTGTCCCGCTCTCCTCTACTGTACGTCTGAGTCTGTAGTGTGTGTCCCGCTCTCCTCTACTGTACGTCTGAGTCTGTAGTGTGTGTCTCGCTCTCCTCTACTGTACGTCTGAGTCTGTAGTGTGTGTCCCGCTCTCCTCTACTGTACGTCTGAGTCTGTAGTGTGTGTCCCGCTCTCCTCTACTGTACGTCTGAGTCTGTAGTGTGTGTCCCGCTCTCCTCTACTGTACGTCTGAGTCTGTAGTGTGTGTCCCGCTCTCCTCTACTGTACGTCTGAGTCTGTAGTGTGTGTCTCGCTCTCCTCTACTGTACGTCTGAGTCTGTAGTGTGTGTCTCGCTCTCCTCTACTGTACGTCTGAGTCTGTAGTGTGTGTCTCGCTCTCCTCTACTGTACGTCTGAGTCTGTAGTGTGTGTCTCGCTCTCCTCTACTGTACGTCTGAGTCTGTAGTGTGTGTCTCGCTCTCCTCTACTGTACGTCTGAGTCTGTAGTGTGTGTCTCGCTCTCCTCTACTGTACGTCTGAGTCTGTAGTGTGTGTCCCGCTCTCCTCTACTGTACGTCTGAGTCTGTAGTGTGTGTCCCGCTCTCCTCTACTGTACGTCTGAGTCTGTAGTGTGTGTCCCGCTCTCCTCTACTGTACGTCTGAGTCTGTAGTGTGTGTCTCGCTCTCCTCTACTGTACGTCTGAGTCTGTAGTGTGTGTCTCGCTCACCTCTACTGTACGTCTGAGTCTGTAGTGTGTGTCTCGCTCTCCTCTACTGTACGTCTGAGTCTGTAGTGTGTGTCTCGCTCTCCTCTACTGTACGTCTGAGTCTGTAGTGTGTGTCTCGCTCTCCTCTACTGTACGTCTGAGTCTGTAGTGTGTGTCTCGCTCTCCTCTACTGTACGTCTGAGTCTGTAGTGTGTGTCCCGCTCTCCTCTACTGTACGTCTGAGTCTGTAGTGTGTGTCCCGCTCTCCTCTACTGTACGTCTGAGTCTGTAGTGTGTGTCTCGCTCTCCTCTACTGTACGTCTGAGTCTGTAGTGTGTGTCTCGCTCTCCTCTACTGTACGTCTGAGTCTGTAGTGTGTGTCCCGCTCTCCTCTACTGTACGTCTGAGTCTGTAGTGTGTCCCGCTCTCCTCTACTGTACGTCTGAGTCTGTAGTGTGTGTCCCGCTCTCCTCTACTGTACGTCTGAGTCTGTAGTGTGTGTCCCGCTCTCCTCTACTGTACGTCTGAGTCTGTAGTGTGTGTCCCGCTCTCCTCTACTGTACGTCTGAGTCTGTAGTGTG